>NW_026606626.1:377500-542500 GCF_029890125.1 Rhinichthys klamathensis goyatoka | reverse complement strand
ATAATGTTTAAGAACCTGTGATAAACGCTGATGGCGTTCATATGCGCATTAAGAATTGATTCTATAGTTAGAGTAGGTGTAGAGAGAGTAGAGAGTTGGTGAACGATCGCACGTGCTTTGATCTTCCAAGAAGAATAAAGTTAAATATAAATGGTCACTTGAGTATGGAAGCTCTTTTCCGCCACAGAATAAAACATTTAAAAATATATAATTGTGACTTTTTCCTCACAATTGCGAGTTTATTTACCGCAGTTCTGACTTTATATCTCACAATTCTGAGAAATAAAGTCAGTTTGCAAGATGTAAAGTCTCAATTGCATGTTATAAAGTCAGAATTGCGTGCTATAAAGTCAGAATTCTGAATTTATAATAGGCCTACATAATTGGGAGTTTACGTCTCCCAATTCTGACATTTTTTCTCATAATTGTGACATATACTCGCAATTGCGAATTATAAAGTCAAATTCTAAGGGAAAAAATTACTTATTTTTTTAACCTCAGAATAGTTTAATATCTCACAATTCTGACTTTAGGCTATAACACGCAATTGCGACTTATCATGCAATTCTGACTTTATATCTCCCAATTGGTATTATAAAGTCGAAATTCTGACTTTTTTCTCGCAATTCTGAATTTATAACACATAATTCAGATTTTATATCTCCCAATTCTGACATATTTTCTTAGAATTGTGAGATATAAACTCGCAATTGCGAGTTATAAAGTCAAATTTTACCTCAGAATAGTTCTCTCACAATTCCGACTTTATAACACAATTGCGACTTTATATCATGCAATTCTGACTTTAGCCTATATCTCCAATTTGCGTATTATAAAGCCAGAATTTCAAGTAGCCTCGCAATTGCGAGTTTATATCTCATAATTCTGACTTAATAACACGCAATTGCGACTTTATATCACGCAATTCTGACTTTATAACCTGCAATTGCGACTTCAATTCTGAGATAAAAAGTCAGAGTAGTGAGATAAAAAGTTACCTTTTTTCATTTGTGGCGAAAACAAGCTTCTATATGTATTGCAGACACTGAACAGCAAATTAAGAGGAACCATAGGCTACAGATCACTGTGGGAAAATGAGTAGGCTATAGCCATTAAAGAAGGAACTCTTACCAGGCAAAATATCAAGCACTTTTTTTCTTTCTTTTTTTACATCTGACGAGATTTATTTTCTTGATGCTGTTATTATTTTTTGCATTTTCCCTTGAATGTGTACTGGTATTTTAAAACGTTTACAGACTTTATTGTATTGTACCTTTAAAATTACAAAGACAATTAGGCTACTTGATTCATTTTTGCTTCCACTCAACAGCAAATGTGACCTGAATAAAATAAAATGGCTTTAAAAAAAAAAAAAAAAACTTGCGGTGCTGAGGACATGCTATTAATCGATCAAATTTAGGTTTAAAATCATGTGATTTAAAATGTTGTAAAATTAACTATTTTGCATAGCCTATGTGTGAAACTCGGATAAGCATCCCATTTATGTAAATAATTACTTATTTATCAGTAATTACTATTTAGCAGTACTATTCTACACAGTTTAGAACATCATATCAGTACAATATTGAGCATACATGTCACTTAAAACCAGCGCATGCGAATTATAATCCAGAGATCGACACTGCGCATGCGTATATGACGTCAGCAAAACACACCTCCATCCAATACGTATTGGACCATCCAGCTACGTCATCGTGCTACAGGCTGCAGCGAGGGGTGTCTCGAATTTTCTCCCTCCCTCTCCCTCCCTCTCCCTCTTTCTGTGTGTGTGGGGGGTTTGGGGAATTTGACTATTATTTTAATGGTGTTCAAGGTTTCAGGGGCTTTTGGGGCCCTTAACGTGCTTGAAAACTCTTGAAACTTTGCACACAGGTCAGCGCCCACAGCCATCAGGCCCGGGCTGAAGCTGGTACCCGGGCGTGGCAGGGGGGCTCAACAGCGCCCCCTTGAACGGGGTCCCCAAAACTTGGTCCATAGATCAAACACGCTTGCATGAATTAATATGAAACTCAGTACACATATAGATCTCATCGGGCCGAACAACTTACCCTCGGTCAAGTTTTACGCCAGCCCAACAGGAAGTCGGCTATTATGGGTTGTTTGGAGAACGCTTGCTCTGGAATTTGAAGTACTTCTCCTAGAGATTGCATCCGTTTACCGCCAAACTCGGTCAGCTTGAGGTCAACACATTGAAGATGCTAAATTGTGGACGGATTTTTGATATCTCGACCGGTTTGGCCGTGGCGAGGAAACGAATTTATGGCGAGAAAAGAGAAACACGAAGTGTTATAACTTCTGCATACATTAACTGATCTTGATGAAACTTCAGCAGTGTGTTCGTGGTAAGAGGCCAATCAGAAGGATGTAACTATTGTGAGTCAAAGTTATAGCGCCACCAACTGGCAGCAGGAAGTGTGTCACTTTCTAAATGCTTTTGACAAAAGTGGGGGGGTTAGTTTTATCTACAGTAACAAAACTCGATATGTATATTGTACTCTTCGAGCCGGACAACTTTCTAATTTACCGTAATTAGCTCGGATCAACAGGAAGTCAGATATTTTTGTCTGAATGTGGACTTTTGGCTAAATCAGCCTCTGATTTTTTACCCACTCCTCTTAAGTGGTTTATTCAATTCCCACCAAACTTTTTCAACATGATGAAAATACATTAAAGAAGCTAAATTGTGAATGGCTATTGAATATCTCAAATTGTTTTGCTATGGCGAGGGATTAAAGTCATGTAAAAAAAGTAAACACTAAAAGCCTCATATCTTCTAAAAAATGAATTATACACCATTTATTTTTAGATAAAATTACACAAATATCAGAACTAAACCCATTTTATTCTTGTTTTCAATTTAAGAATAATGTACAAGTTTAAAAATAGCCAGAATGTGCTATTCAGTTAAAAAATAAATACATCAAATAATACAAAGGGCTATACTGCCCTCTTGTGTCCAAAATGATATCAACTCAGTACATAAAACTTTTTTATCAGGTATGCCTATTGGGTCCCACTTTATATTAAGTGGCCCTAATACCTGTGAACTTACATGGTTACTAGATATGTACTTAGTATGTAACTACAGTGTAAATACACATTGGTACATAGTATTTACAACTGTAATATTTGTGTAACTACACATATGTAACAACCCACGGAAAGGTATGTGTAAGTACAAATGTGTAACAGGACATTGGTAACAACACTTTTTCCACTACAGTAAGTACACATGTGTAACAGGCATTATGTAACTACATTTTGTAACAACAATATGTATTCACACAAGTTGTTCCACTTCCACACGCAGTCTTCCATACTGTAGTTACCAGTTAAGAACACACTGAAACCATGATGATTCCTATGTGTATACCATGTATTTACTATATGACCGGCAGGACTTATGTTGAATTACAGCTAAGGTTTTCCCTTGTGGTACCAGTGTACATACATGGTAACTCCTCAGGAACTCTGCACTTGATACAATGTGTTAAACTGTCATAACTTACATGTATTATGCAAAACCCAAACCTCTGTGCAACTGTACTAACAGTGTACTTACATGGTAACTCCTCAGGAACTGTCCACTTAATATAAAGTGTAAAATGGTCATAACTTACTGTGTATTATGCAAAACACAAACCTCTGTGCAAATGTACTAACAGTGTACTAACATGGTAACTCCTCAGGAACTGTCCACTTAATATAAAGTGTAAAACGGTCATAACTTACTGTGTTTTATGCAAAACCCAAACCTCTGTGCAACTGTACTAACAGTGTACTAACATGGTAACTCCTCAGGAACTGTCCACTTAATATAAAGTGTAAAATGGTCATAACTTACTGTGTATTATGCAAAACCCAAACCTCTGTGCAACACTGTATTAACAGTGTACTTACATGGTAACTCCTCAGGAACTGTCCACTTAATATAAAGTGTAAAACGGTCATAACAGAGACCATCTCAGCAAACCCAAACCTCTCATAGTTTTATTAACAATAACATTAAAATATATTTTGAGCCACTAATCCTACTCATACCCCTAAACCTACCCATAACCATTCCTTAAAACCACGTAGGCTACACTTATGAAGAAAATAAAAACATAACAGACAGACAAGTAACGTTAACGTTATAAATTTCACAATAATTCGTTTATTGCGAAAATGTCAAAACCGGTACCAAAAGTCGTTCACATGATGATGCGTTGCAGCCGCAGTCCTCTCTTGCAGTATTATGATAGTTGGGTATGAGGTACAGATCAGAATATCAATTATTAATCCATGAAAATGTTAATCCGGTTTCGGTTCACTGCACTCTCTGTGAAGGCGCGCGCGCTTCTCCATTTCAAATGTACAACACCGACTGAAACACGGCATGTCGCAATCTGTGACGAAGCAGGCGAGAGCCAATGAGCGTTTGATATCACGGCCGTAAAACATGTCGTAACGCTTCAAGAAGGCACATTTTTTTTTATTTGAATTCATCACCAGCGCGCCTGAGCGCGGGATTTGACGTTGGCGGTCGCTGCTGAGAAATGGAGATGAAGATCATAAAGGGCTGAATTTGGATCTGTTTCTTGCAAACAACGTATGGATTCTAAAGATTTGGATTATATCAGGCTAATACAATTTTTGTTTTTTTGTGAATTTATGTTGTGTTTTATTGGAGGAAACGCTTTTTGTGTCTCACGGTAAATAAACTAAATACTACAAAATGGTTAAACGATTAAACAAGGTATTTTTAAAGTTTTAAAGTGTAGGCTATTCTTGTTTATTGTTTACAGACACTGGAATTTACTGTAAAGGCAAATAGGTCACCACAATGGCAAATCAAAAAATCTAAATTAAAGAATAAATCTTTAAAAGTGCTATGCCGTAATATCCCAGAATCTATCAAAGCATAACTATAACATTTATATTTCAGAGTTTACTATCCACTACGTAACCTTGTGTTTTGCATTTACTGTGGTACACAACAATTACACTTTATATTAAGTGGACAGTTCCTGAGGAGTTACCATGTAAGAACACTGTTAGTACAGTTGCACAGAGGTTTGGGTTTTGCATAATACACAGTAAGTTATGACCATTTTACACTTTATATTAAGTGGACAGTTCCTGAGGAGTTACCATGTTAGTACACTGTTAGTACAGTTGCACAGAGGTTTGGGTTTTGCATAAAACACAGTAAGTTATGATCATTTTACACTTTATATTAAGTGGACAGTTCCTGAGGAGTTACCATGTTAGTACACTGTTAGTACAGTTGCACAGAGGTTTGGGTTTTGCATAAAACACAGTAAGTTATGACCATTTTACACTTTATATTAAGTGGACAGTTCCTGAGGAGTTACCATGTTAGTACACTGTTAGTACAGTTGCACAGAGGTTTGGGTTTTGCATAAAACACAGTAAGTTATGACCATTTTACACTTTATATTAAGTGGACAGTTCCTGAGGAGTTACCATGTAAGTACACTGTTAATACAGTGTTGCACATAGGTTTGGGTTTTGCATAATACACAGTAAGTTATGATCATTTTACACTTTATATTAAGTGGACAGTTCCTGAGGAGTTACCATGTTAGTACAGTTGCACAGAGGTTTGGGTTTTGCATAATACACAGTAAGTTATGACCGTTTTACACTTTATATTAAGTGGACAGTTCCTGAGGAGTTACCATGTTAGTACACTGTTAGTACATTTGCACAGAGGTTTGTGTTTTGCATAATACACAGTAAGTTATGACCATTTTACACTTTATATTAAGTGGACAGTTCCTGAGGAGTTACCATGTAAGTACACTGTTAGTACAGTTGCACAGAGGTTTGGGTTTTGCATAATACATGTAAGTTATGACAGTTTAACACATTGTATCAAGTGCAGAGTTCCTGAGGAGTTACCATGTATGTACACTGGTACCACAAGGGAAAACCTTAGCTGTAATTCAACATAAGTCCTGCCGGTCATATAGTAAATACATGGTATACACATAGGAATCATCATGGTTTCAGTGTGTTCTTAACTGGTAACTACAGTATGGAAGACTGCGTGTGGAAGTGGAACAACTTGTGTGAATACATATTGTTGTTACAAAATGTAGTTACATAATGCCTGTTACACATGTGTACTTACTGTAGTGGAAAAAGTGTTGTTACCAATGTCCTGTTACACATTTGTACTTACACATACCTTTCCGTGGGTTGTTACATATGTGTAGTTACACAAATATTACAGTTGTAAATACTATGTACCAATGTGTATTTACACTGTAGTTACATACTAAGTACATATCTAGTAACCATGTAAGTTCACAGGTATTAGGGCCACTTAATATAAAGTGGGACCGGCTATGGTAATTAAATATAAATATATTAGGTATGTGGCTGTGAGGATCTTTTCCCACCGGTTAATCGACGTTAGACACCAGCGAGGCCTTTTAAATCGCTAATATAAAAGTGAAAGTAAAGTAAGGACGTCCGCACGGACATTTATAGTGGTGGCGCTCGCAGTGCGCTCGAATGAATTTCTATGGAAGTAGAAATGAAAAAACGTTCGCTCTGTTCTGCTTGCTCGTCGCCATGGACGCGCACCGTAATGAATGCCACTGCAGCCGCATACTTTTTAGTGTCACTTTAAAATTAGTGCAATATCGGGGGGGCCAATTGCTTGAATTGTGAGTTCAATAGTCTATTATTTTTCACGGAAAACACAACAACAAAAGAGTACAATGACAGATTCGCTTAAATAGGCGCTTCTACATAAAATAGCCTATTCCGTCATCATCTTTTCAGTCAGCTCTTCACTATCGTGATTAATGAAATTTGACTCCTGTTGCTGATATTTGCTGCAACTTTCGTTCTGCTCACAATTTAGTAAGCAAACACTTCTTCAAATGTGTTTTTATTTTATTTTTGTGTATATATATGTGTGTGTGTAT
This sequence comes from Rhinichthys klamathensis goyatoka, assembly GCF_029890125.1. Taxonomy (NCBI): domain Eukaryota; kingdom Metazoa; phylum Chordata; class Actinopteri; order Cypriniformes; family Leuciscidae; genus Rhinichthys; species Rhinichthys klamathensis. The sequence continues at coordinate 535,535 of NW_026606626.1, read as the reverse complement.
ATATATATATATATATATATATATATATATATATAGCTTATGTTTCAAATATGAGTTAATTAACAATCGTTTGAAAGAATGATACTTTTAAACATATCACTAAACCGTCATTAGGTGTCGCCAGGCGACCGTCTTAATGAGCGAGTCATTGATTCATTTGTTCGAACGATTCGTTCGAACGGCTGAGTCATTCATGAATGAGACAGATTATGGATTGGTCATTGAATCTTTGAGTCAACCGATTCGTTCAAAATGCTGAATCATTCAGTAATGAGAAAACACGTTGCTGTGAGATGCTCGATGGTTCTGCTGTGATCTTTGTTTAACTATTTTCACTGCTGAAACAGAAAAAAGTCAGTATTGCATATAAAATGTAAGTGATTTGACTTGTGTGTGTGTGTGTGTGTGTGTGTGTGTGTGTATGATTGTGTCTGTTACAGTGATTGTTTAACCCTTGTTAAAGTTTAGGCCTTGTCTTTTTGGATATATATATTTTTATATAAAAAAAATAGGCATACAACCCATATATTTTAAATGTATTGTTTGCTTTAAATTACATTAAGATTTGTATGTTTGGTAATTGAACCTGAATGAATTTTAAATGAATGTGCTATATTTCAGAGTTTTCCTTAAAATTTGAACTAACACTAACTTTATTCTCATCTGAATGATAGATTATTTATTTCTGTATAAAATAAAAAAGAGATTTTGGTTGGGTGACAGTTGTAGTTTACAGTTTGACAAAAGCACAATGTTGTGTTTTATTGCGATTGTTCACAAATATAAGTAAACACTTTACAGTTTGAATAATGTGCTGTATGAACAAAAGGACGGAGTATGTTTTTATGTCTACATTGTTCAATCACGTTTCACACACACACACACACACACACACACACACACACACACACACACACACACACACACACACACACACACACACACACACACAAACTTTTTTTCTAATCAGATCAGGCAAGTAATATTCTGTCTTGGCACAATTGATTTAACTTTCATAACTTACTTATTTCATGTGTCCATTAAGTCCATAAGACCGTAGGGTGTCTCATTTTTCATTTTAGGTTTCAGAAGGTTGCTCACGCATATGATATGTGCCCTCAATGCACACTTTTGCAGAGCCCACACCAATGCAAGCTCTACAGTACACATCTTCTCAACAGTCAAAGCGGGGTTAAGTTATTGCCCGTCATGCACAGTAACCCTAAAGGCACCAGGGTGGCGGTGCCACCGGCTTGTTTTTATATATATATAAATATAGCTGCGAGCAGCGATGAAGGGCCAAAGCCGGTGGCACCGCCACTCCGGTGCCTTTAGGTAACTAAAGGCACCGGTGTTGCAGTGCCACCGGCTTGGGCCCGTAATCGCTGCTCGCAGCTATATTTAGTTTTGTTTTTGCCCGTCATTTTCTCCCACTTTGCAAAAAAAAAAAAAAAAGGTTTTTCTACTGATCCTTCTTTGCTAGAGCTGATATTTTGGTATATTATCATATCAATATTAGAAAGTAGCATTTAAAAGTTTATTTTAACTAATAGTATAATTTTGTACCATAGCCTCCTGAGACCCAGAAAAAAAAAGTTTTTTGAATTTAGTTTTTTTCCATGTCATCACACTGTTTAGAGCACAATAAACAAATGGTAAAAAAACATATATATAAAATAATATTTTATTCATACGTTATGCTATGTCCTCTGTAGTGGACGCCAGGACTAAGTTGTTTAAAAAATAAAATGACATGAAATTATATATGTATAGGCAAAACCAATGGGATTTTTTTTTTCAATCACCAATACATTTTGGGGTTTCAGGATTTTTTCAACCAAAATTTGTATAAAGATTATTCTCAACTATGTTATGAAAGAAATAATGGAATGAATTGATACACCATTTTACTTTTTGCAATATGTGGGTAAAATGGCCATAAGTTAATATTCCCATTCAATGCAATGTATCTATACACTGTATCTAATTTGCACATTAATGTGTTCTTGGAGCAACATTTAATGAAAAAATAAGGGTAATAATTGGAGTAATAATTGGCAACATTTTAATAATAATGTCTAATATTTCATAGGAATATTGATGTATAATTTATTTCCATATTCACTTGTTGTGTCTCCCAGAATGCCTGATAAACATGATTTTAGTCCTGATGTCCTCTACAGTGGACACGTTTGAAATCAATGTCCTGTTTTGTAACAGAAAGTAATTTTTTTATTTGAAACCCCTTAACATTTTCCTGAGATGTTGTTTTATGAAATACAATTTGAAAAGTAGTCCAATTTAAATTATAATTACAATATATTATCATATTTCCATAAGAATGCTACATTTGATCACTAAATTAATGTCAGACATTTTTAAAGACCAATGAGAAGTTGTTTTCATGGTGAAACCTCCAAACATTTGGTATCACTGAAAAGTCCTGAATGCGCTCTTTACAGGACACCCAGGTTGTGTCATGTGACATGTATGATGTCAGAGAAATTCACTAAAATATAATGTCCACTACAGTGGACAAAAGTCTATTCTTGGGTCCCAGGAGGATATACAATAGAATAAAATTAGCAGCTCTATCATCAAATTGCTTTGTGCTTTGTTCTGGTTTTACCTCACTCCAGTCTAAACTAAATTATTTTATGGGTAATTTACTACACATTGTCAAAGTAACCTGAAAATACAGTGGATTATTAAGGCTAAATCTTACTAACCACTTTTGCTAAATGGGGTAAGCACACTTACATTCTCATTTCAGAGGTGTTCTGTGTAAATGATTTGTTATACACCAATTCAGACAGTGATGTCTCATGAGTTCAGTGTTGGACAGATCAGTTGTTTTAACCATTCATTAAAATAAATCAGGTTAAAGAAGTCATTAGGTCGCGAATCGGACATTAGCGGACATGGATGCATTGTATGATAACCCTGGCTGTTAGGACATCGCAAAAGATTTGTGTCAACACAGAAAACACTTAATCACTGAATAGGATTTTTTTTTCCGTTTATTTAAAGTGTGTTTTATGTCAGCAAACGCGTCTCAGAGAAGAGGCAGCGTTTTTTCACACCCAGTGGTAATTCAGCAAAAAAATCTCAATGCGCCAATTTTAACATGGATTTGGTCTTCTGACATTTTATCATTGTTAATTTTGATTTAATATGCGTGAGAGAGAGAGAGAGAGAGGGAGAGAGAGAGAGAGAGAGAGAGAGCTTATAAGTGCTTAAGTGCTTCAAACTATAGTTTGAACTGAAGACAGAGAGAGTGTGAGGCCCTCTCTCTCAGCTCATTCTGTCTCCCTGTCACAAGCGCAGCAGTCATCAACATCACTCATAAAACACAATAACTGATCAAATAAGGCTTTGGCGGGACAAAAATTTGTTTTGGTGGCCGTCAAAAAACTTTGATTGTAGGAAAAACCCTGAATGATAAAAGTGTAGCCTAATATAATTTACAATATCTGAACAGTGACCACAGATAATTGCAATTTTACGTTCAGAGTCACTACAAGTGTGTCGTTGGTGGATTTTTTGAATATTGATCTGTTTGAGTGGCTTGACACATGTGAAGGACAAGGACTATAAATGGCAGACCATAGGAGTGTTAGGAAAACTGCTCCAACAACAGTCTGTATACATAGGTGTGTGTGTGACTTTATGGAATACTTGCACTTCTGTTTATAATAAGTACGGATTGATAGTTTCCGGTTATGTATATTTTCAATGTGCTGTAGCCACCTAGTAGACTAAATGCCACTTAAAATAGGTGCGTCCCAATTCGTGTACTTATGAACTAATCTATGCCGATTTGTAGTAGAAATAGTGCGAGTAGTCTGTTCACTGAAAATTTCAAAAAGAAAAAGTGCACTTTAAAATCCCGGATGATGCACTTAATTAACCGAATAAAAAATAAAAACACTTCATAAACTCAACTGTTGCAGCTTTAATTTCATAGTGGAGCGGGAGGAGCAGTTAAATGAAAAAAAAAAAAAAAAAATTATAAAGTGTATACACTATATGGTGTATCATTTGGGATGCAACTAAGTTTCTGCAAGATTTTAAAATCCGGAGATTTTCAGGGACAGGAGAAGATATATTCTTCTGATTAATAATATCAGAACAAACCTTTATTTATTTATTTATATTAAATATTTTAATCAAATCGTTTTTTATTGGCAATCATTTCACTGTTTAAGACTAATTAAATATGTGTAACATCATTCAATTTAATATGTGTAACATCATTCAATTTCCTTAAGGCTGGTACCGCATTCATTCAGACTATTTTAAAACACTGGGTGCACAAGTACAAGTAACAAGTACAAAGCAACAAGTAACACACACAAGCAAATCCTGTTTATCATTAGTACGGCTGAAAAAACTTCAAGCAGATGGTACAAGATGTTAGCTGTATTTTCAGCACAGAAAGAAAGAAAGAAAGAAAGAAAGAAAGAAAGAAAGAAAGAAAGAAAGAAAGAAAGAAAGAAAGAAAGAAAGAAAGAAAGAAAGAGAAAAGAAAGCAAAGGCTTATTCTCATAGTGGCCTGTTTCACTTGTCCTGTTAAATAACCAACTGTTCTGCCATAATTAGAGAGAGAAACTGAAATTAAAAACAATTTGAAAGTAGATAAAATCTTACCTGATGTCGCCTGGCATTCCACATTCAAAATTACTGTAAAAGAGAAGTGATGGAATTATTTAAAGTCTCACTAAATATAAATAATCTATTATTGACCTGCGCTTTCTCAGAAACGCATTACAGCGCTTACAGGACAATTCATATTCAGACTCCATTCAAAAAGCTTGTTTTGTTGATTATTTTAGCCATAAGTGTGTTTGGATCTGTTTATGGTTTGCATTGACAACAGTGATCAATCATAGTGAAACACTTTTGTGGAAAGTACATCTAATCTTATGTGAAAAAGAACAACAACACCAAAAACTCACAAACTTCAACACTATCACTGTCTATTGTAGGACGACACACACCTGAGGAATTCAAGGTTAGGGGACAGACAGCAACATTAGCATTTGGCAATAACTCCAGCTGTATGCCTTCAAACGTCTCATTCATTCTGACTTCACATTGCCCCCCATGGTTTATGCTGAAACTGTATGATTTGCTCTCTCCTGAAACCAGAGAGAACATTTTACATTTGTTGAAAAATAGTTTTTTTTTTTTGGTTGAAATCAAGCATGTTTTATAAATAATATATACACAGGTTTTACCTAGAGATGAGATTATTAGTGTGTAATTGATTATGTAAACATTCCCTTGATGTATCTCCTTAGCTGATAGAGATGTCAGATTTACAGCTGGAAGAAAACCAGAAATTACCTCAATGAGTTTATCAGTCGTCACAAGTGCTTTCAGACAATAAAATATGTAATATTTACATAGTCTACCTGTATTTGTTGATCTCACACAGACTTGGAGATTTTCTGAGCTGGCTGCACAAATACAATGTATAAGGCCACTATGTAATGTATATGATAATCATATACATTTTTTAAAGCAACATACTTATCTGGCACGAAGCACAACAGACGATCATCAGCCACAGCAAATTCTGCTTTTGTTGAGACATAATTCCCAAAAACATTCAACAAGAGTTTAGTTTTCTTTTCAACAGATGTTAGTTATAAATATTAAAGCATTTTCTTATTTCGTTCTTGAGATGTAAAGTCCACAGTCCAAGAGGAGAGAGAGTTTCATCCGTTCACATATGAAGCCGTATGATTATGATCTGCAGATCAGAGCCGCTGGAACACTGACATACGGTTCATTTGCAAACATGAAAATCATGTTATTTTGGGCTTTAACCGTGAATTTCAGGATTAATTTACATTCAGGTCCAGTTTGTCACATTTGTTTAAACTAAAGAGAACTATGTAAGTGTACAATTATATTTAATAATAGAAACAAGATTCCAATGAAAGCATCACCTTAATTAGTGGTTATCGGACAATATTTAGATTATTTTGTCCCATACATAAAATGTTGTTTTATTGTTAAATCTTTTATGTTGTTTATAAAGTTTGTGTCTTTCTTCCCTTTCAATAAATGGTACTTGCTGTGATATTTTGTCACCTAATCAATAATATTCACATTTTTACACATTTGACTCATTTGAATAAATGTTTTTGTAGCCACTGAAAGTCCATCATGATTAATAAATGTTATCTACACATTGTATTATCTTCATTACAACCACATGAGAGACTCTCAGAGATTTAGCCTCATTAAACAATGCAGAAGTCATTAGCTGATTATGACAGTGTTTGCGTTGCAACATTTTGTAAACCTGTTTTATCAAATGATCATGCAAATATCTGTATCCACAGGCGTTTGACTTTAGTTTCATCCTGAATATGTAAATTTGTTTTATAAAAGAGCTTCAGGATTGTTTGTGTCTCTCTGACACACGTTAAACATGGATTATAACTAGGGCTGTCAGTTAAACGCGTTAGGCTATTAATGGCGTTAACGCAAACCCATTTTCACGGCGTCAAATTTTTTATCGCGTGATTAGCGGTCTTTTTGGCATAGCAAACTTTGCAGTCAGGACGCAGCATGCGCAAAAATGTGCGATTAAGTGATTAATAACAGACGGTTTCAGTAATGGTCATCACAGATATTTGACATTTGTTTTGAGCGATTTCAGTAAAGTTGCCCTTTTTAGTGTCATCATTGTGTTGTCAAATGTCATCATTTAATGTAGATACATCATTTGTCTTTGTGTTCTAATTTTGGTGAAAACATTTGGATTTTGGTTTCCCCTTAAACAGCGACTGTACAAATCAGTTTAAGAAATCAGCCTTAAAGTCTTAATTCTCGCTAATAATGAAAATTTTCCACAGCATTAATTGTGGATTGAGCGATAGTTGTGATTGAGCTTTCTGCATCATCAGAGAAATTACCTTCTAAGTCTTCTAGCCTACACTGTAAAAAGAAAAGGTGCCTGGAGGAACCTTTTGGGGTTCTTCACTTTGCCACACCGGCGGAACCGTCTGTAGATCCTCTAGGAACCCTTTTAAAAGGGGCGGTTCTCTGAGGAACCACCCAGGTTTCCTGAGGAACTCCTATATTAGGCACTGTGTAGAACCGTTTTGGGTGCCTCCAGGAACCAATTTGTATTTATTTATTATTATTTAATGTTGTTACTATGGTTACCATTCATTTTTATACCATTCTATTATTATAATAAACAAACTGAACCAAATACAAAATAATAATTGTTTATTACATATTTTAGATCCATTTTAATACATACACTTCCATACACTTGAGAAAAGAAGCTAGTAATAGATGAATATCAATGAATAGAATTCACAAACAAATAGTATAATACATAAGCAACATGAATAATCAACCGTGTATATACAATAGGCTATACAAGAAAAGACATCTCAACAAAATGCATGGAAACACATATGTTGCATGTAAAAAAAATATTAAAAAAGTGCATCTTCACTAAAGTTAAGTTGTGTTAAGCTTGTTAAGTCTGATGTCACTGTTTCCAAATCCAAAAGCTCTATCAGATGCCAAAAACAAACATCAAACGGTGCTAATATACACTCATTGTGCTGTAAAATTCCTAAAAATGATGATCCTAACTTTTATCTCTTTACTGAAATCTCAGATGGTTAGTTATTAAGCTATTTTGAATCGTAAAATATTGAAGTCTGTGATGCCGTGAGACTGGAGACTGTAATGAACACTATGGCTTTTGAAAAGCTTAAATGTGTGACTTGAATCAACAGGACTCATAAATGGTTGTTGAGTATTCTCACTAGAAACAAGATAGATAGTTAAGGTGCAGTATAATTATCTGTTGTTCATTGAATTTTCACTGGTGAATTCCAGTCATTTCAATAAGAATCCACACAATCAGCAATTTTATGTGTGGTCAAAAATGTCACTATGGGACCAAGTTGGTCACTGGAATTGGCTGGATTTGACCAACAGAAAGCTGCTGGAAAGTGACTCCTGTGTGAGCTGTGCTTCATACATTACGTCGCTACATTGCTGACAATGGTCAATGCACTTTTTCTTCACAAGGGACATGTGAGGTACTTCACGACTAAAAAAAAGTCAAAAGGTGCAGCAGCTTAATTTTCCATTTGTTTTCCCTCTTTTCTGGTGGATGGTCCAGGCACTTCAATGATTTTCAGGTCTACAGGAGGATTTTTTAATCTTGTTCAAACTTGTATTTCAGCTTACAGAGGTCCCTGCAAAGAACCAAAATTACTATTAGCAAAGTTATTAAAGTGATAGTTGTGAACTTAAAATAATTTCCTTAGCCTTGTGACATTACTAACCTGTTTGACTTTCTGTCTGTGGAACCCAAACGCAGATCTCGGGCATAATCAGAGGCGGACAGAGTACAGAGCTTTGTTACTTGAGTAAAAGTACAGATACCCCTTGCTAAATTTTACTCAAGTACAAGTAAAAGTACTACATTCAGATGTCTACTTAAGTAAAAGTACTAAAGTACTTGTTTTTAAAAGTACTTGAGTATCAAGAGTACAAGAGTAGATTTTCTAAATATTGCATTACTAATCTACTGCCACAGTGCTTACATTTATGCACAGACCGTCCTACATGGAGTTATGAAAAATGTTAATACCTTGGAGAATGTAAAAGGAATTGAAAGTAAAATCAAGTCATTTTCATCTTTTTACCATGTTGCTTTATTTAATTTAATTACATTTTTGGGGGGTCCCATCTTTAAATGCGGGGACAACACACACACACACACACACACACACACACACACCACATATAAGGGTGGCGCTGCCAATAGAGCACCTAAAAGCTGTCACAAAGAACCGGCAAAATGAATGATTCTGAATATGTAAAATATAGCAAGGAGATATTTTAATTGTTTATTAATAAACACTTGTTAATAAACAAGTGTTTTCTTTGTCAGTGTCGGCTAGATGAAGTTGACGATGCTGACTCGCGATCTTCAGTAGTCAACGCGCCAGAGAGAAATGCACATTTCATACGGATTACATAAGCAGAGAGCAGTCTGTAGTCTGTTTTCTTTCGTTTTGAATTTTTCTGTTTAAAAGTAGACATATCTGTGAGAGGCAAGTAGGCTACCTTATACACTGAGTTTCGGTTCATTTGTGAAACGAGATCCAGTTCACGTGCCGGCGCCTCCGTTTCTTATCTATCGTCTGCTATTTGCTTCTTATTTATTAAAGCCAGGCAATTGGTTGATGAAACATTGATTAAAATTAAGATACAATTAATGCAAAACGAAATTCAGGTTAAAGAAAGGTTTTGTGTTTTCTGTTTGATGTCTCTGTGAACGTTTTAAACCATTTTTTATGCCGCTTTCAGAGCGCTCACGTCCGTAACGGAGAACACGTCCATAACATTGTTTTTTCCTCATAAATGCAAACTCGAAAAATAAAATAAAACAAAATTAATATTTTATGTACTGTGGAGACTGAGCGCCAACCCTTCTTCATTCGCTGGGTAGTAGCCTACTTTGGTTTGCGCAGTGTAATTCACATAATCAGTAAAAATATATTTTGCCTCCTAAAATTTTTTTTTAAGAAATCAGAAATCCCTCGTGGCTACGCCACTGCCACATTTGAACCTGACTGTGTTAAACACACCACATACTCAAGAACATCAAACCAAATGCTTGGCTTACATTAATGTGCAATATAAAATCTGACCATGGAGTTGACTTTGGCGGAAAGCTGAAAGTGATTGCTGATAGGCTGTCCCAATCAGTGGCGCCTGCACAATCCAATCACGTTTGAGAGGGAAACAACAAATTGAGGGTTTCCGAGATTTTTCTTTTTTTTTACTTTTTTTTTTTTTTACTCGGGTACTCACGGTTATGGATAGAAATGTATTGGAGTAAAGAGTACAATATTTGCCTCTCAAATGTACTTGAGTAAAGTCATGAGTACTCCCCAAAAATGATACTCGAGTAAAGTACAGATCCCTCAAAATTGTACTTAAGTACTGTACTCAAGTAAATGTACTCCGTTACTGTCCGGCTCTGGGCATAATGATCCCAGTCATCATTCAATTTCACTGCATGAGACAAGCAGAACAAAATTGTGTAAATCATTAATGAAAACATTCTTATGTACACTTGTCTAGTTCAATTTAATGCAACAATTTATGTAAAAATGGTTAAATGTTCTGTTAAGCTCCAAAAATGTCCCAGAAAAGTTTTCTGAGTAACATGAATGAGATTTAAGAGCATCAAGGAATATTTTCAGAGAATAACTGATTAAAAAACACAAGTACACTGTCAAACAAAACAAATTCACACAGAAAAGTTCATAGTAATAAAGTAGTTGCGTGTGGTGCAGGTAACTTACTGTAATTCAATGTTGCCTCTGAAATGTTCAGATGATTTTAGAAATGCAGTGGTTGTTCTGGGGAAACAAAAGAACAAAGCTGATTATATCCATTCACAACATAATATTTATTGGTCAGTAAAGGGCTTTAAAATGGTATTTGAAAGAATCAGGGTAAATTACCTGTAATAAATAAACAAAAACAGACCAAACTAACGTTAACTATAGGCCTATCCACTTGTGTTATTCATAACAAAAGCCAATGACAGCAGGAATCAGCTAATTAGTTATATCAGCAATTGGAAGACACATTTGTACATAATACATTGAAGTGAATGACTAAAACAATCTAAGACAATAAGTCAATGATTTCCATTTGTTCTTTAACGTTAGTTCATTAGATTAGTTAGCATTGCGACTAAAAACCTTCATACCACATACTGTGCAATAAACGAGTGGTAACGTAGACTCACCGTACTCATTCCGGACACTTGACCTTTTCTCGCAAATTCTATAAATAAAAACTTTCAGGTCACGGTATATATATATATATCCGTGCCATCTTTGCCTCCTCCTCTTTCGATTCTGACCAATCCTATGTTTCCAGAGCCAGTCGTTTCAAAGAAATCAACGTGAGTTTCTAACGTACACCAATGACTGTTCAGAAAATTGCTAGGGGAAGGTTTTCCGGCAGGACAAAAGGAAGAGGGGAGAATACCTCCGTAGAAAACGGCTCTTAAAACATGTTCACCCACCAGAAAATGACAAAATAAAATAAAATTAAATAATTATGAGTTACAATTTGCAAATATTTGTACTTTTTATAAGGGATTTAAAAAATTTAAATATTTAAAACTCTTAAATATAACGTTAACGTTAGAATATAATGCTCACATGACCAATCGTCGATTAAAAGACTGTATAGACACTTATACAACAAAGTTATGAAGATTAATATGATTATTTTACCAACTTATAGTTGGTAAAAACGAATGTGTTTCACATTAGAAATGACTCCTCCTTAACTGTCCGAAACACAGTGAGTAGAAATTTTCAGCCGTCCGGAACACCATAGCTGTGTCCCAATGTGAAGGCTGCGTCCTCCGAAGGCCGCATTTGAAGGCCGATTGGCCGCATTTGAAGGCCGATTTCGTCACAGCGGCGCGACGAAGGCTGTCCCAATTCAAAGGCTGCATCTTGGAAGGACGCATTTGAAGCATAGACAGTATAAGAAGTGGACAGAGCGATCTCATTGGAACTCAGTTGAGACAGTTGAAGCCCATTTTTAGCGATTTTTGAGCACTTCCGTTCCTGACGCGCAGACTCAAACCGACTCAAACTAAGCTTGATGACGTGAGCAACCTGTCTGACAGACGTTACTCTTCTAGTAGCTGTGCGTGAAAATTGCCAACGTTAATCTTGGGGAACTTGAGCAAAGAGTTCTTTGGCGTGAGTGAGCAGGAGTAAGTATTCCGTTGCTTTTATGGACTCATTATCTATGGGCTTCTCCCTTGACGGGACGTCCCCCCGATCGCCTGCGAGCTTCTCCTCCTGTCTGTACGGTCATTTCTGTACAGCGTGACAGAGAGTCGAGTGGTTATGACGCAATCGTTAGCCTATTTTTACTAAATCTGTTTCTACGGGGCCATAATGTAACATAGAAGGTAATGGAGCCCTTTATACATTGTCGTGTTTCTTTAGAAATAAATAATGGACAAATGGAGTCTTTAAACGCCTCAGATGTAAAGTTATTCGCTGTCAAAGTGACGCCAAAATGAATGGGAGTCAATGGAAATGCTAACGCAAGTGAAGTTCTGCTACAACATGGCGGCACCCGGCCGGCTTCAACTTCCGGTCGATGGATTACCCCCTTGATTTGAAGGCCGATTGCGTCACCGCGGCGCGATGAAGGCTGTCCCAATTCAATTCCGCATCCTTCGAAGGCCGTATTCGAAGGCCGGTTGCGTCATCGCGGCTGACGAAGGCTACCCTGATTCAAAAGCGACGCCAAAAGCACCCTTCGTTTCCCCGTGAAAGGAAGGATACATAAATGGACACTTAGCGGCCTATCCTACCCTGATCCTACCCCATAATTCATTGCGCGCCGGTGACGACAGCATTTTTGGTGCAGCATTCGGTGTGTAGCCTACAGTTCAAATTCAAATGTTGGTGTTCAACTATGCCTTTTAAAACCGTTCATTTTTCGTTTTTCAATTACGGGTTAAAAAAATTAAAAACGAATGGATGCAAATTTACACAGAGTCACAGACTATTAAACTAAAGATAGTTTAGTGATAGTTTTTTAGATTAAAGTCTTTGATTTTACTAGTATTTTGATTGACTATCAAACCTTTCAACAAATACATTATTTTAAATATTTAATAATATAAGGTAGCCTACTTTTGCGTCCATTTGTTTTTCTTTTTTTTTTTACCCGTAATTGAAAAACTAAAAATGAAAGGTTGTTGTATTTTTAAAAGCCAAAGTTGAACACCAAAATTTGAACTGTAGGCTACACAAATGCTGCGCAAAAAAAGAATAAAAAATAAAAACTTTTTGCCCCTTTATTAAACATTTAAAATATTCACAAATTACTATGGGACAAATGTCGATTTTACTGGTTTTCTAAGGCCAGATTAGAACCTGGAAATTATATTTTTCCCGCAATGCTGAATGAGAAGAGCCATGTCTCTGGAACCATGATTTATAGGCTAATGATAATAAATGTGTCTGAATAAATAACGAGGCATTTTAATTGTTCGTTTAAAAGTGAACATTTCAAGCTTTAGGCTAGGTATATTTTGTTTCAGTTCATTTATGAGACGCGCTCCAGTTCACGGAGATCATGAAAGCGCGACTGATTGTTTTATTTTATTTTACAAAAGCACAACGTTTTCTTGTTATGTGAGTTTGGACAAATAAAAGTAGTTGCGAATGATGTATTATTCTTTTCTGTATGACCAGAAATTATAGAGTATTTTTTAAGTTGTTTCCACTGTTGATGGGAAAAAGCAAGTGTTCGCGGCCGCGCCTCCGTGCCGTGCAGTGCGCGCTCACACTCCCACACACATTTGTGTCAAAATCTTGTGTTTATTTGTGATAATCTTAGCCCTGTATTAGGACTGACATTTGACAAATTTCTTTGTTCCTTTTTTGGATAAAACCGCCTTCTAAATATGTAGCCTAAATGTAGGCTAATAATAATAATATTATTATCATTTGCGTTGAGTTCACTGAAGACGGTAATAATCATAAAATAATTTATGAATGTTTTATTTTTATATAACCTCACCTTGTGTTTGTGTTATATTTCTTTTTTATATGTGAAGTCTTTTTTTGCTTATTCTATTATACTGAGCTTTTTCCTCCTAAAAAAATTACTTTAAAGACAAGTGGCCTAAATGTCGTTTAGAAAATTCATGTATTTAACATCCTCAGTCAAATATAAAACATAAAAATGACAATAGCCGATTCTGGCTCCATAGCTGTTTACTCAATTATAGCAAATTAATGATCAGGGGCCGTATTCACAAAGAATTTTATCTTACCACTAGGAGTACTCCTAAATCGCACTAAAATATTTTAGCTAGGAGTTTTGTCTTAAAAGTTATTCACAGCGCCTTTCAGACCTACTCTTAGTAAGGAAAAATGACAACTCCTAAACTAAGAGTGAGTCTTCGTTTCTATGGATGACGTCAATTCTCATGCACGAGCCTCCTCGCAATGATCACGGTGATTGGTTGTTAGATGACAGGGCCATCATGCGGAACATAACACAGACGCAACAAATCATGGAATTACGACATCTAAATATGTCTGTGTCCTACACAAAATTATAATAGTAATGTCATCGAAATACATATATGAAATACACATATGACATGTTTGTGCAGGCCCCAGTGAAGTGTGATTCTAAAAAGGCAGAGAGAGAGAAAAGTCGTGAATTAAAATAAATTAAATCAAGGTAGCCTAATACCCTAATGAAAACCTCCACTTGCCTAATAATGAAAAACAACACTTGCATTAACACTTGCTTGGTTAATTGACATCCTATTAGCCTAAATAGAATAGTTAAAGCAAGGAAATGTTGCTCTTATTGAAGTAATGTAATAGTTGAATGACAGTGGATTATAAAGTCGCCAAAACGTAAAAGAAAGCCCAACTGGACGCAGGATCAGTTACTGCTGCTGGCCGAGTTGGTGCTAAAAAAAACAAAAAACCAAAAAAAAAACATAATAAAAGTGAAATTCGGCACTGGGATATCAAGCAAAACTAATCGTGAGACATGGGAGAGGATTTGTTTGCAGATCAATGCAGCGTTCCCGCTTGTGTCGCGGACCCCGGACGACTGCGAGAGGCGCTGGTGTGCGCTACAATCCTTTGTGAATAGGTCTTAGTGAGTTAGGAGTCCTCTCGACTTCTTTTAAGCTGTCCCAGACTTAGGTGCTACTTTTAGGGCTAAAATGCTTCGTGAATTACTCTTAGTAAAAAAAATTAGGAGTCCTAAAGTTAGGAGTGACACGCCCATTATTTTTAGGAGTTGCTCCTAAATTCGCCAGTTAGGAGCTACTTTTAGCCTTAAAATTCTTTGTGAATACGGCCCCAGGACGGCAGCTCCGTCTCGCACTGTTGCTTGGCGCCATGGAGCGGTAATCGGGAACACCTGGATGCACTATTAGGAAATCCTATGAAGGCTACAAGGTGCGTCCTTCGAAGGACGAATAGGCTGCATCCTTCGAAGTCCGCGGCCTTCGGAGGATGCAGCCTTCACATTGGGACACAGCTCATGAGTTCTCACGATAATCCGGACACTTCGTCTCCCGGCAGTTTTTTCAAGATTTCTCCAAAATGATTAGTCCAAAATGTGTCAATCAAACTTTGGAACATGTGGAAGGCATGTCCCCAGAGACAGACGAGCCAATCAGGTTTATCTTTCTGCGGATTGATATCTTACGGGACGTTTTACTGTGCAAAGTGTCCGGAATACAGTGAGTCTACGTTAAACAGTGTAAAAACGATAAAGAAAAAAAAAAAAATTAGTTTGTATGTGTTTGAATATATAGTGAGTAGACTCTGTATTTATATTTCTTTGGCGAGTTTACAAACCTTGTAACGGAGAGCCGAACAAACAGCTGAAGCTTTGGCGAAAGGAGCCGTTACTTTCAAATCCGATGACGATCAGCTGATCTGTGTTGCGCGCGGGCAGCGCGAGGGTCACTGATGACAGCAGAGGCAGTTTCGAGACAAAATAAAACTGTTCTCCTCCTGCTGCTTCTCCTCTTGCTTCTTCTTTTTCTTCTTCTCCACCTGCTTCTTCTTATTCTTCTTCTCCTCCTGCTTCTTCTTCTTCATATCATTATTATTATTATTAGGCTACTTACTATTTATGGTAGTTAAGTTTTAAATAAATCAATAAAATAGGTCTATACTAAATAAATGTAAGTATACTGAATCAGAAGTATATATTATGAAATATATTATTATTATTATTATTTTAAACTTAAGTAGCCTATAACAATAATAGGATAATAATCCTATTCTGGCCTCACAGAACCATTGGGTTCCTCCAGATGCTGGCTTTAACATAAGAGATCTTCCAGGAACCACTTAAATGTTAAAAGATCTTACAATAACCATTTTATAGCATTCAAGTTCCTCTAGTTTCCCCCAAAGCACTTCGAGGTCTCATGGTAGTGAAAAGGTGACTCCAGAACCTCTGAACTGAATACAAAGTGCTTAAAGGATCCCATAAGTTCCAGCAAGAACCGCAAAGATTGTCAGTGCTCCTCCAGGAACCCTACCTTAGGAGAAAGAGCTTTGAGGCACTTAAATTACATTTTTAAGTTCCTTGAGTATCCGACAGGATATTTGAGGCACCTTTAGTTTTTACAGTAAAAAAAAAAAAAAAAAAAGAGTTACGAGTGTTTTTAAAGATAAAGTCTCGGAGAGCCTCCGAAGATGCGTCCTTCTAGCTCCGCTGCATCTTGTGACCCCCTCTTTATTTCATTCTTGAGATGAAAAGTCCACAGTCCAGGAGGAGAGAGTTTCATTCGTTCACATATGGGTTTTAACTGAATTTCAGTATTTTTGGCGTTTTGCATTTTCTATAACCAAATATGTTCCACATCCGTGTGTTTGATCAAGGAAATATCTGAATCCACAGGCATGTGACATTAGTTTCATCCTGAAGATATACATTTGTTTTCTAAAAGAGGTTCATTATAGTTAGTGTCTTTCTGATGCATAAACATGGATTATAACCCAATAAATCTAACATCAGTAATATTCAGCACAATTTAATCCTCCTACAATAACAGACGTTTCAGTAACAATCATCACAGATATCTGTCTTTTATTTTGAGTGATTTCAGTAAAGTTGCTAGCCTGGGAAAACCCAGACAACTTCCGGCAAATTTAGATTTGCTCTGAAAGTTAGTCTGGCAAAGAGCTCATTCAAGCCCATTTCCAATCCGTCGAAATCGCGGCACCAATCAGAAGCGTTGGGGCGGGCTTTACACGATGACGACAGCGCTGGGATTTTGAAGCAGATTTTGTAGCCTACATTACAAAGATGGATGCCGCCGTCGAACATCGCTCGTTCCAATCAGCTATCGCGTCTGTTTTAAGCGATTTGAACGTTTCCTTTTAGTTAAAAACCGAGCAAAGAACAACACTCGGAGATGTGTCTCCGCCGCTCTGCATACGTCATCTCCTTCATCGCTCTGATTGGTTTAGGTCTATCCGCGACGTCCGTTGGTGACCCCCCTTTGGAAATGATTTGTCTATGACGCTTTGCCAGACCATAACTCAGTTACAACTGAGAATGGTCTGGTTTTAACCAGGCTATAAAGTTGCCCTTTTTAGGGTCATAGTTTAATGTACATACAGAATTTTAATAATTTCTCACTCATTCAGAAGTGTCATTTGTCTTTGGTGAAAATTTTATATATTTTTTTATGATTTTGGTTAAAATACAGTTTCTTCTTAAACAGCAGCTCAGTTTAAGAAATGAGTCTAAGAAAGTCTAAGAGACAAAGACACCTTAAACCATAATTATTGTAACGCTAGGTGAAAATAAGCAGGCATGAGAGAGAATCTAAATGCTAGGAAGTTTAATAAAAACACAAGGAAACAGGGTAACGGGGGAATTAAGCAAACTCTTACAACGACGGACAATCCACAAGTGAAACATAAGCACTATATATACAGACAAAAGATCTAAACAAGATAACAAGGGGGCATGGTTAAATGGGGAAACACCTGGAGAACTAAATCAACATGATGAACTTCAAAGCAAAGCACACAACAGGAAATAAAGTCCACAAGGAAATATATGACAATTATGCAAATTTAAAAAATATTTTCCACAACATTAATGCTGGATTGAACGATGGTTGTGGTGGAGCTGGAGCTTTCTGGATCATCAGAGGAATATCCTGCAACATCATTTTGAATGTGGTAGTAATACAGGAAGAGGAAATGGTAAATGGACTGCATTTATATAGCGCTTTCACAGACCCAATGGCCACCAAAGCGCTTTACATTTTGCCTCACATTCACCCTTTCACTCACTCATTCATACACCGACAGCGTTGTCAGCCATGCAAGGCGCCATACAGCTTGTCGGTAGCAGCTGGGGTTAGGTGTCTCACACACAGCTGGGGTTAGGTGTCTTGCTCATGGACACCTCGACACTGGGTCAGGTGGAACAGGGTTGTAGACAACCTACATGAACCATTGAGCCACTGCCGCCCAGTTATGAAAGGTTTCAAAAAGGTTCAGAAAAGCCGCCCCCCCCCCCCCCCCCCCCCCCCCCAAAAAAAAAAAACCTGATAAGAGAAACATGTTTTATCTAATTTATTATATATTCTGAGTGACGCACGACCAGGCCAACCACAGGTAATAGGGTAATGTAGCCTGCTGTGGCTTGGCGATGCTCACAAGTAAGGTAAATAAAACACCTGTAATGATGGTGATAAATGATTTGTTATTAAATCATAAACATTCACAAACCACTGTTAATTTAACATAAAAGCAAGCATAGGCTACTACGTGCATGACAGAAATAGCGCAAAGTGCGCTCCCTTAATAATTCCTAAAATGATTGTGATTGTCTACATTGCTCAACGCTGCAAACATGTTATAAATAGAAACTTGTTCTGGCCTGTAAATCGTTTTTATTTAGTTACTTTATCCACAACAGTAAAAGACCTAGGTGTTACATTAGACTGCAACCTGTCTTTTGAAAAGCATATTTCATATGTTACAAAAACAGCCTTTTTCCACCTTAGAAACATTGCTAAGCTACGTAATATGCTATCAGTCTCTGATGCAGAAAAGTTAGTTCATGCATTCATGACCTCGAGACTAGATTACTGTAATGCTTTATTAGCTGGTTGTCCTGCATCTTCAATAAACAAGCTACAGTTAGTCCAAAATGCAGCCGCTAGAGTTCTTACTAAATCAAGAAAATATGATCATATAACACCGATTCTAGCATCACTTCATTGGTTACCTATAAAGTTCCGTATTAATTACAAGGTATTGCTTTTGACTTCTAAAGCTCTGAATGGTTTAGCTCCAGTCTATTTAACGGATCTTCTATCGCCCTATAATCCATCGCGCTCTTTAAGATCACTAAATTCGAGGCTTCTGGTCATTCCTAGGATATCCAGATCCACCAAAGGAGGGAGAGCATTTTCACATTTAGCTCCGAAGCTCTGGAATAGGCTTCCTGATATTGTTCGTTGCTCAGACTCGTTCTCCCAGTTTAAAACTAGACTAAAGACGCATCTATTTAGCCAGGCATTCATATACAGGTCCTTCTAAAAAAAATAGCATATTGTGATAAAGTTCATTATTTTCCAAAATGTAATGATACAAATTAAACTTTCATATATTTAAGATTCATTGCACACCAACTGAAATATTTCAGGTCTTTTATTGTTTTAATACTGATGATTTTGGCATACAGCTCATGAAAACCCAAAATTCCTGTCTCAAAAAATTAGCATATCATGAAAAGGGTCTCTAAACGAGCTATTAACCTAATCATCTGAATCAACTAATTAACTTTAAACACCTGCAAAAGATTCCTGAGGCTTTTAAAAACTCCCAGCCTGTTTCATTACTCAAAACCGCAATCATGGGTAAGACTGCCGACCTGACTGCTGTCCAGAAGGCCATCATTGACACCCTCAAGCAAGAGGGTAAGACAGAAAGAAATTTCTGAACAAATAGGCTGTTCCCAGAGTGCTGTATCAAGGCACCTCAGTGGGAAATCTGTGGGAAGGAAAAAGTGTGGCAAAAACCGCTGCACAACGAGAAGAGGTGACCGGACCCTGAGGAAGATTGTGGAGAAGGACCGATTCCAGACCTTGGGGACCTGCGGAAGCAGTGGACTGAGTCTGGAGTAGAAACATCCAGAGCCACCGTGCACAGGCGTGTGCAGGACATGGGCTACAGGTGCCGCATTCCCCAGGTCAAGCCACTTTTGAACTAGAAACAGCGGCAGAAGCGCCTGACCTGGGCTACAGAGAAGCAGCACTGGACTGTTGCTCAGTTTTGCATGTCATTCGGAAATCAAGGTGCCAGAGTCTGGAGGAAGACTGGGGAGAAGGAAATGCCAAAATGCCTGAAGTCCAGTGTCAAGTACCCACAGTCAGTGATGGTCTGGGGTGCCATGTCAGCTGCTGGTGTTGGTGCACTGTGTTTTATCAAGGGCAGGGTCAATGCAGCTAGCTATCAGGAGATTTTGGAGCACTTCATGCTTCCATCTGCTGAAAAGCTTTATGGAGATGAAGATTTCATTTTTCAGCACGACCTGGCACCTGCTCACAGTGCCAAAACCACTGGTAAATGGTTTACTGACCATGGTATTACTGTGCTCAATTGGCCTGCCAACTCTCCAGACCTGAACCCCATAGAGAATCTGTGGGATATTGTGAAGAGAAAGTTGAGAGACGCAAGACCCAACACTCTGGATGAGTTTAAGGCCGCTATCGAAGCATCCTGGGCCTCCATAACACCTCAGCAGTGCCACAGGCTGATTGCCTCCATGCCACGCCGCATTGAAGCAGTCATTTCTGCAAAAGAATTCCCGACCAAGTATTGACTATTGAGTGCATAACTGAACATAATTATTTGAAGGTTGACTTTTTTTTATTTAAAAACACTTCTTTTATTGGTCGGATGAAATATGCTAATTTTTTGAGACAGGAATTTTGGGTTTTCATGAGCTGTATGCCAAAATCATCAGTATTAAAACAATAAAAGACCTGAAATATTTCAGTTGGTGTGCAATGAATCTAAAATATATGAAAGTTTCATTTTTATCATTACATTATGGAAACTAATGAACTTTATCACAATATGCTAATGTTTTGAGAAGGACCTGTACATTTTTTATTTTACAGTTACTGTAAATCCGGCCCCTACTTCATAAACGCCAGAGGAGAACTGGCCCCGACTAAGCCTGGGTTCTCCCAAGGTTTTTTTTCTCCATTGGGTCATC
The DNA here is from genome assembly GCF_029890125.1 of Rhinichthys klamathensis goyatoka. Taxonomy (NCBI): domain Eukaryota; kingdom Metazoa; phylum Chordata; class Actinopteri; order Cypriniformes; family Leuciscidae; genus Rhinichthys; species Rhinichthys klamathensis. Next base: position 514,676 of record NW_026606626.1, on the reverse strand, counting down.
TGATGGAGTTTTAGGACACCATCAGGTCACTTGATGGAGTTTTTCATTGCCTTTGGCTTGCTCAGTTGGGGATATTCAAATTAAATGACCCATCATACCACTGATCAGCTCTACCAAACTTGGCTGTCTTTTCCAGTAATAAACCAACACTGTTAAGTTGTTTTGATTGATACTGTGAAGCAGCTTTGATACAATCTGTATTGTGAAAAGCGCTATATAAATATATTTGACTTGACTTGACTTAGTTTTAGTTATTCTTGTTGCTTCTGTGCAACATATGAATAACAATTTATTTGTTTTATTTGTAGATATTTCTATTTTGCGGGAGTCCCGCAAATCGTTTTATTCTCCTGCAACCCGCACACACATGAGTACGTGCCGCCCGCACTCGGCCATTAAATCTAGTCCCGTGCCGCACTCTGTTGCATTGGGTCCCGCGGGAGTGCAGGTCTCTACACTCCATCGACTGAACAGCATTTTCTCGACATATTTCCGTGTTGTTGTTGCTCAGCAACAATGCTGTCTGGGTCGGGCAAAAGGAGGGAGGGACGGTGGGCAGTGCTCGGCGTGGAGACTGAAGGCGGTGACTGAGTAGTTCTGACATCACATTTTTACGGATGGTGAAAGGCACAGCTACTTTATGCAGGCTGTGTGCATTTGTCTGTGGATTGACTGTTTTGAAACTTATATGGTAGTTACATAGCCCCTAGACCTCTTTTATCATGAAAATAGCCAGGAAATTTCATTTTTGACAATATGGGACCTTTAAACATTCAAATGAGTCTCTGTACATGAACATGGTAAAATGAAAAAGCAAACCGCTGTGGCAGGAATGTTGAACAGGAACTGTTACAGGAATGTTACAAAGTCTCTCTGTTCAGATCATTGTGCTCACTAATGTGCCTTTTTGTCCTTCATTATGTATCTTTGGCTTTAATCAAAGAGCCATTCTTTTAATCTCCTCATTCTTTGTTCAAGTTCCCTCACAGTCCCACCTGATATGGTCATTAGGGGAGGGTCTTCGTCTTCCCAGGAGTGAAACACATCAATATTCATGATGATTCACGCCCTCCTCGCATACAGCTTTCTTAAACAAAACATTTCTTACAAATTTTAAATCTATAGACTTGCTATATGTGAGAGTCGGCAGGATGGTTTTCACATAGTTTAGAAGAAAAAATTCTAGGCTACGTGATACAATTTTCAAAAGTCTTGTAAACAAATAATCAGTATGGGTTTATGGCCTTATTTCAGTGACAATTTCTTTTTCAAGTTACATTTACATTTATTCATTTAGCAGACGCTTTTATCCAATGCGACTTACAAATGAGAACAAAAGAAGCAGTTAAACTAACAACAATATGCAAGTGCTATGACCCCTTTTAGTTTAATCTAACGCAAAACATGTAATTTTTAATTTTTTTTTATAAATAACAAATAGATTAGAAGAGAAAGTGTTAGTATTACTGGATCAAGTGCTGCCGAAAAAGATGCGTCTTCAGCAGTTTCTTGAAAGTGGCCACCAGCAGGGAATCAAATCACGCATTAACATAATTTTCTCAAAACTACAAACTTTTACATACATGCTGCTCACATATTGTTGTAGCAGAGTTTGTGCTTAATACAGTGTAATCATACTTTAGCCATGCAAGTCTTACAAGTAACAGAAATAAGCACAAATGTCAGAGCATGTCAGAACACCTCCAGGACCCAGAGGATTCAATTTGCTTTGATATCAGGCGCTCTGGCTAAACATGTGACTATGGTGGCTGGTGTCTCTATTTTTAACGTTCTGTGTAATAGAATCGCCAATAACTAGGGCACTTTCAACAAGATTATCAGTGGGTAGAGCCTGTTTGATGTCCTCTTATGTCAAAATATCACGGCAAATTTGATTTCTCATGTCATGACCCATTTAAAATAGCTGTTTTCTATATAAATATATTGTAAAATGTAAATGTTTATTCCTGTGATCAAAGCTGAATTTTCAGCATCACTTCAGTGTCACATGATCCTTCAGAAATCATTCTAATATGCTGATTTGCTGCTTAAGAAACATTTACGATTATTATCAATGTTGAAAATGGTTGTATTGCGTCATATTTTTGTGACAAATATAATGCATGTTTTTTCAGGATTCTTTGATGAATAGTTCAAAAGATTAGCATTTATTAGTAGCCTGAGTTTGACTGGAATTGTCATTAAAAAACATGTCATCAACAGGTGAAGTGCTCATCTCATTCAACTGGATAGAAGTTTATTAGTCAATGTGAATCACAAGTATTGAGTCAATAGCTGGTTGTAATTGCAACTACATGTCACACTGAGTCATTATAGATTATCTCATTCACATCTTCAACTCCAGCCTCAGACACTGTGAGTTACTCTGCACAATCTCACAGCGCCCTCTAGTGTTACACAAGCCTATTTCACTATCATAAATGCATATCAAATACATAACCACTGCAAACAAACCTGCAAAAAGAAACATTTAGTAGCCTACCACTGATATACTTATGTAGAATGACCAAATCAAATATTGAATATAATGCACAAATTCATGCCGTTATGGAGGCAAGAATAAAACAATTCATATTAGTGCACTGTATAAAAGAAACAATATAATTTTCACTTTTGTTTAGACGTCAGAAATATGGCTTAAAGCATAAGTCTAGATGAAAACTGCATTATAATTATTTGAAACAAAATTCTTTTTACTTGACATCTTTACAACTACATCAAGAAACAATGAATGAAATAATATTCTTTGCACAATTTAAACGTTCAAAAGTCAGTCAAACAATACATTTCATAACTAGGGTTACAGTTGTCCTAAACTTACAATAGGAGAAAAAAATGACTTTCAAAGTAGCTTCCATTGATGATGTTCAAGTACGTGTTAAATTATCTTAAAAGCTAATGTTCCCATTTATGAACCCATTATGAGTTATTGCATCCCCTCACCGTACAACATCTTAGACAGAGATTATTATTAAACATGACTAGTATTCAGACCTTCTACTTTCGACTTGCTGTCTAAGAGACAACATGGGTTTCTGTCTTAATTATGCTCATTATAAACATTTTCCACAGCATTATCTCTGGATTGAACGATGGTTGTGGTGGAGCCGGAGCTTCCTGGATCATCAGAGAAATTACCTTCAATGTCTTTGTGAATGTGGTAGTAATACAGGAAGAGGAAAAACCCTAGAAAAAAATCATAGAAAATGTATTCAGCTAATTATGCCTCCTCAAATACAATGATTTTTTAAAAACTGTAACCAATAATAAAAATAAAAAAATCCCATTATAGCCCTTATAATTAATTAAATACTTTGAAAAAATAGTGAAAGTGAAAATAAATAAATCAATTAAAAATCATCAATGAATGAAATCAAATAATTTGCTGAAATCTGTGAAAAATAGAAGCATCCTACTAAACCAAATGCAATGATGCATGTGATTGTTTCTCACCCTGAAACGAGTTCAACACGGTGAAGATGTAATATGAGGGGATGAGCATCGGTCCATAACTGAAGAACGCCACAGCCCACGTCAGGCCGAAGAGCAGGAACAAGCTCAACACCATCATGAGCTGCTTTCTGAACGTCTTTCTCTTGCCGTCAGGCGCTCTTATGTGCCGGGCTTGGACAATCTTAGTGACGATCATGATGAAGATTCCTGTTGTGAAGATGAAGACTAAAGCGTAGTAGCCAATGTTCACTATGTAGTGAATTAAAGGATCTGTAATCCAGCACCTATAATTAGAAGAGAGTGAAATATAATTAAGACAATTAGAAGGCACTTAAAGTGCCCCTAATATTCTTTTTTTTTTAGATATTATCTTTGATGTAGAGTGTCATAGAGCTGTTTGTGAAGATAGAGAGTTTGCAAAGTTTCATAGATCAAAGTGCAGATAAAGTTATTGTCTCCTAAAAGAAAGAAACTGAACTGCCTGAAACGAGTCGTCAGAAATTCCAGTATGACTTCCTGCTGAACCTAAAGGTTGATTTATACTTCTGCGTCGGACCTACGCCGGAGCCTCTACGCTGTAGACTACGCGTTGGTATTAATTTATACTTCTGCGTCGTTTTCCGCGTTGATGCGCGCAGAGGGAACATGTGAAACCCGAGGGAGCGGTTCTAGCAGACCAATCACAGCGCTTGCGTCCGCGTAGAATTGATGTGTTGTTACATTTTTGGAGAGGTGCACGTCAGGGTACGCGCGCTACACACAGCTTACGACGTAGCTACGGCGGGAGGTCGACACAGAAGTACAAATTGGGCTTTAGTAGGTTTTAATGCCTGCCAGTGTTGTCAAAAATATTGATATTTTGATATCAATTCTGAAATATTTGAAACTGTTCCAATACTCATTTTCTGCAGTATTGATATACCGATACTAGCTGCGTGTTCTGTCTCTCTCTCTTCTCTCCGACGGCGAATTGACACACACCGGCCTTCTCTCACTCACTCGTCTTTCCGGTTTCTTTCCCATTCTTTCCGGTTGAATAGCGCTTATATTATGCAAAAGCGTGTACAACTAACCGATGGCGTACTGTGCACACATAAAGCCGCCTCTCAAACAACTCACAAGTACCAAATTGAATTGTATTGTGCTTAAATGGTCAAATACACACAAATGTCAAAATGCCCGTCTTGCCCGTCAGTTTTGGAATGTAAATAGTTGAGCGAAAACGCATGTTGTGTAATGTTGCGAGTAGGACGATGCCGAGGGCCGTGGGAGAACGATTGCTGATGAGCTGTCACGGAATGGTCAGAACTGAGTGGAGGATACAAGAGCAGGATGAGAGGATGTTTATTAAATAATACAAAATAAAACAGAACCAAAATGAGTCAAAGTCCAAAACATTGACCAGGGAGGGATAGAGCCAGGAAGATCAGGCTTGTCAGGAGTCCTGGGTGAGGACCAGGATGGTGCAGGCTTAACAGACCACCCGGGCGGATCCAGCATCCAGGGTGGAACAGGCTTGGCAGGCATCCAGGGCGGAGCATGAGTCCAGGGCGGAGCAGGACATGTAGACGACCAGGGTGGATCAGGCTGTGCAGGTGACCAAGGTGGAGCAGGCAGTTCAGGTGGCCAGGGTGGATCCGGGTGTGCAGACCCTTCGGGTGGCCACGGTGGAGATGACCATTCGGATGGCCATGGTGGAGACAACCATTCAAGCGGCCAGGGTGGGTACCACCCTTCAGACGGCCATGATGGAGACGACCATTCAGGTGACCATGGTGGAGACCACCCTTTTAACGGCCATGATGAATGAACAGTCACCGGTTCAGGGACAGACACCGGCTCAGGGACAGACACTGGCTCAGGGACAGACACCGGCTCCGCAGACGTGACGGCGACAGTCTCTGGATCGGCAGAAGTGACGTGCTTGGGCGGCGAAGGCAAGGAGCTTGGGCGGCGCCGGCAGGGCAAGGCGTCTGGGTGGCGCGGCAGGACGAGACCCTTGGGTGGCGCCGTTAGGGTGAGATGCTTGGGTGGCGCCGGCAGGGCGAGACGCTTGGGTGGCGCCGGCAGGCCGAGACGCTTGGGTGGCCCGGCTCTAGGCCTCACTGGATGCTTCGGGGTCTTGGCTGCAGGCTTCGGAACAACCTCCGGGCCTCGTGGTTGACCGAAAGCTCTTCCTCCTCCGCTTACATGAGCGAACAAGCTTTATAGGCTCCTTGGCCACCACTTGGGACGCTGCAGGGAGAGTGAACCGCTCTGGGACAACCGGACCTGGGACCCCCGAAGTCGGATCCTTCTGGACCCCCGGGCTTGGGACCACCGAAATTGAGTCCTCCTGGACCACTGGACTTGGGACCCCTGAAGTCAGATCCCCTCGGACCACCAGACTTGAGACCACCGAAGTCAGATCCTCCCAGTCCACCGGATCTGAGATCATCAATGTCGAGTCCTCCCAGAACACCGGACTTGAGACCCTCGACACCGAGTCCTCCCGGACCACCGGACTTGAGAACCCCGACGTCGTCTGGTTCTTCCGGACCCTCCGGTTAGGAACCATCGAAGTCGTAGGATCGCCGTCATTAAATGAACTTGGACTGTGGACTGATGTTGGTGTCCACGACGACCATGTCCCCTTCTATGGCCTCCACGAGTCCCCGAGAATCTGGCCAAGCAGGATCCCTCAAAGGATTGCGGGTGAGCCGGAGTCTTAGAGGAGCTGCCAGTTGCCGTCCTGGGCTTACCCCCTCCCACCTGACCGCCAGCTCCCATGGTCTCCTCAGTCCTACGAGCGCACTTAGCGAAGTAGTCAAATAAGGAAATGGCAGATCCCTTCTCTCCCGCAGGAAAAATCTCATTCCGCTGTATCCACATTCTTTGGCTGGTTTGTTCTGTCACGGTATGAAAAACAAACCCGAGGGGAAAAAAAAGAGTGGTTTCAGGCAAAAACAGGTAACACAAGGAAACATGAAACATTGACAACGAACCAGCACAGGACAGCAAACACAGGGAGACTAAATAGGGAAACAAACAAAGGAGGGTAACAAGAAAGACAGGTGGGACAAATTAACCAATAATCAGATAACAAGATGGGAGGGGCTAGACAATAGACAGGAGAGCACATGGCACAAAGGAAACACATGACAAGCCATGTGCTCACAATAAACAGAACTAGAACACAAGCACATGACAAACCGGGAGTGTCAGAGCTCTGTCACCTACTAAGATAAAACCAGACAGAAGTGACAGAACCCTGACATGAGCGACACCTGCGCGACGCACCGGTCTCGTATCTTTCACGGAGGAGCGGAAGGATAACGGAACGACGACAGAGAAGGACGAGAGACAATTTTATTTAATGTTTCGTTTTATTATGTGTGGCGGCAGTCGACTGTGAGGGACTGCCGTCTTTACTTTCATTTTTGTATTTGTTTAATTATTTATTATTAAAATCGTTGAATGTTCGCCGGTTCCCGCCTCCTCCTTCCTACAACATCAAAGCTTGTTACATGTAACAGTATATTGGATCTGTGCATTAGCTCTTTAAGTGACAACAGCCTAATAAATATGCTGCTGTCTGTTTTATTAGTTGATCAGTCTGTTTTATTAGTTATTAGTTGCTCTTGACTGAATAACTTTTGTTGCTTTAATTGTAAGCAATAATCTGTATTTAATTGTTACAATGAAACTATGCAGCGTTATTTTGCATTTTATTAATTTCTGTAGTATTTCTTACCAGAATACTACTGTTAGACCCACCTCAAAGCCATATTTATTTCAGTTTTCTCTTTGATCTAACGTATTTATTTGTGCTATTGTTTGCGATTTAGTTGATTTGTTCTTATTTTATTAATGACTGTTTACTTGTCTTTTTTGTAAATCTAGTTCAATGATTTAAATAAAGCCTCCCTGTGCTGTGTAAGCTATTACAACAAAATTACCCAAATTATCCAATAATTATGAAATAATAACAAATTATATGTATGGCGGTGTATATATTTTCCCCGTGGTATCAAATATTGATATTTTAATTACAAGGAATCGTATCGAAGTTGGAAATTCCAGTATCATGACAACACTAATGCCAGCCTATGGTCTCCATTGGCTGCCGGTGAACAGCGTCTCTTGGCCCCGCCCTCAAACACTGTAGTTGTATCTGAGACTGGAAGAGTTCGTTTCGTGCTGTTCATGTCGAGAAGATGCTGTTTTCTGCTGACAAAGCAAATCCACTGATGAGATTGATACAGTAAAACCCACGCCATCGTTACTGTTCGTATCACTGTGTCAAGAGCTGAGATTCAGATATAGAAATAAGTGTTTGGTTTCTTCACAGCAGACTGGGACATCTGACCAATCAGAGCAGAGCAGCTCTCATAGAGGCGTGGTTTAGAAAGACTGAATCCTTTATCGAACCGTTTCATACACTGAGAGAAAAGAGCTGATACAGTGGATATTATAAGATTTTTTTTTTAAAGAGTAAAAATATATTTTTTTTAAACCTGGATCCATGTAAACCTATTGTAGGAGACTCCAAAACAACATTAGGAGCATTTAAAGTTCCATAATAGGGACAAACAAAGCTTCATTAATTCATATATTTGAGACATAAAAACTTACATTCGAGTTTTTACATTCATTTTATATCCTCCTATTGAAACAACAGCTACAACTATCGGAGCCGGAAAACCTGAAGACACACAGAGAACATTTTCATTACTTGAAATAAAATAAACTTTAACTGAAAATAAAATATATATTAAAAAAACATTTTCTTTCAGCTAGTTGCCAAGGAAACATTTCTCATATTAATTTAATTTAACTTAATGTACTTAAATGACTCAAACTAATTAAAACACCACGTAATGAAGACAAGCTGCTCAAGTAAAGGTCAAAAACATCATCAAAGTATCATGACAGGAGTTCATAAGACTTTTCAGGTGAACTTGAGTTTACAGTCTGACTTGCTGGTTTTTATTTATTTTTAATTATTTCTTAAGGCAAAAGTATAACAGGAGTTCCCTTTCATAAGGGAAAGGGAACTCCTGCATCGATACTTGATGCTTTGGGGAATGCCTTCGGCATGATGCGTCTTAAGTCTGTAGTGGAACTACTCCAATCTTGATTGGTGCTATGTCTTTTGCATGTGACGGTGATCCGGAAGCTATAAAAGGACATTGGAGCATAGCCGTTGTCAGTCCAGGTCTCATGGGGTTGCAGCCAGGGGCAGCCTCATGGGACAGCCGCCAGCTCCTCATATTTTGAGAAGGTTGCTGCCCTTGCTCCATTGAGACTTTAGGGGATCCGTATTCTAAATTATATAGATGACTGGCTCATTCTGGCTCAGTCAGAAGAACTGGCGATTCAACATCGAGATGTTGTTTTGTGTCATCTGAGGTGCTTGGGGTTGACACTCAATGTGAAGAAAAGTTCCTCTTCAGAGGACTACGTTCCTGGGAGTAGAGTGGGACTCAGTCATGATGCGGGCACAATTGTCTCCTGCTCGTATAAATACTATCTTAACCACAATGAAGAGTATTTGGTTAGGCCAGTGTTGTGGCAAAAATTCATCTCGAGCAAACATCACTGCGTAAGAGACAGTCAGAGTCAAATTATATAAAATAGAAGTATTTATTCTTGCAAGAATAGGAGCAGTCTAATACACAGTTGTTACCCTGTGCAGAAGAGTGACACACCCCCAGACAGACTGAACCAGCTTTTATCTAAGTTTCAAGGCCTTCTTTCCCCCAGAGCCTTCCTCCCAGTAGTTTTCCATAGACTAAGCCCCCCTGCACCAAATGGCCTTCTGACATCTAGGTCAGAGGTCCCTGTTCGTCTGCTCCCTGGAGTGTCTCCCCCTTCTGCTTCCCCAGGTACATAAACAGAATCTTGTCTCACTACAAGTGAGAGACACACATGTGACATTCTTTGAATCATCTATATTTTACACATTGAATAGGTTCTCTCTCTTATGATATCTGTTAGGGATCAATGACTATTAAAATTTCCACAACAAATTCCCGCTTTTTATCATTCTGATTACCCATAATCATAACAATAAACAATAAGACAAATTTTAAGTCATATCATCACACTTATACTCTTCATCTCTGATTTTTTGCATAAATGATCACTCTCCTTGAACCTGTGAAGAAAAGTTTAGAATGAAGAAGCATAAGGCTGTTTTTGTGGGGGAAAGGCCCCGTAATATTTTAGCTAGCAAGTAAATATTTTCACGACGCCGGGCTGAACGAGAAATCTGTTCCTGCGCTCCTGTAAACAGACCCTCAGTCACGCCAGTAAGGAAAAAGGTAGTTATAACATAGTAAGGAAACAAACAGATAAAAGTATAATAAAAAATCACTCAGTTTCAAACCCTATCTTTGTACGCCATCTCGTAACACGGATGACCGCTGCTTGTAACCTTCTTTAAATCTTTTGCCCTTAATCTTTCTCAGAAAATAAACAAATAGAAGAAAAACAAACAGAACATACATTTAACACATATCTCACTGTAGCTCCCGCTACCTGTATCGTCACATAATTTTGTTCATCCTTGGGATAGACTGTCATTTTCACCAATTGAACAGACAGCATGTTTCACCTGTCACTATAATCATATTCCCCCATGAATAACAAAATTATTAGAATAACAATCCTAAACCCTATCATTAAGCCTTTTCCATTAATCTACGCCCATCTCCATATTTCACCTCGGTTTTCCTAACCATATTTTGTTCACTTCTAATTCAATTTAGTAAGCTCTATTTAATGCCATATTTAACAAAATCTAACCAGAGAAGTCTTATAATTGTATCCATTCTTCTAACCAATGCAGTTGTTCAATATTAACTCTAATATTTCCATTACGGACACAATCAATATATTTTCTACATTTACAATCAAATCAATACCTAGTTTGATTCAATCAAACAAAATCATCACAAAAACAGATTCTTCTGTTAAACGTTCCGTTTCTTTTACCTTTAACTTTTAATTCAAACAGGCCGTGGTTCTACTTAATAAGCTTCAACAATAATCCCTATAATTTACATTAATTAATAGATCTTCTCTTCCCAAAAACATTTTCCTTAAATATTTCCTAATGAATCAGTAACCAATCAAATCTTTTGATCTACTGTATATCAATACTAAGCCCTATTTTGATTTAATCAAATAAAATCCTCAAAAATCATCACAAAAGCATTCCTCTGTTACACTTAAACCGTTTTACCACATCCTCCTCCAGGTATGTTGACCGTTGCCCCATGCACGTTCCGTCTTCGCCAGGTTTGACTCTTTACGAGCCGTAGCCCTGGGCTTCCCACGTTGGTGGGGGAGGTTACGTTACTAGCACGTCCTTGATTCCCCCACTTGATTCCCCCACTCCAACACGTCGGCGTTTGGGGTATCTGAGGTTGATTGGTGAAGCTTAAGATGCTTGGACTTAGGTGTCGCGTCTCCAACCTTTCAACCTTGCCTGAGGAGTTAACCATTTCCTGGTCATTTTCACCTGTGAATGGAGACCTTAAGTATTTTGTTAGTGACCGCTTGTCTTGCCGCTCGTCCCCTTTGGTGTGACCTGTGGAATTTTCACCATCTGTTTACAAACTGAAACATATTATCATTAGACATTTCTTGCTTAATAGCACTCAGTCCTTTTCCCCTGAAAAACACATATATCCACTTTGCTTACGTTAACAAGTCAATATTCATACATTTGGAGACACAATCAGTTCAGCTTGATGCAATCCATCCTGACATTCTGCAAAAGGAAACTTTTAAGTTATGCGCTGCGCAGGTGTAGCACCTTTCTGCCACAATAATAACCCAGGCCAGGACAGTTAGCCAAATTCATCCATAACCATTATTTTATTGGGCACATTTTGCCCTGTCTCCCAATCCTGCATGCTCTCTGTAAAGAGAAACAAATTTCGAGGTTATTGTCAGATAGTAAAGTACGTAGTTTCTTTTGTCTACTGTTCTCCCGTGTCCTTCGATGCCCTGGCGTTTCCTGTTGAAACAATCTTTGTTATTGGTGTGTGCAGCACACTCACAGACATAAATTTTGTTAGGCAGAAAAATGGCTTCTTTCAGGGCTTTTATCCAAATACCCCTAGTGTTCTCCCAACATTTATTCAGCAAATGTGAACCCCTTAATAAACCATATTTGGCAATTGTTATACCATCCCCCTTTTGATGCACGACACAACTCGAGCATCAATTTAACATAACATTTAACATAGTGTTTTTGATAAAGTTTGCCATCAACACTAATCCAAACATTGTCCTTCAGACAAATTTCCTCCAGACATCTTTCCCTGTCTCTGAAACAAAAATATTACATTCTTCACTTAAAGCCACAATCTCATCTTCTTCTCGCAGTATTTGAAGGGCAACGGCCCTCAGTCTCACAGCAAATGCCGCTTTTCAGGCCTGTTGTTTGGTCTCTCAAGTCAGTCATCTACAAACATTTTCCAAAGTCATCAATTGTTTCTATCAGGTCAGGTCGTGCTGTACAGACTTGGTCATTGTCAGTCAATCATTTCTCCCCCTTTGTTCACAATAATCATAAATGTGAGGGGCTCTCTTGATAATTTCATGTTGGCTTAGCCAATATGTCACTTTGTTGTTTCCCTCAAATCTACAACATTTTCATTTATCTCAGCCCATGCCAGATGGTGATCTACCACTACACTTCTACCTAATTTTACATCTGTTCATTATTCATTTGATTTTTAGACAAGTCAGCTGGGTTGTTTTGTTTCATTATCATTATTTTGCTTCAGCTTGCTCTAGCAGGCCGATAACAGAAAGACAGACACAGTTACCATCCCTTCCTCCGCTCAAGCAGTCTCTCTCACTATAAACAAATAATATTTCCCCCCCCCCCAGCCTCCTAAGGCTGTAACTTAGACAAAATTTGTATTCATTACAATAACCTTTGACCATTCACCTTTGTTATCCAGACTTTTCTCAAATCTACAAAAGCTGTCTTCATCTTTAGCCACCACCATGTCTAACGACCTTCAAGAGTTAAAACTATGTTATAACATATTAGTTCAAAATCAACACTATTATTTTCCTTGCCCATAAGGCAACCAGTACATAAAAAAAAATGTTATTACTGTCTCCACAACAACTAATGGGAATCACTTCATGGCCTCAGCTGGCTCTTGAAAGCCCACTCCTGTTCGCCCTTTATCTATAATCTCCATCAGGGTGTTTTCCCCTGGCATATTTGCAGACGCTTGTCACAATAAAAAACAAGCCATACAACTAATGCGGTTTCTTCTGGCGAGTGGTATATATCGAGGAGCTTTGCTTTATTGGGGAGACATGCCGTGACTCGTCATCGCGTCATCTCCCCTTAACGCCATAAGGACGCTGCTGGCCTCACAGCTCCTGCTCAACCCTCATACCTGTCTCACATAACACACCTCCATTCAGGAGATGCCCAATGACTTTACGTGATCCACTCTGGCTTGGGTTGCCCCCTGTCAGGCCAATAGAAGGTCGTACCCGTCATAGAGATGGCCACTCGTGCCCACTGGTGACCGCTCTTTCCAATCACACAATCAGTTCTCTTCAACAGAACTCAGCTGTTTTCTGGAGCTTAGGAAAGGCACGTTCAAGAGTCATCCAGAGCCATTCCGATTGCCTAATAGTGTTCACATAGGGAGACAGATTAATAACAACAGTATTTAATCACTTAAATCCATTAACCATCTTAAAAGCAGAAACCTAGCTGCTTAGATTTATACTCAGTGAATTTAGATCACAACCGTACATTCAGTGTACTTCATCTGTAGCCGGAGCCATCGGTCCTGAATGGTGGAGACTAAATGAGACAAAGAAGTTACTGGTCCTAAAACAAGCTAATCAAAATGTCATCTCTATCTGTATTATTATTTTAAATACTTCTTTAAAGTCATTCAGTTTTACTTTTAAAACAAATTGCTCTCTAAATGGTTTCTTTTACCATCTCTGTGTCTATGATTCATCAACTGACACACTGTGCTTTACACATTATCACAGATACCAGCTTTTAGCTGACTCATTGAATGAGAGAGACTCTGAGACTCTATTGGATGGTACACTGCTCTCTCATATACTTCTAACATCAAACATTTATCTATCATCTTTTAACTCTATCCCAGCTTAAGGCATCTTTGCCAGAAATTACATATGGTTTCAAATAAACATAATTTTATAGTTGTCTTTTGCCCACCTCAGGGAATTTAGACATTACAAATTTCCACTCAGATTGAGTCTCTGTCGCACTGGTAGTTTCAGGCACAGCACACATCTGATTTTAGATAAGCGAACTGTTTCATTACAGCCCATAGCAAACTTATCTTTTGAAAGCAAAACATCAGCTTCTAGTTCTTTCATGGTCAACACTAGCAGGCCTTTTTTCTTTAATCAAATGCCTCTCTATACATTTTACATTTAGCAACTCTTAATCCTATAACACTGCTTCTGCTTATTTGTTCTTACATAATGGTAATTATTCTAGTTCTCAATAACGTTTCACATTTCTCAATCTCAATTTTAGTTGTCAAGTTCTCAATTACCATAACTTAATATCTGACCTCAAAGTTTTCTCTTCTAGGAGTTTATCAGTCTCCAATCAGGATTCACACTAACTTTTACAAGGCTACTGCCTCTTTTGCAGTTATTATAAATCATCTTTGAGATCTGTCTCTCTATATTACCTGAACCCTTTTAAAAATGCTTAATTAAAACACAATTCTCCTTCTAGTTACCTTTACTATATTTTGCAACTCACATTTGTTGCAGTCATTCATTTTGCATCAACCTGTATTCAATTCACTTATAAAAATTACTATTATAGATCTTTTCTTCAAAAGGATTCACTTTAAGACTTCAATCTTTTGACCTTGTTTTTTATCTCTTATTTCTCAGACCAAAAATTGTCACTGTCGTCATTTAAACACTGATCTATTTTCAAACCAATATTATTACCAGAAATGTGTTGTCATTTTATCACATTTTTAAACACCTTCTCGGTGGTAATTTACAGTTACCTACTAAATTGTCCTGATGACCACCATTAAAACACTCTCTGTCATCTAGTGAATCTGTTTCAGCCTCAACTTCAGCATCAGACACCTGTCCTTGACTATAGTTTGATCACTGTGAGCTTGCAAACGGCTCCAACTAACTGCACACTCTTGAAGCAGTGTGTCCCATTCAGGAATGTAAACAGACCCACTGATAAGCAGTTCTCTGTATTCCTTTGACCATCCACCAATGGCGGATTCAAATCACAATAGCCAAATCATACTCTTTATCATTATTATTGGCAGAACATAATTTCATGAGCAGCACAGAAAATGCTCAAAATATTCGAATTTGTTTTCTGTCTTTACCTTAGTAATTTGGTATTATCATCAACAACACTAATTACAAGTACTGTTGCTGTTATCCCCGCTTATCTTTTACAAAACATCATCTGCAAATCTCTTCAAAGTGAGATCTTCAGAGCAGAGCTGTTTACAGCATTTGCTCTCTTCTGTCTCTCTATTTATTTATCTATTTATTTATTTTCCCGGACTGTTCAGTTACTCTTCATAAAGTGTAACAATTTGTACATCATTATTTTCATTACAACTGGTTTGAAGCCTTTTTCCTTCCATCACATGGTTAGTCTGCAGATTCAACTTAATATTATCATTATTGTCTCAGTCTTATCTCTACTGTTTCTCCAAAACAGATTATATTACTCAGTCCGTAAATTACACAGACAACCATTATAGCTACTTGCTTCAATACCCTTATTTTCTTAATCTTAATAGAATAAAGCAGATATATCATCATTATTTTATCAAAATCTAGAATTGTTCCCCATTCTGCTTAAAACATTCTTCATATCATGTTAATCCCTGTCAATCATACAATGCCTTATTTTATTCTAAAACTTTTCATATCATTTAAACAGTTAATTTGACTTCTATAAATTCTGTCAGACATTTTATTTTCATCACATATAGTTTTCTACTATATTTCTTCTCAATCTTTCCCTACATGCCAGTTCCTTCATTATCCTCTCCTTTCTTTTCCCTACATGCCAGTTCCTTCATTATCTAACCAGTACATGATTGTTTGCTTACAATCCTTGTCATATAAATTTAAGTTCTATAGACATCCCATGTCATGCATCCATTATCTGTTCACATTTTTACACACATGTTGAACGCAGCCACAACAACCTTTTGTCCCGCTGCCCTGTTCCACTGATTCTCGCACACTCTTAGTCTATTTGTGCTCATGGTAGCTCATGATCATGGTATTTTCTCAGTTTTTTCCCAATATCTAAAACATACATTTCCCCCCATACTTTCCTAGTTCTACAGAAAACCGGTGTATCAAATTTCGCAAGCTTGCTTTTGAGACATCCCCATACTGGCTGTTTTCTGTTCTCTGTGGATTTCTCTTCAACGCGCGTTTTCTTTAATCTGCTGGGCGTCCCCAGCAAATCCGATTCTTTTCTTTTAACCCAAATCGGTCGGGTTGCACTATTAGTGCCCTCCTAATTATGGTTTACCAAAAAAATTCTGGTTCCCCCTAATTAGCCTCAGCACCTAAAAACAATTTGCTCCGTCCGTGGAACAACTCATTTCCAGGTTGCCTATCTGTTTGAAATCTCTTGGTCTGTTACAGTTCTCACTTAATCCCAGATTATTTATCTGCTTGAAATTTCTTGTTCTGTCACAGACCTCAATTAATCTCAGATAATTTTCTCTCGTATCTGTTTGAAACCTCTTGATCTATATATAGATCTCAATTAATCTCAGATTACGTACCACAGAAACAGCCCTCAGCCAATATGGTTCAATTTCACTCTTCTCCCCAATTAAACTGAATTTAATTAACTTACCCAAAAGAAAATAAATTGAACTGTCTCTTACCAGAGATGCTTCTGTTGCCACCTGCGGGTTCTTTAGATTCCAGTGGTCGATTTCTCCCGGCCCTGATATCGGTCGGCCCCTCTCTCTCAAGTTTACGAGGTAGAGCTGGAACTTACTTAGTCCAGGTGGCCAAACACCGTCCGATCTCAGGTCCAGGAGGCACGTCCAAGGAATATCACTTCTGACACCAAAACTGTTGTGGCAAAAATTCATCTCGAGCAAACATCACTGCGTAAGAGACAGTCAGAGTCAAATTATATAAAATAGAAGTATTTATTCTTGCAAGAATAGGAGCAGTCTAATACACAGTTGTTACCCTGTGCAGAAGAGTGACACACCCCCAGACAGACTGAACCAGCTTTTATCTAAGTTTCAAGGCCTTCTTTCCCCCAGAGCCTTCCTCCCAGTAGTTTTCCATAGACTAAGCCCCCCTGCACCAAATGGCCTTCTGACATCTAGGTCAGAGGTCCCTGTTCGTCTGCTCCCTGGAGTGTCTCCCCCTTCTGCTTCCCCAGGTACATAAACAGAATCTTGTCTCACTACAAGTGAGAGACACACATGTGACATTCTTTGAATCATCTATATTTTACACATTGAATAGGTTCTCTCTCTTATGATATCTGTTAGGGATCAATGACTATTAAAATTTCCACAACACCAGGCCATCACTGTCAAACACTTTCAAAGAGTTCTGGGCCTCATGGCTGCAGCTTCCATCGTAGTGCCTTTTGGTCTGCTCCATATGAGGGCCTTGCAGTGGTGGCTCAGGACCAAGTGGTTTTCTCCGTTGGGGAACCCCTTTCGCATGATCAGAGTTACGCGCAGATGCCTTCGTGCTCTTGTCATGTGGAAGAAACCATGGTTCCTGTCTCAAGGCCCGGCTTTGGGAGGACCATGTCAGAGAAAAACGTTGACTACGGATGCGTCCCTCATGGGCTGGGGTGCGGTTATGGAGGGCTGTTACACCCGAGGTACTTGGAAGGACCATCATCTCTCATGGCATATTAATCGCTTGGAGATGTTGGCCGTATTCTTTGCCCTGAGGCACTTCCTTGTAGACCTCAGAGGCCATCATGTCCTCAGTAGGACAGACAATATGTCGGTGGTCTCTTATATCAACCGCCAAGGAGGCCTGAAATCACGCCCTCTTTCTAGACTGGCGCATCAGATTCTTCTATGGTCCCAGGATAAATTTCTCTCTGTTAGATCTATTTATATTCCTGGGGTTGATAATGTGGGAGCAGATATCCTGTCGAGGCAGGGGCTGAGGCCGGGGGAATGGGGCTCCACCCTGAAGTAGTTGAGCTCATATGGAGAGAGTTTGGCCGAGCGGAGGTTGAACTGTTCGCCTCTCATGAGAACTCCCACTGTCCGCTCTGGTACTCTCTCACATCCAGCTCCTTTGGGCCTGGATGCCATAGTATAGATGTGGCCAAGGTCACGTCTATACGCTCCCCCCCCCCCCCCCCGATCGCTCTGCTCCCTGGGGTTCTGGAAAGGGTCAGGAGGTACGGCGTGAGTTTACTCCTTGTAGCTCCGTACTGGCCGAATTTGGTTCTCGGACCTTAAAAGTCTCTTGGAGAGTCCTCCCTGGCGAGTCCCTATTAGGAGAGATCTTCTTTCCCAGGCCGGTGGTACAATTTTTCATCCACGGCCGGAGTTATGGAGACTATGGGTCTGGCCCCTGAGGGGGACCAAACCATAAATAGGTTGCCCTTTCCATCGAGGTGGTTAGGTCATCCATTCTAGAACCCCACTCTACTAGGAACTAAATATTTTTAAGAAAAGTTAGGTACGGCTTTGAACCCAGCTAAATACTGCCCACTGGCTTCAGTACTGGCATTCCATCCTGTTCTCTAACGGGACCTCCCGTTCATGCTTAGGGCCTCTGTGGCGGCCTCAGTGCCCTCCGCAAGCTTCTAAGGGTGAGCTCGTAGGGACATTCCCACTAAAAAACTCCATGTTCCTGTAGATTGGAGGATGAATCCTGTCATCTAGCCTATTGGCATCAGGCGGACGGGTTATCCCTGGCACCCGTCATGTCCTGTGGATGAGTTATATGAGAATATATATAAGAATCTTTTGAGTCTGCTTCCTGCTCGTCCTACTCCCTGGAAGAGCGGTGGCGTTGCCCCCTCTTACTCGAGGGCGTGGGAGCCACTCAATCTTATTTCTGCCTCGACACTGAGGTGCCTGTAGGCAATATCATGATTCATCAGGTAATCCATCCTCCATCGCATGTGTCGGATGGTCAAGGTCATAGCCTTGGAGGCCCCTATGTTAGGCCTCGGGCTGGGAGGAGTTAAAAGGAGTTCTCTCAGTGTGGCGGCGTGGGTATTCGTTCCCCAAAGTGTTGAGTATCGATGCAGCGGGAGTTCCCTTACGAAAGGGAATGTCTCGGGTTACTATTGTAACCCTCGTTCCCTGAGTAGGGAACGAGACGCTGCATCCCTCGGCAATACTTTTCGCGCTCCTGAGAATGACTTGCTTCGACCCTTCAAAAGCTGACGCGGCTATGTTCCGATGTCCTTTTATAGCTTCCGGATCACCGTCACATGCAACGTGAAGAAAGACATAGCACCAATCATGATTGGAGTAGTTCCACTACAGACTTCAGACACATCATGTCGATGGCATTCCCCAAAGTGGCGAGTATCGATGCAGCGTCTCGTTCCCTACTCAGGGAACGAGGGTTACAATAGTAACCCGAGACGTTTTGTTCATATAACTCACTCCAGCCGAACACAATGATCTTCCTCATGTAGTTTGTGATGGTGACGTTCTGTCTGATGAGCCATAAGTACATATGAAGAGCTTGAATGAAGAACCAGGTGAATGTAGCCAGCATTGAGTAATGCATGAGCAGCGCTATGAAGACACACGCAGCCTTGTCTTCTGTGTTGGCGACGCTCTCGTTTGACAAAAAGGATAAATTCAGGAGAAACAAAGCCACAAACATGTTTATCAAGATCTTCGTGGCTTGATTTGATTTGGCTTTCCTGTTCAAAAATAAAAACAACCTGTATTTGTAACTGCATTTATGCATTTTGCAGATGCTTTTATCCAAAAGAGGAACAAAAGCAGCTGGTCAAAAAACTTAAAGTAACTGTATGTTATATTTTAAGATACTCTACCGTAATAGGAAATGCATGAACAGAGCGACGGATAGAAAAAACATGGAGATGCCACAGCCGATAGAAGAGATGAAGCTCAATGATTCCACATACGAAGCTGTGATGTTTGGATTTACATCTGGAGGAGACTGAGCAGAGAAAACAACCCTTTTAAAACCCTATTAGCAAGAATCAGATCTAGGGCTGTCACTAACGATTATTTTGGTAATCGAGTAATCATTTGATTATTTTGACAATTAATCGAGTAATCTGATATTTTTTGTGCTAAGAAAAATAGACCTAAGAAAATACGTAAGCCTTTAAAATGACTTAAATAATAACAAAGTGGCAGTAATATTTGGTTCAAATAAAGTATATAAAAGCAAGTAATCAAATGGTTTTATAAAACAGCACTTTTAAAATACATAATGTTTATCTTATTCACATTATGTATTATAACAAATGCCTGCAGAAGGGCACCAACGGCCTGGTGTTGTTACACTTTACAGCAGATCAAATAATTGTTTCATATTAGCCAAACAAAAATTAATTAATGTTTACTTAAATTTAATCTCACAGGGCACATATTTATTTTATTGAATCACAGCCTCTGTGAATTCACAATAGCACTATGCCATAGTATGCTTTTTAAATTGTTTTAATACATCGTGCAGCCTTAGGCTGCGTTTACACTTGGCATTAACATGCGACCTGTATCCAGATGGTGTCCACATACACATTGAAAAGACGAGTGTAAACGCGCTTCTGATCAGAATGTTATCCGAGGACGCATTGTGATCGGATCTCAGTGTAATGCAAACGCGATCCAGCCATCGTGTCTGCATTCACAGGTGGACATCATATAAATCCCCGCCCAGTTTCCCCACGTGGCTGTCAGAAAATAATGTCCAGACGCAGTTTAGACAAGAAATTAAACTTATTTGAACCTTACAATAAACGTCAATCTTTAAAACAGTTTATTTAGACTTACATGATACTATGCGTGTCATTTTTCATTTTAATTGTGCAACATTATCTGAACGAGGCGCTCGCCTGTACAATAGGGCTGGGCGATATATCGATATAAAAAATATCACGATATAGTTCAAATATGCCCTGTGATCCTTGCTCCAAGCAAGCTGTTGACCCGGAGCTCACTGCACTGGTGCAGAAGCACCAGCCGCAAGCCATCGACAACACGAAACGGTGTTTCCGCTATACTAGGGGTGTGCGATATGACGATTTTTGATCGTGGACGAATAAAATGTCTCCACGATCTGCTTTTGAAGAAATATCGTAGTATCGTGCATTCTATCAGTTGCTGTTCTGGCGCCTCTGGCCCAACATGCTGAACAACGCGACGTATATTCACATAAAATGTTAACGCAGCGGAACGAGACACTGCAGTTCACAAAAGTTCATAATTTGCATGTGCTTTAATGCCTTGTCGGTTAAACATTTATTCGCGTGCTGATGCGCTGTTCTAACGTGTGCGTTTCTCAGCGCGTACATGTGAAGCTCACATGCACTAAAAGCCTGTCTACCAGCGCCTGGATACTGGACTAAGTTATCTTTCGAGTCTTATTGTGCTAATACTAGGGGTGGGAGAAAAAAATCGATCCATCGATGCATCGCGATTCTCTCTCCAACGATTCTGGATCGATTCTGAGAATTCCAGAATCGATTCTTAACTTAGTTTTTAACCAGATGTGCGATGACGTTGAGTTTGCTTTAGAAACACCCGTATTCTGCTTGCTTCCAATTCCTCACACACATACACCACTCGAACCTTCCGTAAATAATCTTTCATAAAGTTCGGAAAGGTTGAAGCGAATTACAAGGACATTCACAGACTTCATTGCACAGGATACGCTGTGAGAGACGCGCGCTTTCTTTGATGTTACACTTGAAGTGTGCTGTCTCGCCCGTCTGTATTTTCCTTACAAATGCTCTACGAAGTCATCATTTATGTGGTTTGGAATGCAGTGGACTTTATATTTAAAATATGAACCTCACTAACAGCAGGCTGCTTTCAATTTCAAATGCTGACGCGCGCTTTGTTTGTGAGACTGCTCGCGCATGCGGCTGTGCGACTCCGCGACTCCGTGTAGTGGTTTAATGTCAAGGGGGTAATCCACCAGCCGGAAACTGAAGTCTCAGCGGGGGCCGCCATTGGCTAACAAGCCTTCACCTGCTGTTAGCATCCCATTGACTCCCATTCATTTTTGCGTCACTTTGACAGTGAATAACTTTACATCTGAGGCGTTTAAAGACTCCATTTGTCCATTGTTTATTTCTAAAGAAACACGACAATGTATAAAAGGCTCCATTACCTTGTATCTTACGTTATGGCCCCGTAGAAGCAGTTTTTGTAAAAATAGGCTAACGATTGCGTCATAACACGCGACTCTCTGGCGCACACTAGAGAAATTACCGTATAGACAGAAATAGAAGCTCGCGCGCAATCGGGGGGACGTGGAGGCATAAAGTCAAGGGAGAAGCCCATAGAGTGTCATAAAGTTGCTCCTGCTGCGAGCTCATGGACAGCTAATACTCAAGAACTCCGGCTCTGCAAGATTCGGAAGGGAATGATTCAGATTCCTCTTGGGACAGCTACTAGAAGACGTACAAGTTGCTCACGTCACATCTACGTCGTCAAGCTCAGTTTGAGCCTGCGCAGTGCGCTTGGCAATCAGGAAGTGAGTGCTTCTAATTGACTTCACTTTTCTCCGTTGAAGTCTATGGGGTCGCTGTATCCATTTCTTTTACTGTCTATGTTTAATATAGCCTACTTGTGCAAAATTAACGTAAACACAGCCAGTTATGTCTTAAGGGATTAAACGGACAGGACACACCGCATTACTTCTTTTATTTCAAAAGAGATGCGTGCGTGAATGCAGCTTAATAGATCTCCCGCAGTCTATGATGTCATAGTAAAAAACAACAGTAAAGATGAAGAAAAATCACTCACAGTTCTTGAATGGAAAACGTTCAGATAATCTATAGGCTACTGAAAGCACTTTTTGTTTGTTGTTTGTTATATTTTTCTATGCTCCTCTTTATTATTTGTTATATTAGTTAGCCTATATTAGTTTAAAATTCTTAACATACAACTGTTTTAATAAAAAAACAATTAATTTGTAATTATTTTTTTAAAAAGTACTTAATTACTTATGTAAACTAAATAATTAATAAGGGAGGGAGGGAGGGGGGGGGGGGGGGGGGGGGGGATTCTTCCAGAAAGAATCGTTCTGGAATCGGATTGTGACTCCCAGAATCGGAATCGGATCGGATCGTGAGGTGACCAAAGATTCCCACCCCTAGCTAATACTGTCAAATACACACAAGGTTTACATAAACAAAGTCAGTTATGTCTAAAGCGAAAGCAAACTTGAGAAAATTGAGAGAAAATCTGCTTGTCAAATGCGTGTAGATTAGACGCGGCGCGCACAGCTCTTAAAGAGGCAGTAGCAATAGTAAACATGCTGCCGCTTGTCCTTAAAGAGATAGTTCACCCAAAAAAAAATGTATCTCATTATTTACGCACTATAATGTTGTTCCAAACCTGTATTAATTTCCTTCTAATATTTTTCTAATATTAATATTTTGAAGAATGTGGCTATCCAAACAGTAGCTCGTCCCCATTGACTTCCATGGGAGAAAAATATACTATGGAAGTCACTGGGGTACATCAACTGTTTGGTTACCCACATTCTTCCAAATAACTTTTATTTTCAACAGAAGAAATAAACTTATTCGAGTTTAAAAGAACTTGAGAGAGTAAATTATGACAATTATTTATTTTTTAGGAGAACTATCCCTTAAAAGTTAATAAAACAACAAAATGCAAAGAGAAAATCACTCACTCCTCTTGACTGATAACTTTTAATAGTAGCTTTAATAAGTATCATGTATAATTTATACAGTGAAGTCTATGTTTTGTTTTATGTTCATTTAATTACTTTCTTCAATGCTACTGTTAAATACACCTACTGTAGCTGAAAACATAAAGCACTGTTTATTTAATTTGTATATTAAGTTGTGTATGTGTAATGTGTATCATTGATCTTAATATTTAATAACAAAGAAAATAATGAAAAATGTTTTATCTTCGCCCCTGTCTGCCATTCTTTTTTATTTTATATTTTGTTACCTAAGGCTTTGTTTTTAAAATATGGACATTAGTTTGGCTGTAATGCTCAGTCACAAAATAGTAAAACCAAGAATCGTGATAAAATCGTGAATCGTGATTTTCCTGAAAAAAATCGTGATATGATATTTTTGCCATATCGCCCACCCCTACGCTATACTCATTCTGCCGTGGTGGTCCGCCACACCAAACATCATCCCGCCACGGCTGCAGCTTCTCAGTGAAGTCCGATATTGTGCACACTGTTGTGTTATTGTTAAGCCCCACTAAAGGCATACAAAATATTGTAAAGCACCATAAAGTTTTTGTGCAAAATATTCCAAGACTTCTAAAGTCATTCGATTGCATAATGTGAGGTAAAAATTAATATTTAAGTTGTTAAAACTGCAGTCGGCAAGTCTGGCAGATTGAGTGGATTTAGGAAAATTTTGAATGTTTACAACTCTCATGCCCCTCCCCCACTATCAACGGATACCCTCCCACAGTCCCACCGAGTTCGTACTCGTCAGTGCGTGTGCACCAGATTTTCAGTGAACGCGCCCGTCTCATCAGCATCCATCAACACCATGGAGTATTTGGAGGTATGCTGTCCTGGCTAATCTACCGATAGATTGCAATTGCTAACGTCATTTATACTCTAAATGAGGTTACTTGATTTTCCGCCATCACTCTTCGTTACTGCGCGAACTTCCGCGAACTTCAGGCGTGTGCATGTGATTGTAACGTGCGCGAGGGGTGGCGTGTGCCCGATCTGTGATTGACAGTCAGATCTCACACCCCCCTGCGCTGATTGGACCCGATGATCCGGGAGCTGTGGATTTTTGCAAAACAAATAACACGCTCCAGGTGGAGTTAGAAGCTCGGGTTTTTTTCTAAAACCACTTTATTTATGTTGTTCTGTCAGATTATAGTGTCGATTTCACTGAATATGATCAAAAATTTTTTGCCGACGGCAGCTTTAAGTTAAAGTTAATGGAAACTCATTTCTCCTCAGTCATTCTCCATTCAGCATTCAAACAGCGCGTCACGTTCGGTTACGACAGTAACACGATGACACTCTCTTCAAGATCAATGTTCCCACTATTATACTTTATTTGTAGATAAATGTCTATGTTTTGCATAAAATGACTTTGTCTTGCTGGAGTTTACTGCGCTTTCTAAATCATATTCCTTTCTTATTCATATTCATATTTAATTATGAACCAGGTGAAGAAACCTGTTTATTGTTTATTCATTTGATTCTGCACCTGTTTACTAAAATAGCCGGTTTCAATAAAACTAGGCTACTTGTGACGTCATATTTGGCTTTGACTTTGACTTAACATTTGCTCTCACTTTGCGTAAAAAATATCGGGATATGACTTTTGGTCCATATCGCCCAGCCGTCAGTCATGAGATCTTAATGAAGAGCTGCACGCTGCTTTGCAGAGGAATAATCGGAATCGGAATTTTTTAATGTTTTAAATGTTGAATGTTTTTATTGTTTCAGCATGTTTATCAATCTCCCATTTCTGTCAATATCATTGCACGCTATAACCTTAAACCCAGATGATCGATGATGTGACATGTTTAACATGATCAACCCCGTTATTTTTGTATGATTAACTCTGGAAGTATTCCTTCGTTCAAAAAACTTAATTTGATCTAAGACTGGAGATTGCACAGGAAAGTAAAGTGAGTCAGTGAAAGCAATTGGTACATTGTTTAATTGGTATCATCTTTACTCTTAATCTGGTGTTGTGCCACAGACCTAATTTAAATATTATGCAGGAAACAGAAATCCGATCGGTTATCCAGATACAGAGGCTGCTTAATTTGAATAAATGTAAACGCGCCATGTCCCGATTGGCTAATGATCTGATCTGCTTGATCGGATCACGGTGATTGCATGTTAATGCCAAGTGTAAATGCAGCCTTAGAAAACAGTGTAATAATGCGGTTCATGGATTCTCATCTGTGGAATGCGCCACTTCCTGGTATTTTGCCGGTTACTCAACACGGTAATGTCATGATTCTGCCATCAGGTCTGTGAGTTCTAGTATTTTGGCAGGATCATGACAGACCCATGTTCTGTGTGCAAGCACATGGCCTTGTGTTTTGGTCATGTGCTTGTGTTGTCTCGTCTCGTTACCCCGCCCCCTTGTTATCCTGATTCTGTCATTAGTGTTTCACCCGTGTCACCTGTTATGTTTGATTAGTCTTCCTATTTAATCCCCTTGTGTTTGCTGTCTTGTGTCGGTTCATTGTTATACGTTGATCGTGAGTACCCTGTGTACATCTAGTCATTGTTAGCATCGCTTGAAGTCTTGTTTGTTTTCTTGTTCAGTTGTTTCCCAGTTTAGTCTAGTCAGTGTGGTATTCTGTGTTCCATCTGTTTTGCCCCCTCGTGGGTTTTACTTTCTGTTTTGTTGTCATTAAACCGTGTCTTATTTTATACTGTCTGCGTTTGGGTTCATCTCTGTGTCTCACCGTGACAGAATGAACCGACCCATTCTGAACCCAGCGGACAGTATGTCATCCCCACTAAGACAACAATCAGCTGACCAGGAACTATGGTGGCAGTCAGCTATCAACGACAGCAAGTTGGGCAAGCTTCCTTTCCCTCCCCAGGGAGAGAGGTCCCTGAGAGGATATGCTCAGGCCGTGGAGGCAAAGAGAAATTTTTTACCGGAGAGCCTGGTTAACCGTTACCTCATCGCGGGTCTCAAAGTTCCTCCACCTCTGGCGGAACGGGAGAGGCTGGCCCACCGCCCGTTCCGGGACATGGTGGACTGCTTGGTTCGTCGGGAGTCACAGGGTCCCATGGTGTCGTCACCTCCTGCCTGTCTGCCGGTGATCCCGGAGGATCTGAGGTTAGGCTTCGTGAGGCTTGGAGAACAGACTCGTCCCAGTTCGACTCCCGAGGCATCATCGGCTCCGCGAATCAGGAGGAAGAAGAGGAGACCTGCGTCTGCCCAGCCAGAGCCAGTTCACGTCCCGTCTGTCCAGCTAGAGACTGTTCACGCCCCGTCTGTCCAGCTAGAGACTGTTCACGCCCCGTCTGCCTTCCTGAGCTGGGACTATCTGGAGCGTCTGGCTCGGATCTTAGAGAGGCCGGTGTTCGGTGTTTCGGAGCTGAACCCAGTGCCCGTTCCAGAGCCCGCTACGGCAAGCGCTGTTCCAGAGCCCGCTACGGCAAGCGCTGTTCCAGAGCCGGCTACGGCAAGCGCTGTTCCAGAGCCCGCTACGGCAAGCGCTGTTCCAGAGCCCGCTACGGCAAGCGCTGTTCCAGAGCCCGCTACGGCAAGCGCTGTTCCAGAGCCCGCTACGGCAAGCGCTGTTCCAGAGCCCGCTACGGCAAGCGCTGTTCCAGAGCCCGCTACGGCAAGCGCTGTTCCAGAGCCCGCTACGGCAAGCGCTGTTCCAGAGCCCGCTACGGCAAGCGCTGTTCCAGAGCCCGCTACGGCAAGCGCTGTTCCAGAGCCCGCTACGGCAAGCGCTGTTCCAGAGCCCGCTACGGCAAGCGCTGTTCCAGAGCCCGCTACGGCAAGCGCTGTTCCAGAGCCCGCTACGGCAAGCGCTGTTCCAGAGCCCGCTACGGCAAGCGCTGTTCCAGAGCCCGCTACGGCAAGCGCTGTTCCAGAGCCCGCTACGGCAAGCGCTGTTCCAGAGCCCGCTACGGCAAGCGCTGTTCCAGAGCCCGCTACGTCAAGCGCTGTTCCAGAGCCCGCTACGGCAAGCGCTGTTCCAGAGCCCGCTACGGCAAGCGCTGTTCCAGAGCCCGCTACGGCAAGCGCTGTTCCAGAGCCCGCTACGGCAAGCGCTGTTCCAGAGCCCGCTACGGCAAGCGCTGTTCCAGAGCCCGCTACTGCAAGCGCTGTTCCAGAGTCGGTCGCCGTGAGCGCGGCACCCAGTCCTGTCCCGTCACCAACCATGTTCCCCGTCAGAAGTCCCCGGACTGTCTCCTCGTGTGTCCCTGTCTCTACTGCCCCCGGACTCCCGTTTGTTTCCCCCGTCATGGTTCAACCTAGGACTGTTTCTCCGTCTACTCACACCACTCCACCCAAGTCCGTCCGGGTCCCCCGTCCTAAGCCCACACCCTGTAGTTCCAAGATCACCGTCCCGCCCACCCACCCTGGATTCTCGCTCAAAGACTCTGTTGTCCCTCCGCCTCCCCTTCCTTGTTTATTTTTTCTGATGTTTCACCCCAACCCGGTCATTGTTCACGCTTGTATGCCCCTGTTATTATTTGTCATGTTTTGTTGGGTCTGGTCTATGTCTCTGTCAGTCTTGTCCCGCGTTTAATGTCTCCTTGGGGAGCGTCTGGTAGCCGCTCTTTAAGGAGGGGGTACTGTCATGATTCTGCCATCAGGTCTGTGAGTTCTAGTATTTTGGCAGGATCATGACAGACCCATGTTCTGTGTGCAAGCACATGGCCTTGTGTTTTGGTCATGTGCTTGTGTTGTCTCGTCTCGTTACCTCGCCCCCTTGTTATCCTGATTCTGTCATTAGTGTTTCACCCGTGTCACCTGTTATGTTTGATTAGTCTTCCTATTTAATCCCCTTGTGTTTGCTGTCTTGTGTCGGTTCATTGTTATACGTTGATCGTGAGTACCCTGTGTACATCTAGTCATTGTTAGCATCGCTTGAAGTCTTGTTTGTTTTCTTGTTCAGTTGTTTCCCAGTTTAGTCTAGTCAGTGTGGTATTCTGTGTTCCATCTGTTTTGCCCCCTCGTGGGTTTTACTTTCTGTTTTGTTGTCATTAAACCGTGTCTTATTTTATACTGTCTGCGTTTGGGTTCATCTCCGTGTCTCACCGTGACAGGTAAATTGCAATCAAGGATTTTTTTTTTTTAAATCAAGTACTCTAATTTAATGGAGTAATCGTGACAGCCCTAATCAGATCTTTACATTTTAAAACTGTTAAGTTTCTTTAGTCATTTTTTACAAGTTCTGTAGCCAATAGACTCTGACCATCTCACCATCAGCACTGCAAAGAACGTCAGATGTGAACACAAGCACTTTATTGTGTTATTGTCGATTTTTACTGTCTCACAGCCGGACGTCGTCCATGTTAGATTTCCTTCAAAGAAAAGAGAGAGAGAGGAATGAAATATTTAAAATAAATTAGGTTTGTTGATGGGAACTGATCAAAACATCCATAAATAAATGTACCTTTGCCATCCCAAGAACTGCAAGACGCCTCACCTTCCTGTAAGAACATTTTTATTGTGCTTTCAAAGTGTCTGATTATTATATACATAAAGCTTTCGGAACAGAACCTTTATTACCAGATCTTTCTGTTTAAAGAACATTTCTATATTGTTGGTAAGGTCGGAGATATTGGCCCTCATCGTTATTCCATAAACCTCATTGTTTCAAACAGTGTAATTTTTAGTTTCATCCTAAATAAGAAATAGAGCAAATCAAATATAAACATGTTTGAAAACAATAGATCAAGAAACATTTGTTAAAAGAATAGTTTTAACACAAAAATGTCTCTTATGCTGTTACATTTTCACTGGAACACAAAAGTAGAATTTTTAACTCTTTTCAAACAACAATTCATAATCTCAAAGAGGATAAAAAACACCAAAGAAGCATCATAACAGGTAATAGTAATGACATAATGTACTAATATCCAGCCAGGTCAAGAGATTTGTGGAATGGAAAAGAAGATTTCATAATGGAAAAGAGATTAGTGTAAATGTATTCGGTGAACTTGGGTGTACATTTTTGGGTGAACTGTCCATAAACATTACTGAAATTTTTCAAACATGGATTTTTTTATTTATTGTGAGTACCTTTCCCATGTTTTTGAACCGTAGAACTCCAAGTAACGCACATCCATGGTTTTTCAGTCGCGATTTATTAGAGGCCTCGCTGGGAATCTTTACAGACCAGGGAATGTCTGTCTTCAGGTCACTTTGACAATTCGTAACCTGTGAAAAAAGAATTATAATAATAAATAAGAAATCATACCATGTTTTATTGTTTCTCAGGTCTTACGTTTATCCTTTTCGGATCGGAAGAGTAACATATGTCTCTGGTTTCTGTGTTTTAGTCTTGTATGTGAAGAAGACCAATAACATCCCCCATGACAATCCGTGCGTTGCTTATATTGTTCTTTTCCATCTCTTCCATCTTAGGCTCAAGATTGTCCAAGGCTTTTCTGCAAAAATTGAAAATCACCCTGTATTCTGTCATTTTAATTTTAAAAGTCACTGGTAACCACACACTTACGATGCTTTTGAGGGATTAATAGATCCATCCTTGTCTTTTAGATCATCTGTAGTTAGATTGTAAGTTGTCTCAGATGGTGTGACGCTGGTAGTTGGATTGTTTCTTGTTTTAGGTGGTGTGAAACAAACAATCCAACAACCAGTTGTCTTAGGTGGTTTGGAACAGGTAGTTAGATTGTTAGTTGTCTCAGATGGTGTGAAACTGGTAGATGGATTGTTAGTTGTCTCAGATGATGTGAAACTGGTAGTTGGACTGTTAGTTGTCTCAGATGATGTGAAACTGGTAGTTGGATTGTTAGTTGTCTCAGATGATGTGAAACTGGTAGTTGGACTGTTAGTTGTCTCAGATGGTGGGAAACTGATAGTTGGACTGTTAGTTGTCTCAGATGATGTGAAACTGGTAGTTGGATTGTTAGTTGTCTCAGATGCTGGGAAACTGGTAGTTGGACTGTTAGTTGTCTCAGATGGTGGGAAACTGATAGTTGGACTGTTAGTTGTCTCAGATGGTGGGAAACTGGTAGTTGGACTGTTAGTTGTGTCGGATGATGTGAAACTGGTAGTTGGACTGTTAGTTGTCTCAGATGGTTTGAAACTAGTAGTTGGATTGTTACATGTTTCGGGTGGTGTAAAACTAACAATCCAACAACCAGTTGTCTGAGATGGTGTGAAACTTGTTGTTGGATTGTTAGTTGTCTCAGATGGTGTGAAACTGGTAGTTGGATTGTTAGTTGTCTCAGATGATGTGAAACTGGTAGTTGGATAGTTAGTTGTGTCGGATGATGTGAAACTGGTAGTTGGATTGTTAGTTGTCTCAGATGATGTGAAACTGGTAGTTGGATTGTTAGTTGTCTCAGATGGTTTGAAACTAGTAGTTGGATTGTTACATGTTTCAGGTGGTGTAAAACTAACAATCCAACAACCAGTTGTCTGAGATGGTGTGAAACTTGTTGTTGGATTGTTAGTTGTCTCAGATGGTGTGAAACTGGTAGTTGGATTGTTAGTTGTCTCAGATGGTGTGATACTGGTAGTTGGATTGTTAGTTGTCTCAGATGATGTGAAACTGGTAGTTGGATTGTTAGTTGTCTTAGATGTTGTGAAACTGGTAGTTGGATTGTTAGTTGTCTCAGATGGTGTGAAACTGGTAGTTGGATTGTTAGTTGTCTCAGATGATGTGAAACTGGTAGTTGGATAGTTAGTTGTGTCAGATGTTGTGAAACTAATAATCCAACAACCAGTTATATCAGATGGTGTGAAACTGGAAGTTGAATTGTTAGTTGTGTCGGATGATGTGAAACTGGTAGTTGGATTGTTAGTTGTGTCGGATGATGTGAAACTGGTAGTTGGATTGTTAGTTGTCTCAGATGATGTGAAACCTGTTGTTGGATTGTTAGTTGTCTCAGACGTTGTGTAACTGGTAGCTGGCTTTTTAGTGGTATTGTATGACAATGGTGTGAAAGTAGTTGATCTTTCTTCAACACAGATGACACACATCCATTCTTCCCCATTAAAATGCAGAACATATTTACTTCCTTCTCCTTCAACACAAATAAATATATAAGAGATTAATTTTAATCTGTGCATTTGGATCTCAAAGATTAAAGGGATCCAATATATTGTTGTTTATTTATAAACCTATCCCTCTATTGTTATTTCATCATGCATATTCATCACAGTTGACATAGATCATTATTGATAATAAATGAGTCCTATAATATAGATTACACCTGAGAAGAATAAGAAGTTCCCCTTCAAGGGAACTCACGCTGCGCCGAAACGCTGTGCGAACCCCCCTGCATGATTGCACTGTGAAGCACGTATGGAATCAGTCCAATGGTGTGACAGAACGTCATAGGCGGGTGACGTCATCAACCAGGAAACTATAAAGCACACCTGAACAAAACAATGTCAGCTTCTTTGTCTTCAGCAAGCGCTTTGTGTTTGAATTTGTGTCCCTGGTGTTTTTTGTCTTTCTTTAGAAGTTGCTATGCAGATGTTTTCACCTATATATATTAATAAAACATAATGGCGAACGAACAACATTTCAGGAAACTTTACACATAGAAATATACTGTGTGTTGTTTATTTGGGAGTGCAGAATGCTCAGTCAGCTCGCGAGGGAGATGAATGTGAGCATTGTGAGCGACTACCGCTGAGAATGCTGCGGCTCGTGTACCTGGCAGCTCGGGTCCTTCTTCTGCCGAGGCAGAGCGGCGGCTCCAGTCGTGGTGTTTGCAAATAGATCTGGCAGATGGGTTAGAGATGGGCCTGGCCTTTTCTCTGCCTTCACCTGCCAGGTCCAGTTCCTCAGTTCAGTCTCCTGCATGTGAGGAGCTCCACACTGAGGTGTTAAAGTCGTGGAAGAAACCAGCTTCTTACCATGTATTTAGTCCACACATCTACCTATTCAAACATTCATGGGCTCAAACAATACGGTTATGGGGCGATGCCCAGGGCTGAAGAGACGTTGGGGAGCTATCTCTCCCCTTAGTCAGCATCATCCCTCAAAGCACTGGCATTACCCACCAAGCCTCTCAGAGCTACTTCGGCTTTGGTGGGTAAAGCATATTCGCTGGCAGGTCAGGCTGCGGCTTGTCTGCACACAATGTCAATTCTGCAGGCATACCAGGCCGACCTGCTCAAAGACATGAGTACAAGCGAGGAGGTCCGCACTCGAATTACATCAGGCTGCAGATTTGTCTCTCCGGGCCACAAAGGAGACGGCCAAGTCATTGAGCCGTTCTATGGCAGCCCCGGTAGCCAGCCACGGAGAGGCATCTCTGGCTGAACCTTGCAGGAATGAAGGAGCTTCCTTCTTAACGCCATGCTCTCTCCTGCTGGCCTCTTCGGTGACGCAGTTAATTTTGTCATCGAGGTATTTCAGGAAGAAGCAGGCGGCGGCGTTCCAGAAATTTCTGCCTCGCCGAGCTCATGTCTCGGGGGCTGCTGAGTGGGAGCAGCCCCAGCCGTCATCCAGCTCCTCACATATCATTAGTGGTTTCTCAGTTCAAGGCCTGTGGTGGGACCATCATCTCTTATCTGACTGAGCATTCTGCACTCCCACATAAACAACACACAGTACATGTGTATGTGTAACATTTCCTGAAATGTTGTTCGCTCGCCATTGTTTTTTTAATTTATATATATATACGGTATAGGTGAAAACATCTGCCTAGCAACTTCTAAAGACAGACAAAAAACATAAGGGAGACCAGCATTTTCACTGAAAATTTTCACTGAAAATGCTGGTCATGTTTCAAGCTTTGAAATACTTCCTCCCAGACCTGAGGGACCAACATGTGTTTGATCGTACCGACAACACATCAGTGGTCTCCAACTTAAGCCATCAGGGGGCTCTGCGGTTGCACCCCTTATTCAAGCTGGCTCAACAGATCCTCCTATGGGCCCAAGGGAAACTGCTCTCTCTGAGGGCAGCATGTATTCCGGGGTATTTAAATCAGGTTGTTGAGGCAGGGGCCGAGGCCCGGGGAATGGAGACTCCACCCCGAGGTGGTACAGCTCCTATGGAAAACTTCAGTTGAGTGGAAGTAGATCTGTTCGCATCTCAAAAGACAACAAACTGTCCACTTTGGTTCTCCCTCACTCAACCAGCCTTTTGGGCTGGACACTATGGTACAGATGTGGCCAAGGCTACGTCTGTACGCTTTTCCCCCGATAGCTCTGCTCCGGGGAGTTCTGGAGAGAGTTTGCTGAGACGGGGCCTGACTTCTGTTAGTAGCCCCATTCTAGCTGGCCCGAGTATGGTTCTCAGACCTAGTGTCTCTCCTCTAGCGCTCTCCTCTGGAGGTTCCACTCAGGGGGGACCTTCTCTCTCAGGCGAGCGGGTTGATCCTTAACCTCTGCCCAGAATTAGTGGAAACTTTGGGCTTGGCCTCAGAGGGAGCCCAGCTCATAGGCACCCGTTACCTTTGTGACACTTGGAGATTTGGCCATTGTTTTGGAGGGCCTTTCCTTGGCTCCCTTTGAGCCTATTGAGGAAGTTTTTGAGAAGTTTCTCACACTAAAGACTGTCTTTTCTCCTTGCTATTACGTCTCTCAAAAGAATCGGAGACATTCAAGCACTCTCTGTATCTCCCTCGTGCCTGGAATTTGCACCCGGTATGGTAACATTGACACAGACTGTTGTAACATGGCCTGAGGGTGCCTCTCAGCAGCTGCAGGACTGCTTTGATACAACCAACTGGGACATCTTTGAACATCAGGACCTGGAGGTGTTCACGGACAGTGTATTATGCTACATTAGGAATTGCATGGACACTGTCACAGTGGACAAACGGATCCGGGTCTACCCCAATCAGAAGCCATGGATGACCCGGGAAGTCCAGAAGCTGGTAAAGGAGAGGAACATCGCCTTCAGATCCAGAGACAGGGCTCTCTACAGCACGGCACGATCAAACTTAAAAAGAGGCATCAGAGAGGCCAAATCGAACTACAGGAGGAGGATTGAGGAACATCTGGGCAGTAACAACAGCAGGCAGGTGTGGCAGGGAGTCCAGCATCTGACCAACTACAGGGCTAAACTCGGAGCTGCTGAAGGTGACATCTCGTTGGCAGAGGAGTTGAACCTCTTTTTTGCCCGTTTTGAGATGACACCACCAGAGACAGCCACACCACAGCTCACAGCAGCTTAAGTTTCACAGTGGAGGAGCATGAGGTGAGGCGCACACTGCGGGCCATCAACCCGAGGAAGGTTACAGGGCCTGATGGCGTTCCGGGACGAGTGCTGAGGGACTGCGCTGACCAGCTGGCTGGAGTCTTTACCAGGATTTTCAACCAGTCCCTGGCCCAATCCACTGTCCCACCCTGTTTGAAGTCCTCCACCATAGTCCCCCTACCCAAGAAACCCCATATTTCCAGTCCCAACGACTATCGACCAGTTGCACTCACACCTGTGGTGATAAAATGCTTCGAAAAACTGGTCCGGAGGCACATCACAGCACTCCTGCCTCGAGGCCTTGACCCCAACCAGTTTGCCTACAGAGCGAACAGATCCACAGAGGATGCCGTAACCACAGCCCTCCATACTGCACTGACCCATCTGGAGCAGCAGGGGAGCTATGTGCGGATGCTCTTTGTGGATTATAGCTCAGCATTTAATACCATCCTCCCACACAAACTAGTGGCCAAATTGAGGGACTTGGGGCTGCCACACACCACCTGCACATGGATCAACAGCTTCCTCTCTGGGCGTAGACAGAGGGTCAGAGTGGGTAATCACACATCTACGGCCTTAAGCCTCAGCACCGGCTCCCCCCAGGGCTGTGTGCTGAGCCCCTTGCTCTATTCCCTATATACATATGACTGTACCCCAACCCACCACGGCAACACCATGGTGAAATTTGCTGATGACACCACAGTGGTGGGGCTCATTTCTGGGGGGAACGAGTCTGCCTACAGGGATGAGGTGGAGCGGCTGACAGTGTGGTACAGCGATAACAATCTGCTTCTGAACACCGCAAAGACCAAGGAGCTCATTATAGACTACAGGAAAAAGAAAACAATCATTCAACCACTTATTATCAATGGGGACTATGTGGAGCGGGTGGCAGACTTCAGCTTCCTGGGAGTCCACATTGAGGAGGGTTTAACCTGGTGCAAGAATACCTCTGAGCTAATAAAAAAGGCCCAGCAGAGACTTTATTTCTTGAGAGTACTCAGGAGGAACAACATCACACAGAGGTTGCTGGTGTCCTTCTATCAAGCCTCCATAGAGAGCTTGCCAATATACTGTATGTGCGTGTGGTACACCAGCTGCACAGTGGCACACAGGAAAGCGCTCCAGAGGGTCATCAACACCGCACAGAAGATCATTGGTTGCCCTCTCCTCACACTGGTAGAACTATACAGTTCCCGCTGCTTCAAAAAAAATCCAAAAAATTTTAAATGACACCTCTCACCCAGGCCACCCCCTGTTCGAACTGTTACCGTCAGGCAGACGGTACAGATCCATCAGGGCAAAAACTAACAGACTCAAAAACAGTTTTTACCCATCTGCAATAACTGTAATTAACGCTGCTAAAGTGAACTGAACTGATTGCAGGATTGGTGCAATATGTGTGACTGTGTATGTGTATATGAATGCCTGTTCAGGCTGCTTTTCTTTTAGATACTATTTATTTACTGTTTTTTTAATTATATTAGGAATGATGCACTGGCTGGTCAGCACTTTAAAATCTTTGTGACAATGACAATAAAGTTTTCTATCTATCTATCTATCTATCTATCTATCTATCTATCTATCTATCTATCTATCTATCTATCTATCTATCTATCTATCTAAAGGCTTTTCTTTATCCTGGACTGGGTTATGTTCCTAAGTTTCCTACTAATATTGTAAGACCTATAGTTCTGACGACCTTCTGTCCTCCTCCCTTCCGGACGTCAGACCAAGTGAAACTAAATCTGCTTTGCCCAGTTAGGGCCCTAGATACTTATGTCCACAGAGCTGCCATGTGGAGGAACTGTTTGTTTGGTTGGGTCACCCAGAAAGTGGTCCCTAGCATCTAAGCAGGATGAGCAAGTGGGTGGTCGAGGCCATCTCAGTTGCTTATGAGTCGGCCGGTCAGCCCTCACCTTTGATTGTGCGGGCCCACTCTACTAGGAGTATGGCTGCTTCCAAAGCATTACGGTCAGAAGTTTCTCTCCAAGATGTTTGTGATGCGGCAGGCTGGTCCTCACTGCACACGAGGTTCTACGACCTTGACCTCAGCTCCACTCCAGGGGCGCAGATGCTTTCATCTGAATATGCACACTGACCTCACACAAACAGACACTTGCTCCTATGTCAGCGTGGGTAAAGCGTTTTAACGCAGCTCGAGTTCCCTTGAAAGGGAACGCCTCTGTAACGTATGTAACTTTAGTTCCCTGAAGAGGGAGCGAGGCGTTGCGTCACCCTGCCATACTCCCGGCATGCACGTGATTGACTTTGCTTCAGCCTATCAGAAGCTGACATTGTTGGTACAGGTGTGCTTTAAAGTTTCTTGGTCGATGACGTCACCCGCCTATGACGTTCTGTCAGGGCATTGGACTGATTCCATACGTGCTTCATGACGCAATCACGTAGGGGCGTTCCCACAGCGTTTCGATGCAGTGTCTTGTTCCCTCTTCAGGGAATTAAGGTTGTATATGTAACCGAGACGAATTGTGTTCACTTTTCTATTTATTTGGTATATGATCAATAAATAAATGTACATTTAAACCAGTGCTTCTCAAACCTGTCCTGGTAACACCCAGCACTGATCTTCCTCATCAAACACACATGATTCAACTCATCAGCTCATTAGTAGAGACTGCAAGGCTTGAGAGTTGGGTGTGTCTGATGAGGGAAGTATCCGGAAACTGCAGTGCTGAGGACAGGGCAGATCTGAGAGGCACGGGCAGCTGGCACACACTAAAAAGGTTTGGATGAAGTTGTGGAAATTGTTATGCATTTTAATTTATTTTAATTCTAATTTAACAAAACATAATTCAATTCTAATATAACATCTTGCCAGTTACTGGTTAATGACTGGCATCGGTTAGGGAAAAAACTAAATTAACATTTCTAACGGTTGTTTCACCAAGTACAGTGTAAATGCAGATATCGGATATAGGTCCCTTTTAAAAGAAGATGCAATCTGATACAGAATACGGAAATGCCTGAGCTGTAATAAGTAAAAAGCGGAATTCGTTGTGCAAGTAGTCCATTTTGCGATGTACACCTCTCTCAAATTGTGAATTTGAGTATGATTGTGGAAAGTAAATGTATTTGTGTATGTATGCAATTGTTCTACTTTTATATACTGTTCAATGAGCTCTGGTGTACTTCCAATAAAAGATACTGTACCTAATATTATATGATAACAAATACCAGTTTGCAATATTAAGCAGCTTAACAGGCTGATTTTGTGCAGTTAAAAAAATGGAAGCAGATTACGCAAATCTTATGTGAAAAATAAGGTGGTTAGTTTAGCTAGTTTAGGATTGTTTTAGCTTACAAATCCGAGACAAAGAGCAGTGGAATGAAAAAACACAACTGATGTAAAGTGATTGTAACAAATAAATATGTAATATTCACAGTCTACCTGGATTTGTTGATGTCACACAGACTTGGAGATTGGAGTTTTCTGAGCTGTCTGCACAAATACAACATATAAGGCCACTATGTAATGATGTTAACATTTTAATTTTTTAAAGCAACATACTTATCTGGCAAGAAGCACAACAGACGATCATCAGCCACAGCAAATTCTGCTTTTGTTGAGACATAATTCCCCAAAACAGCCTGAGAGAGACACGAGTTGAATTTTCTTTTCAACAGATGTTAGTAATAAATCTTAAAGCATTTTCTTATTACATTCTTGAGATGAAACGTCCACAGTCCAAGAGGAGAGAGAGTTTCATCCGTTCACTTATGAAGCCGTATGATTATGATCCTCAGCTCAGAGCCGCTGGAACACTGACATAAAGTTAATTTGCAAACATGAAAATCCGGACTATTTGGGTTTTAACTGAATTACAGTATTTTCTGTGTTTTGCATTTTCCATAACCAAATATGATCCAAATCCGTGTGTTTGATCAAGGAAATATCTTAATCCACTGGCGTGTGACTTTAGTTTCATCAGGAAGATGTAAATTTGTTTTCTAAAACAGGTGCAGTAGTTTGTGTCTCTCTGACATACATAAACATGGATTATAACTCTCAATAAATCTAACAGCAGTAATATTCATCACAATTTAATGTCACACACCAAACAAGACGGTTTCAGTAACGATCATCACAGATATTTGTCATTTATTTTCATTGATTTCAATAAAGTTGCACTAATTTCATAATTTATACATAATTTTAAACAGTTCTCACTAAAGATTATAAACATAACATCATATAAACATTTGTCTTTGGTGAAAATGTAATTTTAAATACAGTTAAAATACAGTTAAACAGCAGCTCAGTTTAAGAAATCAGTCTGAGAAAGTCCTGGAGACAAAGGGCCCTATTTTAACGATCTGAAACGCAAGTATCAAACGCGAAACACAAGTAAATTTGTGGGTGGATCTCGACGCAAATCTAAAATGGGTTGGTCTGAAGTAGCTACATTACTAATACTTGTGGTTTGGGCGTAACGTGCAATAAACCAATCAGAGCGTCTTCTCACATTCCCTTTGACCGACGTTCTCGTCAGGGCCGTAAAAGACAGAGAAGTGACGTTGTATGGGGATTGGAGAAACCCACCCAAATTAGCTTTGGCTATTTTTTCACATCTTCATGGACACCACAATGTAATAATGTATGATTTGCAAAAATGGGAACTGCTGCGTCTGTGTAGATGAGAGAAGCAAAGTGTATGCGCGTTGTGCACACAGTACAGTATGGCCAAGGATGCGCCCTTAAAATTACATCTACTGTAAATAACGCGCCACTGACTTTAGACTAGGTTTTTCCTGGTCAGTGGCGGAATTGTTTTCTGGAACTGCAAAATAGCACCAGGGAATGTTTGCGCTGGAACATGCCTCCTTTTTCGCTGAACCGCCCCGGGAGCGCAAGTTCATTCCCTAATTTACTGACGTGTGTCTGTGGAAGGAAAGGTCCGCAGTGCGCCGGGTGCAAAATAGAAATGATAGATGCGTCGGTGTACAAAGTCAATTGCGTTGGGTGCAAGATAGGGCCCAAAGACAAAACCTTAATTATGCTAATTTTAAATATTTTCCACAACATCAATGCTGGATTGAATGATGGTTGTGGTGGAGCTGGAGCTTCCTGGATCATCAGAGAAATGTCCTGCAACATCATTATGAATGTGGTAGTAATACAGGAAGAGGAGAAACCCTGAAAAAACAAAACAAAAAAAAAAACGATAAGAGAAACTTGTTTTATCTAATTTAAATACATTTAATATATCATTAAAGGTGCAGTATGTAAAATTGACAGCTAATGGTTGAACTGGGTATTGCAGTCCAAATTCTAAATATTGGAGAGGGTCTATATTATAGCTCTCTATGCAAAGCATAGGCTACTTTATTTAAAATGGCGCGGGAGTATTTTGAACAGTAGCTAAACGGAGCGGACAGATCACAGTGTTTTTCAGAGAAATATGTATGTGAACGCATGTTTCTTAAATATCTCCAAACATATTATGGTATTTTTATGCTTTAGTACAGTCAAAAACTTACATACAGTACCTTTAAAGTCATTTGCATCATTTTTAAAATGTAACCAAAGATAAACTTTGGGCCAAATGATTTTGGTCAAATTGATTGTTACAATAGCTGCTACTACAAACCCTTATAATCAATAAAAATAATAAAATAAAATAAATGAATGAATGAATGAATGAATAAATAAATGAATAAATAATATTTTTGAAATATAACTTTAATAAAATAATAATTATATATAAAATAAACAATTACGTACGTATAAATAGAAGCATTCTCCTAAACCAAATGTAATGATGTATAGCATGTGATTGTTTCTCACCCTGAAACGAGTTCAACACGGTGAAGATGTAATATGAGGGGATGAGCATCGGTCCATAACTGAAGAACGCCACAGCCCACGTCAGGCCGAAGAGCAGGAACAAGCTCAACACCATCATGAGCTGCTTTCTGAACGTCTTTCTCTTGCCGTTAGCCACTTTTATGTGTCGGGCTTGGACAATCTTAGTGACGATCATGATGAAGATTCCTGTCGTGGAGATGAAGACTAAAGCGTAGAAGCCAATGTTCACTGTGTAGTGAATTAACGGATCTGTAATCCAGCACCTATAATTAGAAGAGAAGAGACGATGTTGACATGTTAAAAGCTTCATTATTTCATGCATTTGTGACATCAAAACAACTTACATTCGTGTGGTTTTTCCAGATGTTGCTTTTATAATCACTTCGTTATATCCTCGTAATGAAACAACAGCTACGACTATTGGAGCCGGAAACACTGAAAGCACACAGAGACAAGGGTTACTATTGGTAACTAATATCACCTACACAGCAAAATCCCCAGAGTTAAATTAACTCTGCTCAGAGAACATTTGGTCCCTCTCTACAGAGAGTTAAAATAACTCTGAATCAGAGTTAAAGTTAATGAGATACTTAAGTGATTAATTAAGTGATGATTGGGCATTAATGATGAACACCTGCTGTCAACAAGCAGAATCACTGAAGGAAAGAGAAACAACAAGAACAGGAAAAAAGATAAACACAAGAACTACAACTGACTTCTAGCCACAGCCTTAGATGAAATCAAATGTAGACAAAAGACATTAAATCTCTCTAGTTCTCAGCAGAGGAGGATTAAACAACTCCACAAACAGCATTACCAGCTTCACTTATTACTAACCAGACTGACTTTATTTCTGTTAAGTCTACAGAAGGTCTTATTGAGAATTAACAGAAGTTTAGATGTTGATGATTTATTGAAAATGTTTGATCACCATTATGGCGATGAGTGTTTCCTTTAGTTGGTCAGATTTGACTCTTGGCTTTTATTCTGAGTTTGTGGTTTTTGTAACAGATTTTACCAAAACATGTAGTTTGTTACAAAGAAAGCCAAAAACAATGATGATCAGGTGATATAGTTTTCAACAACAAAAAATAGAATAATGCACTTATCTCAATGCAATGCATGCTGGGAGCAACAATAATATAAAACGTATGGCTCCCAGGATGCATTGCGGCATGAAGCATATTACCATTGTTGAGATTAATATGCTGATTCTTGATGTCTGTGTCTTGGAAAAAAAAATCCCCATAATGTATTTTAAAAGTCAAAAATCAGAATGTCCGATCTGTGGCAAGAGAGTATTGTTAGTGAATATAATGTACTAATATAATGTATTAACATCATATAACCACTTTTGGACAGTGATGAGATAAGTGCATTATTCTATTTTTTGTTGTTGAAAACTATATCACCTGATCATCATTGTTTTTGGCTTTCTTTGTAACAAACTACATGTTTTGGTAAAATCTGTTACAAAAACCACAAACTCAGAATAAAAGCCAAGAGTCAAATCTAAACCAACTAAAGGAAACAGTCGTCGCCATAATGGTGATCAAACATTTTCAATAAATCATCAACATCTAAACTTCTGTTAATTCTCAATTAGACCTTCTGTAGACTTAACAGAAATAAAGTCAGTCTGGTTAGTAATAAGTGAAGCTGGTAATGCTGTTTGTGGAGTTGTTTAATCCTCCTCTGCTGAGAACTAGAAAGATTTAATGTCTTTTGTCTACATTTGATTTCATCTAAGGCTGTGGCTAGAAGTCACACTGTAAAAAGTGAATATGGGTGTAAGTTGGATTACTAGAACTATTTGAGTCTATGTAGTTCGTATTTCTGCTTTCCTAATCGTAATTGATTATTGTACACTCATTCAACTTGAGCGCATAGAAATTCACTGACACTCAAATATCTCACTTTCACCCAAAGTATAATTTCCCTTTAAGGAACCCTGCGTCAGACTTTTTTTTTCTGACG
Source organism: Rhinichthys klamathensis goyatoka (assembly GCF_029890125.1). Taxonomy (NCBI): domain Eukaryota; kingdom Metazoa; phylum Chordata; class Actinopteri; order Cypriniformes; family Leuciscidae; genus Rhinichthys; species Rhinichthys klamathensis. Next base: position 472,313 of record NW_026606626.1, on the reverse strand, counting down.
TCATGACGCACAACCGCCATTTTCTTTTTCTCTCGCACTCGGATGAATAAGGTAGGTTGGAAGTTTGTTTTAATTAATATACTTGAATATGCAACTTTTGGACGTGTGTATAGTTGTTTATGAGTTAATTAATGTTGTTTGTGAACATGAATACTAACGAAATCGTAATTAACCGAATTTTTGAACGTACGTTTGCGAAATAGCGTTACTGAATAATGTTCTATGGATACAGGATGTTGTATTTACTCGTTTGTTTGATAAAAAATGTGTTCAGTTTGGATCTTGGGAGTATGTGTATAACATAATTTTTAAAATTGATGCCTCCTTAACTGTCTGTGCCGCGCGAGATATTGAAAATGCTTTGGGCGGGAAGTGCTCGGGGAGCGGGACAAAATGCACGAATTTGAATTTCTGCAGTAGCCTATTGAGTTTGATTTTCAAGTAATGCTTGTCTGTTCTTTTATTTGTCTTTGAAACGTTAGCTCTGATTTATTCATCGACTTTTTTCGCCTAAAATGATTGAAAGTCTGTGATAAAAGTCATCACATCAGCTCTACAGCTTAGATTCTCTGCCCGAGCCCGAACTTGTCGGGTCGGGCCGATATTTCCCGTCACTATCCTCAAGCCGGGCCCTTGATCTAGAGACGTGCATTCCCAACGAGTGCGCCGCGGGACTAAATTTGATGGCCGGGCGCGGGCGGTAATGCACTCACTCTGTGTGCGAGTTGTGGGAGAATAAAACGAAACTAGAAATATCTATGAATAAAACATATAAAAACGAATACATTTTTATTTTTGTTTCATCCGCCTAGCTCGAGGTGTTTCATCCAGGAAAAAATATCAGGGGTTTCTTTAGTAAAAAAATATGATTTTTTTTTGTAGAAATAGTAGTATTTTCAAAACTAATTAATTACTTGGCCTGTAGCAAATCATTTTCTACCACTTAAGTTAAATACTACAACATTTTTCTCCCCTTAGGACCGAAAGCTTTTTTCATGTTTGACAACTGAGGACGACGATTGCTATAACGTTACATGGTAAGTAATTTCTATTAATTTAAGTAATGCAGAAATTCTTCAAATTTTGGATCAGGTACGTCTGTGTGTTTTACATTAATATCAACTAAACAATCTTATTTTAGTTACAGTATGTTCAACAGTAACATTTAATTGTTAGGCTAAATACTTGTTTTATAGCTTTGAAATTGTCATAACCACCCAATCAAAATGGACAATTTAAAAGTGATAGTCCACTCATACAATAAAAAAATGCTGTTAATTTACTCACACCCTCCGGCCATCCAAGATGTAGGTGACTTTTTTCTTCAGTAGAACAGTAAAGAAGGTTTTTTTTTTTTTTTTGCTGAAACTGTGTTCCATGGTGATTAATATATAATGCAAGTCAAAAAGAGTCACAAAAAGAAAACATACAGGCAAAACAAAATTAATACCTGTGGGTCCTGACGATTCATTGAGGTTTAAGGTTCATTGAAGCGAAACGATCGTTCTATGGAAAAAACTGAACATTATTTACAACATTATTTCTTGTGATTACCTGTGAATAATGTTGCATGTTAATGTTCTTGTTTCTTGCACAGACTGATTGTTTCAGTTCCTAAGACCTCGATGTATTGTCTGGAGCCACGTGTACATACATTTATTTATTTTTTTGATTCTCAAAAGAGACGGTAGCCATTGACTTGCATTATATGAACCACAGAGGACTACGGTTTCAGCTAAAAAAGTGCTATACTAAAGAAAACAATATTCTATTTTGAACGGTAACGTAGACATCAGTGTTTACTGTATATCTGAATAATGATTTTTGTATAATTCTGTGATGTATATACTTTGGCCAGTCATTAATACAAACTTTTATGGTTTTTTAAATGTTTATATTTTCTTGTCCTTTGCCATCCTCTGCGAAATCTGATTCTCTATTACAGATTACTCAGAATTTTAAAAATAAGAAAAATATTCACAATTGCTTTTTCACAGACTGAAAACATTCACACAAAAAGAGTGTCCTGAAGGCCCTCATTGTTTTCCTGGGGGGAAATCCTCAAGACCTCATCAAGAAGTACCTTGTGAGTTGAAATTCCGCATATATTCTATTTTGATTTTATTTTTCAGAAAGTTTAAATTTGTGTTTTGTAGTTATGAACGCAAAATGTATTTTTTTTTTTTATGTACACTACTTTAGGAGAACCAGCGAGATGATTGCGAGGGTGAGATGGAGCACCTCACCACCTCACCACCAACACAAAAGAAGATGTGTTGAAGAATGTTGGTAACCAGACAGTTGAAGGTACCTATTGACTTCCAGTATATTTTTTTTCCTGCTATGGAAGTCAATGGGCGCCGTCAACTGTCTGGTTACCAACATTCTTCAACACATCTTCTTTTGTGTTCAGCAGAAGAAAGAAACTCATGCAGGTTTGGGACAACTTGAACCATTTTTAGGTAAACTATCCCTTTAATTGTTTTTAGGGCATAGGGCATAACCACTATGTTTTTATATTTATTTTTATAAATGTATTAGTGGCTCAGTTTTGAGCATTATGCTGTGCAAAGACAACTTTGCAAAAAGACTGTTAATGGAATGGATGTTAAGTGTGTCAGTAAATTAAATTTCATTGGCACAACAAATATGAACAGTTTGTAATGATTTCTCAAAGTTTGTAATATGAAAAATACTGATGGCGTATAAAATGAATTAATGTTAATAAATATTTATAAAGCAATTTGAGTCTTGTGTGATTGACCTGGTGAAATTAAGTTGAGAAAATATAATAATTTAAGTTGAGAAAACGTACTTTTTTTAGGTGTTACCAATTGAAGCAATTTTTTTAAGTTGATCCAACTGTAGGAAAACTTAATACATTTAAGTTGGAATGCAGTGAAATTAAGTCAGACCAATGTAAATAATAGGATTGAATGAACTCAAATAATTTAAGTGTGATTGACCTAGTGAAATGAAGTTGATAAAACGTGATAATTTAAGTTGAGAAAACTTAATTTTTTTAGGTGTTACCAATTGAAGTATTTTTTTTAGGTTGATCCAACTGTTCACTTTTTACAGTGCAGTTGTAGTTCTTGTGTTTATCTTTTTTCCTGTTCTTGTTGTTTCTCTTTCCTTCAGTGATTCTGCTTGTTGACAGCAGGTGTTCATCATTAATGCCCAATCATCACTTAATTAATCACTTAAGTATCTCATTAACTTTAACTCTGATTCAGAGTTATTTTAACTCTCTGTAGAGAGGGACCAAATGTTCTCTGAGCAGAGTTAATTTAACTCTGGGGATTTTGCTGTGTATAAATATGAATATGAATATAAAATACTAAAATAACACTGATGGAGACAAATTAATTTTGTTGAGTGCTCAGATGCTCTTTAAAGGAACAGATCAAGAAAAGGACAAAAACACCATAAAAGTATCATGAGAGGAGTTCATATGTCTCGTGCTCAATATATTTTCTTAAGTGAACACTATAACGGGTGATTTCTCCATATAACTCACTCCAGCCGAACACGGTGATCATCCTCATGTAGTTTGCGATAGTGACGTTCTGTCTGATGAGCCATAAGTACATATGAAGAGCTTGAATGAAGAACCAGGTGAATGTAGCCAGCATTGAGTAATGCATGAGCAGCGCTATGAAGACGCACGCAGCCTTGTCTTCTGTGTTGGCGACGCTCTCGTTTGACAAAAAGGATAAATTCAGGAGAAACAAAGCCACAAACATGTTCATCAAGATCTTCGTGGCCTGATTTGATTTGGCTTTCCTGTTCAAAAATAAGAACAACCTGTATTTGTAACATGCATTTATGCATTTTGCAGATGCTTTTATCCAATAGAGGATCAAAAGCAGCTGGTCAAAAAACTTAAAGTAACTGTATGTTATATTTTAAGGTACTCTACCGTAATAGGAAATGCATGAACAGAGCGACGGCCAGAAAAAACATGGAGATGCCACAGCCGATAGAAGAGATGAAGCTCAATGATTCCACATACGAAGCTGTGATGTTTGGATTCACATCTGGAGGAGACTGAGCAGAGAAAACAACAAAAACGCACAGATCAGCTGGAGGATTTTTTTTAAACCTATTGTTGCTTGTAAGCAAGAATCAGATTTATCTGTTAAGTTTCTTTATTGAACTTGTGCAAGTTCACTAGCATATAGACGTGGACTAAAAGACTCTGATATTGATTTCATGGGGTCTTTAAATGAAACTCTGAGAAGCTTCTCACCATCAGCACTGCAAAGAACGTCAGATGTGAACACGAGCACTTTATGGTGTCATTGTGGATTTTTTCTGTATCACAGCCGGACGTCGTCCATGTTAGATTTCCTTCAAAGAAAAGAGAGAGAGAGGAATGAAATATATCAAATATATTAGGTTTGTTGATCAATACAGCCATAAATAAATTTACCTTTGCCATCCCAAGAACTGCAGGACGCCTCACCGACCTGTAAGAACATTTTTATTGTGCTTTTTAAAGTGTCTGATTATTATAACAAAATAAGTTTCACGACAAAACCTTCATTACCAGATCTTTCTGTTTAAAGAACATTTCTATATTGTTGGTAAGGTTGGAGATTTTGGCCCTCATCGTTATTCCATAAACCTCATTGTTTAAAACAATGTAATTTTTAGTTTCATCCTAAATAAGAAATAGAGAAAATCAAATATAAACATGTGTGAATACAATAGATCAAGAAACATTTGTTAAAAGAATAGTTTTAACACATAAATGTCTCTTATGCTGTTACATTTTCACTGGAACACAAAAGTAGATTTTTTAAAGTCCCTGTAAAAGCAATTTAAAAAAAAAAATCTAAACACATTAAAAATGTTAGAAGTGTATTGCTAAAATACACTCACCTAAAGGATTATTAGGAACACCTGTTCAATTTCTCATTAATGCAATTATCTAATCAACCAATCACATGGCAGTTGCTTCAATGCATTTAGGGGTGTGGTCCTGGTCAAGACAATCTCCTGAACTCCAAACTGAATGTCAGAATGGGAAAGAAAGGTGATTTAAAGGGGTCATATAATGGTACATGCACTTTTACAAGTTGATTGTACTGAAATGTGTGTTGGCAGTGTCTGTACACAACCATCATATAATGATAAAAATCCATCCAGTGTTTTTGTTTTAATCTCCTTATATGTTTTCCCCTGTCTTAAATTGAGCCGTTCGTTTTTGTGACGTAAATAAAACGGACGCCCCTCCCACGATTGTTGATTGACAGCCGCGACAGCCGCGTTTCAACACAGACCCGCCCTCGCTAGCTGTCAATCATAGTCAGCGCGGACCGGCGCGGTCATTGTTGATGTGCTGGAGCACTGTCTATGAGCAGAATGGCGTCTAAGCGATTGTGGTGTTCTGTTCTTGGGTGTAATAACGAACACAGCAGTCATTTTAATGTTCCTAAATCCGAACCGCTGAAGACGCAGTGGCTGAGTTTGTTTTCGAAGGGAATATTCCCCACGAGCAACGTCAATGCTCATGTTTGCGCGAATCATTTCACACACCAGACTGCTTTATAAACGAGGATCAGTATAAAGCTGGTTTTGCTAAGAAGCAGCTCCTGAAGAAAGGATCGGTAGCAGATATTCGTGTTCCTGCTGAACCTCCAAAAGAACTGAAGTGAGTGTAACGTTTTATTAACCTTTATATTACTATTTATATTAATCCTTGTAAATCGCTAGCTGCATGCTTCACAATGAATGCGTCTAAGGTTTACACTCAGGGTACATTACGGCATGTTTTCTATGTATGACGTTCTCAATATAATGCATAATCCCACGTTTATACTGAACAACGCGTTATGGTTATGTGTTATTGTGTTACAAACGGTGTACGCCAGAGCCGGCTCTGGTGACGCATAGAACAGAGAGGCGGAGTCAGCAAAGCTCATGATCATTTAAAGTCATATGCACTGAAACGGCGTGCTGAAAACAGAGCTGTTTTTGACCAGGTAAAATAAGTGTTTTCTTACAATACTAATGAGAATTTTTAATTAAAGTATATTACAAACTTTTAATTTAGACCCTAAAGAATCATATTAGCTTGTACAAAAATGGCATTATATGACCCCTTTAAACAATTTTGAGCGTGGCATGGTTGTTGGTGCCAGACGGGCCGGTCGGAGTATTTCACAATCTGCTCAGTTACTGGGATTTTCACGCACAACCATTTCTAGGGTTTACAAAGAATGGTGTGAAAAGGGAAAAACATCCAGTATGCGGCAGTCCTGTGGGCGAAAATGCCTTGTTGATGCTAGAGGTCAGAGGAGAATGGGCCGACTGATTCAAGCTGATAGAAGAGCAACTTTGACTGAAATATCCACTCGTTACAACCGAGGTATGCAGCAAAGCATTTGTGAAGCCACAACACGCACAACCTTGAGGCGGATGGGCTACAACAGCAGAAGACCCCACCGGGTACCACTCATCTCCACTACAAATAGAAAAAAGAGGCTACAATTTGCAAGAGCTCACCAAAACTGGACAGTTGAAGACTGGAAAAATGTTGCCTGGTCTGATGAGTCTCGATTTCTGTTGAGACATTCAGATGGTAGAGTCAGAATTTGGCGTAAACAGAATGAGAACATGGATCCATCATGTCTTGTTACCACTGCCTCTGCAGTGGTGCAGTGGATGCAGTGGTGCAGTGGATGCCTCTGCTTCCTGCTCTGCCACTGTTCGGACGCTCTTGCTTACTGCTCCGCGCTTTGCTCTATCGCTTTTATATTTTTATATTTTATCTCCTTTTATCACCTAATTTTAACTTCAGCTAATCAGCACAGTGCTCAAACGCTTGGATTACTACAAAAAAGCAGAATTCTTTTTACTTTACCAGCCTCCCACTGAAAGCTTACATTCCGGGGAAGAGAAAATCACAACTGTCTACACTCATAAAGGATAAGAGAAAATGCCTCCTCTGGAATCTACTTGCTGCATTAACTGCCACAGACTTTTACAAAGGATTGTAGTTCTTGAAACAAAGTTATTTGTGGGACCACCAAACCAGACGGAACACACAACAGAGATCAGCCATGGACGCCCTCAGCATACAGCCGGTGAGTCCCATGCATCTAGTACTCCTCGACAGGCCATACTGAGTGTCGAGAAACAAGCCGATCGACTTACAAATCGATGGCACAAACAGGGAGCGAGACCCAAAGGCACTCGAGACATCAGATTGTCACGAGTATCACATATTGCCGCAGTAGCATCCTCTACCCCAGATACGGCTCTGACAAGGATTGCAAACACTGGTCTCCTACCACCGCCTATACATCTTGAGAACAGATTTGAAGTATTAATGAATGAGGAATCCCTGAATGTGATGAATGTGATCGAACACAGACTGAATCAGCCAGTAGCTAACACTGCTAACTGGCGCTCAAGGTCGAGCACACAGCGGCACTCAGCTCAGAGCGCAGCCGAGCCCAGGACTCTGATAGTGGGTGACTCCATAATCAAAAACATTAGTAGCAGGGATACAACTACATGCTGCCTTCCACAAGCAACAACTTCTGATGTAAACAGGGAACTTCAGAACATTCTGATGAAACATAAAACTGCAAATCGACTCATCATTCATGTGGGGAAAAATGATATTCATAAAGAGCAGTCAGAACTCCTTAAGAAGGATTTCAATGAACTTTTTGAAACACTTAAAAGACTGAAAGTTCAAACATTCATCAGTGGACCACTCCCAGCAAGAGGAACAAACAGGTTTTCACGGTTGCTTGGGCTTAATACATGGCTCCAAAAAACCTGCTATTTAAAAGGAGTAAACTTCATTGACAACTTCAATCTTTTCTGGAGTCAGAGGCAACTGTTTCAACAGGATGGCCACCACCCAAACAAACTTGGCTCAAGAGTGCTAAAGGACAATATCTGCTTCTCCCTCAATCATCCTTCTGCAGTCTGTGCCAATCCACTCAACCTGAATGGCACACACATACCTGGACACAGTATGAATGACCACAGGACTTCACTTCAGCACCTGAATGGACATGCGGTTGACACGTCACACAAGGACAATGATAACACCATGCAGCCACAACAACTTCTGCTCACGGACTCAATCTCAGCAGAGCCCCGCCCACAGCGCTCACCACAGACAGACTGTGACATACTAGAACTGCTCCAAGATTCAGCACCCAAGGACGACTTTCTGGAAAACAGCCAGGGAAACCAGGACAGCATATTACAGCCGATAACACCAGAGCAACAGCCCGTCTCACCAGACACATTTTCTCTATCTCCAGCATCTCCACTTCTGTGCTTCTCAGAGAAAATGGAAGAACTGGTGTTTGCTGGAACCAAACTATCCCACTCTTTTGCTGCAAGCCCCCAGATGTCAACCAAAAAGCGGCAGGCCCCACAACCACCAAAGCCTGCAGGCCCAGCTCGCCCTCCCCCTCCTCCTGTGAGAGCTCTTCGGCCTCTGCCACAGCGCCAGGGCCCACACCCTCCTCCATCGGCCCGAGGTCAACCAAAAACAACTGATACCAGCTCTCAGTGATATGTGTCGGGTCTCCGCTATGACAACAGTAACTTTCTTAAATGTTTACATAACAAGCGGGAACCCAGTGTGCCTGTATCTTTCTCTATTGCTGTTCGATTACATGATAGAAGGTCTAAGGCCTTCAAAAGCCGTACAGCAAACCCATCTAATCTGGTACCTATTACACGCCAAACTAAGACTGCTGTGGGGACAAAAAGTAAGACTGTTAAGTTAGCACTTTTAAACATCCGCTCACTTAAAAATAAATCACTTCTAGTCAATGACTTAATAACCACATACAACCTGGATTTTATGCTTCTAAATGAAACCTGGCTAGAAGACAGCTGCAGTGCAACAGTCCTCAATGAAACAGCCCCTCCTAACTTTACTTTTATGAGTGTCTGCAGAGCTGTAAGGAGAGGTGGAGGAGTAGCTGCTCTTTTTAAGGATGTCTATCAATGTAAGCAAACATCATTTGGTAACTACCCGTCTTTTGAATATCTCGGTATTGTGTTAAAAGGTGCCCCACGCATTTTACTTATCATTATTTACAGGCCTCCAAAATACTCTCCAGCCTTTGCTGAGGACTTTACAGAACTGTTATCAACAATTTCCTCAGAGTTCGACTGTTTTGCTATTGCTGGAGATTTTAACATTCACATAGATAATGATACAAATATGGCAAAAGAAATCAAAACTGTTTTAAAAACTTTTGATCTGATTCAGCATGTACACGGACCGACACACACTCGTGGACACACTCTAGATTTACTTATCAGTAAGGGTCTAAACATTTCATCGATTGTTATTAAGGATGTAGCACTGTCTGATCATTTCTGTATTTTCTTTGATATATTGATCTCTCCTGCCATTGAAGCTAGATCTGTGTCTGTCAAGAAGAGATGCATAAATGAGAACACTAGTGTACTATTTATGAAGGCTATATCTTCAACACCAAGCATATCGGCTGACTCTGTTGATTTTCTCCTTGATTGTTTTAACTCAAAAGTTAAAAGTGTAATTGATGATATTGCTCCTGTGAAAGTCAGGAAGAGTGGTAGACAAAAAGCACCTTGGAGAAACTCAACAGCTGTGCAAAATATGAAAAGACAATGCAGAAAAACAGAGCGCATGTGGCGGAAGACAAAACTTGTAGTCCATTATAACATCTACAAAGACACCATCCATGCTTTTAATATGGAACTAGGCAAAGCTAGACAGACTTTCTTCTCAAATATTATAAACAGCAACTTAAACAACACACGCACTCTTTTTGCTACTGTAGAGAGACTGACAAACCCCCCAAGCCAGATTCCCAATGAATTGCTTTCAGACAGCAAGTGCAGGGAGTTTGCTTCTTTCTTCTCTGAGAAAATCAATAATATCAGAAAGGTGATCAGCACATCATTGAGCCGCACTGGGGTCAGACAGATCAGACCACAACCGCAGAAAGTAGCTACTATGTCTGATTTTGAAGAAATTGATGGCAAAATTTTAGAAGAAACCGTACAGCACCTTAAAACATCAACCTGCGCCCTTGACGCACTTCCCACATCTTTCTTCAAAAGTGTGTTAAACTGTTTAGAAGCAGATCTCCTAGAAGTGGTAAATGCCTCACTTCTCTCTGGGAATTTTCCAAACTCCCTGAAAACTGCAGTTGTCAAGCCCCTCCTGAAAAAGAGCAATCTGGATAAGACCATATTAAGCAACTATAGACCGATCTCAAATCTTCCTTTCATAGGCAAGATCATTGAAAAAGTTGTCTTCAATCAGCTGAACAAATTCTTAAGCTTGAATGGATACTTTGACAATTTTCAATCTGGTTTCAGATCGCATCACAGCACAGAGACAGCGCTCATAAAGATAATAAATGATATTCGCTTAAATACTGATACAGGGAAATTATCAGTGCTGGTACTACTCGACCTCAGCGCTGCATTTGACACTGTCGATCACAACATACTTCTTGACAGGCTGGAAAACTGGGTGGGGCTTTCTGGGATAGTCCTGAAATGGTTCAGGTCATACTTAGAAGGGAGAGGTTATTATGTGAGTATAGGAGACCATAAGTCTGAGTGGACATCCATGACATGTGGAGTCCCTCAAGGCTCAATTCTTGCACCACTCCTATTCAACCTGTATATGCTCCCAATGAGCCAAATAATGAGAAAAAACAAAATCTCTTACCACAGCTATGCAGACGACACACAGCTCTACTTAGCCCTATCGCCTAACGACTACAGCCCCATTGACTCCCTGTGCCAATGCATTGATGAAGTAAACAGTTGGATGTGCCAAAACTTTCTTCAGTTAAACAAAGACAAAACTGAAGTCATTGCGTTTGGAAACAAAGATGAAGTTCTCAAGGTGAATGCATACCTTGACGCTAGGGGTCTAACAACTAAAAATCAAGTCAGGAATCTTGGTGTGTCTCTAGAGTCAGACCTTAGTTTCAGTAGTCATGTCAAATCAATAACTAAATCAGCATACTATCATCTGAAAAATATTGCAAGAATTAGATGCTTTGTTTCCAATCAAGACTTAGAGAAACTTGTGCATGCTTTCATCACCAGCAGGGTGGATTACTGTAATGGACTCCTCACTGGCCTTCCTAAAAAGACCATAAGACAGTTGCAGCTCATACAGAACGCTGCTGCCAGGCTCCTGAGCAGAACTAGAAAATATGAACACATCACACCAGTCCTCAGGTCTTTACACTGGCTCCCAGTTACATTTAGGATTGATTTTAAAGTATTATTACTGGTATATAAATCATTTAATGGCCTAGGACCTAAATACATTGCAGATATGCTCACTGAATATAAACCCAACAGATCACTCAGATCATTAGGATCACATCAGCTAGAAATACCAAGGGTTCACTCTAAGCAAGGAGAGTCTGCTTTTAGCTACTATGCCAGCCGCAGCTGGAACCAGCTTCCAGAGGAGATCAGATGTGCTCCTACAGTAGTCACTTTCAAATCCAGACTCAAAACACATCTGTTTAGCTATGCATTTACTGAATGAGCACTGTGCCACTGTGTCCGACTGTTTGTACTGTATTTTATTTAATTTTTTATTCTAAACTGTTTTAATTATTCTTATTTCTTTTGATTATTTTAATCTCTTTATTCTTAACTGTTTTAATTATTCCTATTTCTTTTGATTTTTCTATGTAAAGCACCTTGAATTACCATTGTGTATGAAATGTGCTATATAAATAAACTTGCCTTGCCTTGCCTTGCCACTGTGCAGGCTGGTGGTGGTGGTGTAATGGTGTGGGGGATGTTTTCTTGGCACACTTTAGGCCCCTTAGTGCCAATTGGGCATCGTTTAAATGCCACGGCCAACCTGAGCATTGTTTCTGACCATGTCCATCCCTTTATGGCCACCATACCCATCCTCTGATGGCTACTTCCAGCAGGATAAGGCACCATGTCACAAAGCTCTAATCATTTCAAATTGGTTTCTTGAACATGACAATGAGTTCACTGTACTAAAATGGCCCCCACAGTCACCAGATCTCAACCCAATAGAGCATCTTTGGGATGTGGTGGAACGGGAGCTTCGTGCCCTGGATGTGCATCCCACAAATCTCCATCAACTGCAATATGCTATCCTATCAATATGGGCCAACATTTCTAAAGAATGCTTTCAGCACCTTGTTGAATCAATGCCACGTAGAATTAAGGCAGTTCTGAAGGCGAAAGGGGGTCAAACACAGTATTAGTATGGTGTTCCTAATAATCCTTTAGGTGAGTGTATATTACAAAGACTGTGAACTGTGAAGTACTGAATTGTGGAGTTAGACCGTTAAACAGTTTTTCACCATTGCTATTTTCCGGATTTTTTGGGCGGGGCTAAAACGGGGCTCGATGACGCACTGGAGCCCCTGAGCTCCTGGACACGCCCCTACTTGATGACGCACTGGAGCCACTGAGGCTGTCTGCTCCCCTAATAATATAGAGCACATTCACATCAGTTTTGCCGCTCAATCGTGAGTTACGGTCGGTCAGTACTATTAGTTACTACAGCAGCCTACAGATTGCTAGCTAGCTATGCCTGCTTCGTCAAGGAAATGCGTAGGCTACTACCTGGATGCGATCACTGGATCACATACAAAACAGATCGGTGTCCTTATTTAAATTTCCGAAAAACGATTAACTTACATCAAGAAGAAGTGGATTAATTTTGTGAAGAGCCAACCTTGATGGAGAGCTGAGGATCACTGCCAAAACCCGCCTCTGTAAGTGATCATTTTACACGGGATAGTTTTATAAACTTTCGTCGGAGACAACTGAGACATTCACTGATAATCCGTTGTTACTGATGAATGGGGCCGAACCGACTATCTTCCGCCTCGGCATTCATCCTCCCGTCGCGCCGACAACTGGTGCCATCATCGGCAGTGCGTGCCCACCGTGCGAGCATCTATTCCGGCTGTAGAGTTGAGTGTGGCGACGGCAGCTTTTCCGCGAGTGGGCGTGGTTTCAGCGCAGCCAGCAGACACGCCCCCAGCGTTTGAGAGAAGAGACTACTGCTCATTTTTTCAAGATTTTGATAGCTTATTTTATGTACTTGCTGGCTTTTTTATCATTCAAATTTGGCAGGGTGGCTAATAACACATTTTTCTGTGGTGTGACAAACTCAGAACACATACAAAATTTTGACTTTACAGGGACTTTAACTCTTTTCAAACAACAATTCATAATCTCAAAGAGGATAAAAAACACAATAGAAGCATCATAACAGTAGTGGTTATGACACAATGTACTAATATCCAGCCAGGTCAAGAGATTTGTGTCATTATGGAAAAAAGATTAGTGTAAATGTGAAAATATATTAAATTTATTGGGTGAACTAAATCCCATAAACATTCCTTAAAATGTTCAAACATGGAATTTTAAATGTTTTTATTGTGAGTACCTTTCCCATGTTTTTGAACCGTAGAACTCCAAGTACCGCACGTCCGTGGTTTTCCAGTCGTGATTTATTAAAGGCCTCGCTGGGAATCCTTACAGACCAGGGAATGTCTGTCTTCTGGTCACTTTGACAATCAGTAACCTGTAAAAAAAAGCATAATAAATAAGAAATAATACCATGTTTTATTGTTTCTCAAGTCTTACGTTTATCCTGTTCGGATCTGAAGAGTAACATATGTCTCTGGTTTCTGTGTTCTCGTCTTGTATGTGAAGAAGACCAATAACATCCCCAATGACAATCCGTGCGTTGCTTATATTGTTCTTTTCCATCTCTTCCATCTTAGACTCCAGAGTGTGCAAGGCTTTTCTGCAAAATTGAAAAACATCTCTATATTCTGTGATAAAAGTTCTAATTTTGAAACTCACATGGTAACCACACACTTACGATGCTTTTGAGGGATTAATAAATTCATTCTTGTCTTTTAGATCATCTGTAGTTGGATTGTTAGTTGTCTCAGATGGTTTGAAACTGGTAGTTGGATTGTTAGTAGTCTCAGATGTTGTGAAACTAGTAGTTGGATTGCTAGTTGTCTCAGATGGTTTGAAACTGGTAGTTGAATTTTTAGTTGTCTCAGATGGTTTGAAACTGGTAGTTGGATTGCTAGTTGTCTCAGATGTTGTGAAACTAGTAGTTGGATTGCTAGTTGTCTCAGATGGTTTGAAACTGGTAGTTGAATTATTAGTAGTCTCAGATGTTGTGAAACTAGTAGTTGGATTGCTAGTTGTCTCAGATGATTTGAAACTGGTAGTTGAATTGTTAGTTGTCTCAGATGTTGTGAAACTAGTAGTTGGATTGCTAGTTGTCTCAGATGGTTTGAAACTGGTAGTTGAATTTTTAGTTGTCTCAGATGGTTTGAAACTGGTAGTTGGATTGTTAGTTGTCTCAGATGTTGTGAAACTAGTAGTTGGATTGCTAGTTGTCTCAGATGGTTTGAAACTGGTAGTTGAATTGTTAGTTGTCTCAGATGGTTTGAAACTGGTAGTTGAATTGTTAGTTGTCTCAGATGGTTTGAAACTGGTAGTTGGATTGCTAGTTGTCTCAGATGTTGTGAAACTAGTAGTTGAATTGTTAGTTGTCTCAGATGGTTTGAAACTGGTAGTTGAATTGTTAGTTGTCTCAGATGTTGTGAAACGGGTAGTTGGATTGCTAGTTGTCTCAGATGGTTTGAAACGGGTAGTTGGATTGCTAGTTGTCTCAGATGGTGTGAAACTAGTTGTTGGATTGTTAGTTGTCTCAGATGTTGTGAAACTAGTAGTTGGATTGTTAGTTGTCTCAGATGTTGTGAAACTGGTAGTTGGATTGCTAGTTGTCTCAGATGATGTGAAAATAGTAGTTGGATTTTTAGTTGTCTTAGATGGTTTGAAACGGGTAGTTGAATTGTTAGTTGTCTCAGTTGGTGTGAAACTGGTAGATGGATTGTTAGTTGTCTCAGTTGGTTTGAAACTGGTAGTTGAATTGTTAGTTGTCTCAGATGTTGTAAAACTAGTAGTTGGATTGTTAGTTGTCTTAGATGGTTTGAAACGGGTAGTTGGATTGTTACTTGTATCAGATGTTGTGAAACTAGTAGTTGGATTGTTAGTTGTCTCAGTTTTTGTGAAACTGGTAGATGTATCAATAAATCCATCCTTGTATTTTAGATTATCTGTAGTTGGAATGTTAATTATATTGACTGCTGTGATACTGGTTGTTGGTTTGTTAGTTGTCTCAGATGTTGTAAAACTAGTAGTTGGATTGTTAGTTGTCTCAGATGGTGTGATACTGCTAGTTGGATTGATAGTTGTCTCAGTTGGTGTGAAACTGGTAGCTGGATTGTTAGTTGTCTCAGATGTTGTGAAACTGGTAGTTGGATTGATAGTTGTCTCAGATTGTGTGAAACTGGTAGTTGGATTGATAGTTGTCTCAGATGGTGTGAAACTAGTAGTTGGATTGTTTGTTGTCTCCGATGGTTTGAAACTAGTAGTTGAATTGTTAGTTGTCTCAGATGTTGTGAAACTGGTAGTTGGATTGATAGCTGTCTCAGATGGTGTGATACTGGTAGCTGGATTGTTATTTGTCTCAGATGTTGTGAAACTGGTTGTTGGATTGATAGTTGTCTCAGATGTTGTGAAACTGGTAGTTGGATTGTTAGTTGTCTCAGATGTTGTGAAACTGGTAGTTGGATTGTTAGTTGTCTCAGATGTTGTGAAACTGGTAGTTGGATTGTTAGTTGTCTCAGATGTTGTGAAACTGGTGGCTGGATTGTTATTTGTCTCAGATGTTGTGAAACTGGTAGTTGGATTGATAGTTGTCTCAGATGTTGTGAAACTGGTAGTTTGATTGTTAGTTGTCTCAGATGTTGTGAAACTGGTAGTTGGATTGTTAGTTGTCTCAGATGTTGTGAAACTGGTAGTTGGATTGTTAGTTGTCTCATATGATGTGAAACTGGTTGTTGGATTGTTAGTTGTCTCAGATGGTGTGAAACTGGTAGTTGGATTTTTAGTTGTCTCAGATATTGTGAAACTGGTAGTTGGATTGATAGTTGTCTCAGTTGGTGTGAAACTGGTAGCTGGATTGTTAGTTGTCTCAGATGTTGTGAAACTGGTAGTTGGATTGATAGTTGTCTCAGATTGTGTGAAACTGGTAGTTGGATTGATAGTTGTCTCAGATGGTGTGAAACTAGTAGTTGGATTGTTTGTTGTCTCCGATGGTTTGAAACTAGTAGTTGAATTGTTAGTTGTCCCAGATGTTGTGAAACTGGTAGTTGGATTGATAGTTGTCTCAGTTGGTGTGAAACTGGTAGCTGAATTGTTAGTTGTCTTAGATGGTTTGAAACTGGTAGTTAGATTGTTACTTGTATCAGATGTTGTGAAACTAGTAGTTGGATTGTTAGTTGTCTCAGTTTTTGTGAAACTGGTAGATGTATCAATAAATCCATCCTTGTATTTTAGATTATCTGTAGTTGGAATGTTAATTATATTGACTGCTGTGATACTGGTTGTAGGTTTGTTAGTTGTCTCAGATGTTTTAAAACTAGTAGTTGGATTATTAGTTGTCTCAGATGTTATGAAACTGGTAGTTGGATTGTTAGTTGTCTCAGATGATGTGAAACTGGTAGTTGGATTGTTAGTTGTCTCAGATGGTGTGATACTGGTTGTTGGATTGTTAGTTGTCTCAGATGTTGTGAAACTGGTAGTTGGATTTTTAGTTGTCTCAGATGATGTGATACTGGTTGTTGGATTGTTAGTTGTCTCAGATGGTGTGATACTGGTTGTTGGATTGTTAGTTGTCTCAGATGTTGTGAAACTGGTAGTTGGATTGTTAGTTGTCTCAGATGATGTGATACTGGTTGTTGGATTGTTACTTGTCTCAGATGGTGTGATACTGGTTGTTGGATTGTTAGTTGTCTCAGATGGTGTGATACTGGTTGTTGGATTGTTAGTTGTTCCAGATGTTGTGAAACTGGTAGCTGGATTGATAGTTGTCTCAGATGGTGTGAAACTGGTAGCTGGATTGTTAGTTGTCTCAGATGTTGTGAAACTGGTAGTTGGATTGATAGTTGTCTCAGATTGTGTGAAACTGGTAGTTGGATTGATAGTTGTCTCAGGTGGTGTGAAACTAGTAGTTGGATTGTTTGTTGTCTCCGATGGTTTGAAACTAGTAGTTGAATTGTTAGTTGTCTCAGATGTTGTGAAACTGGTAGTTGGATTGATAGTTGTCTCAGTTGGTGTGAAACTGGTAGCTGGATTGTTAGTTGTCTCAGATGTTGTGAAACTGGTAGTTGGATTGATAGTTGTCTCAGTTGGTGTGAAACTTGTAGTTGGATTGTTAGTTGTCTCAGATGTTGTGAAACTGGTAGTTGGATTGTTAGTTGTCTCAGATGTTGTGAAACTGGTAGTTGGATTGTTAGTTGTTTCAGAGGACGTGAAACTGGTTGTTGGATTGTTAGTTGTCTCAGATGTTTTGAAACTGGTAGTTGGATTGTTAGTTGTCTCAGATATTGTGAAACTGTGAGTTGGATTGATAGTTGTCTCAGTTGGTGTGATACTGGTTGTTGGATTGTTAGTTGTCTCAGATGGTGTGAAACTGATAGTTGGATTGTTAGTTGTCTCAGATATTGTGAAACTGGTTGTTGGATTGTTAGTTGTCTCAGATGGTGTGATACTGGTTGTTGGATTGTTAGTTGTCTCAGATGTTGTGAAACTGGTAGTTAGATTGATAGTTGTCTCAGTTGGTGTGAAACTGGTAGCTGGATTGTTAGTTGTCTCAGATGTTGTGAAACTGGTAGTTGGATTGATAGTTGTCTCAGATGGTGTGGAACTAGTAGTTGGATTGTTTGTTGTCTCCGATGGTTTGAAACTAGTAGTTGGATTGTTAGTTGTCTCAGATGTTGTGAAACTGGTAGTTGGATTGATAGTTGTCTCAGTTGGTGTGAAACTTGTAGTTGGATTGTTAGTTGTCTCAGTTGGTGTGAAACTAGTAGTTGAATTGTTAGTTGTCTCAGATGTTGTGAAACTGGTAGTTGGATTGTTAGTTGTTTCAGATGATGTGAAACTGGTTGTTGGATTGTTAGTTGTCTCAGATGTTTTGAAACTGGTAGTTGGATTGTTTGTTGTCTCAGATATTGTGAAACTGGTAGTTGGATTGTTAGTTGTCTCAGATGTTGTGAAACTGGTAGTTGGATTGTTAGTTGTCTCAGATGGTGTGATACTGGTTGTTGGATTGTTAGTTGTCTCAGATGGTGTGATACTGGTTGTTGGATTGTTAGTTGTCTCAGATGGTGTGATACTGGTTGTTGGATTGTTAGTTGTCTCAGATGGTGTGATACTGGTTGTTGGATTGTTAGTTGTCCCAGATGTTGTGAAACTGGTAGTTGGATTGATAGTTGTCTCAGTTGGTGTGAAACTGGTAGCTGGATTGATAGTTGTCTCAGATTGTGTGAAACTGGTAGTTGGATTGATAGTTGTCTCAGATTCTGTGAAACTGGTAGTTGGATTGATAGTTGTCTCAGATGGTGTGAAACTAGTAGTTGAATTGTTAATTGTCTCAGATGGTGTGAAACTAGTAGTTGAATTGTTAGTTGTCTCAGATGGTTTGAAACTGGTAGTTGAATTGTTAGTTGTCTCAGATGGTGTAATACTGGTTGTTGGATTGTTAGTTGTCCCAGATGTTGTGAAACTGGTAGTTGGATTGATAGTTGTCTCAGTTGGTGTGAAACTGGTAGTTGGATTGTTAGTTGTCTCAGATGTTGTGAAACTGGTAGTTGGATTGATAGTTCTCTCAGATTGTGTGAAACTGGTAGTTGGATTGTTAGTTGTCTCAGATGGTGTGATACTGGTTGTTGGATTGTTAGTTGTCTCAGATGGTGTGATACTGGTTGTTGGATTGTTAGTTGTCTCAGATGGTGTGATACTGGTTGTTGGATTGTTAGTTGTCCCAGATGTTGTGAAACTGGTAGTTGGATTGATAGTTGTCTCAGTTGGTGTGAAACTGGTAGCTGGATTGATAGTTGTCTCAGATTGTGTGAAACTGGTAGTTGGATTGATAGTTGTCTCAGATTCTGTGAAACTGGTAGTTGGATTGATAGTTGTCTCAGATGGTGTGAAACTAGTAGTTGAATTGTTAATTGTCTCAGATGGTGTGAAACTAGTAGTTGAATTGTTAGTTGTCTCAGATGGTTTGAAACTGGTAGTTGAATTGTTAGTTGTCTCAGATGGTGTGATACTGGTTGTTGGATTGTTAGTTGTCCCAGATGTTGTGAAACTGGTAGTTGGATTGATAGTTGTCTCAGTTGGTGTGAAATGGGTAGTTGGATTGTTAGTTGTCTCAGATGTTGTGAAACTGGTAGTTGGATTGATAGTTCTCTCAGATTGTGTGAAACTGGTAGTTGGATTGTTAGTTGTCTCAGATATTGTGACACTGGTAGTTGGATTGATGGTTGTTTCAGATATTGTGACACTGGTAGTTGGATTGTTAGTTGTCTCAGATATTGTGAAACTGGTAGTTGGATTGTTAGTTGTCTCAGATGTTGTGAAACTGGTAGTTGGATTGTTAGTTGTCTCAGATGGTGTGAAACTGGTAGTTGGATTGTTAGTTGTCTCAGATATTGTGAAACTGGTTGTTGGATTGGTGGTTGTTTCAGATGGTGTGAAACTGGTAGTTGAATTGTTAGTTTTCTCAGATTTTGTGATACTGGTTGTTGGATATTTAGTTGTCTCAGATATTGTGAAACTGGTTGTTGGATTGATGGTTGTTTCAGATGGTGTGAAACTTGTATTTGAATTGTTAGTTGTCTCAGATGTTGTGATACTGGTAGTTGGATTGTTAGTTGTCTCAGATATTGTGAAACTGGTGGTTGGATTGTTAGTAGTCTCAGATTTTGTGAAACTGGTAGTTGGATTGTTAGTTGTCTCAGATATTGTGACACTGGTAGATGGATTGTTAGTTTTCTCAGATGTTGTGAAACTATTAGTTGGAATGTTAGTTGTCTCAGATGTTGTGATACTGGTTGTTGGATTGTTACTTGTCTCAGATATTGTGAAACTGGTTGTTGGATTGTTACTTGTCTCAGATGGTGTGATACTGGTTGTTGGATTGTTAGTTGTCTCAGATGTTGTGAAACTGGTAGTTGGATTGTTAGTTGTCTCAGTTATTGTGAAACTGGTAGTTGGATTGTTAGTTGTCTCAGATATTGTAAAACTGGTTGTTGGATTGATGGTTGTTTCAGATGGTGTGAAACTGGTAGCTGGATTGTTAGTTGTCTCAGATGTTGTGAAACTGGTAGTTGGATTGTTAGTTGTCTCAGATATTGTGAAACTGGTTGTTGGATTGATGGTTGTTTCAGATGGTGTGAAACTGGTAGCTGGATTGTTAGTTGTCTCAGATGTTGTGAAACTGGTAGTTGGATTGTTAGTTTTCTCAGATATTGTGAAACTGGTTGTTGGATTGATGGTTGTTTCAGATGGTGTGAAACTGGTAGTTGAATTTTTAGTTGTCTCAGATTTTGTGATACTGGTTGTTGGATTGTTAGTTGTGTCAGATATTGTGAAACTGGTTGTTGGATTGATGGTTGTTTCAGATGGTGTGAAACTTGTATTTGAATTGTTAGTTGTCTCAGATGTTGTGATACTGGTTTTTGGATTGATAGTTGTCTCAGATATTGTGAAACTGGTGTTTGGATTGTTAGTTGTCTCAGATGTTGTGAAACTGGTGGTTGGATTGTTAGTTGTCTCAGATGTTGTGAAACTGGTAGTTGGATTGTTAGTTGTCGCAGATATTGTGAAACTGGTAGTTGGATTGTTAGTTGTCGCAGATATTGTGAAACTGGTAGTTGGATTGTTAGTTGTCGCAGATATTGTGAAACTGGTAGTTGGATTGTTAGTTGTCGCAGATATTGAGAAACTGGTAGTTGGATTGTTAGTTGTCGCAGATATTGTGAAACTGGTAGTTGGATTGTTAGTTGTCTCAGATGGTGTGATACTGGTTGTTGGATTGTTAGTTGTCTCAGATGGTGTGATACTGGTTGTTGGATTGTTAGTTGTCTCAGATGGTGTGATACTGGTTGTTGGATTGTTAGTTGTCCCAGATGTTGTGAAACTGGTAGTTGGATTGATAGTTGTCTCAGTTGGTGTGAAACTGGTAGCTGGATTGTTATTTGTTTCAGATGTTGTGAAACTGGTAGTTGGATTGATAGTTCTCTCAGATTGTGTGAAACTGGTAGTTGGATTGATAGTTGTCTCAGATGGTGTGAAACTAGTAGTTGGATTGTTAGTTGTCTCAGATATTGTGAAACTGGTGGTTGGATTATTAGTTGTCTCAGATGTTGTGAAACTGGTAGTTGGATTGTTAGTTGTCGCAGATATTGTGAAACTGGTAGTTGGATTGTTAGTTGTCGCAGATATTGTGAAACTGGTAGTTGGATTGTTAGTTGTCTCAGATGGTGTGATACTGGTTGTTGGATTGTTAGTTGTCTCAGATGGTGTGATACTGGTTGTTGGATTGTTAGTTATCTCAGATGGTGTGATACTGGTTGTTGGATTGTTAGTTGTCCCAGATGGTGTGATACTGGTTGTTGGATTGTTAGTTGTCTCAGATGGTGTGATACTGGTTGTTGGATTGTTAGTTGTCCCAGATGTTGTGAAACTGGTAGTTGGATTGTTAGTTGTCTCAGATGTTGTGAAACTGGTAGTTGGATTGATAGTTCTCTCAGATTGTGTGAAACTGGTAGTTGGATTGATAGTTGTCTCAGATGGTGTGATACTGGTTGTTGGATTGTTAGTTGTCTCAGATGGTGTGATACTGGTTGTTGGATTGTTAGTTGTCCCAGATGTTGTGAAACTGGTAGTTGGATTGTTAGTTGTCTCAGATGTTGTGAAACTGGTAGTTGGATTGATAGTTCTCTCAGATTGTGTGAAACTGGTAGTTGGATTGATAGTTGTCTCAGATGGTGTGAAACTAGTAGTTGGATTGTTTGTTGTCTCCGATGGTTTGAAACTAGTAGTTGAATTGTTAGTTGTCTCAGATGTTGTGAAACTGGTAGTTGGATTGATAGCTGTCTCAGATGGTGTGAAACTGGTAGCTGGATTGTTATTTGTCTCAGATGTTGTGAAACTGGTAGTTGGATTGATAGTTGTCTCAGATGTTGTGAAACTGGTAGTTGGATTGTTAGTTGTCTCAGATGTTGTGAAACTGGTAGTTGGATTGTTAGTTGTCTCAGATGTTGTGAAACTGGTAGTTGGATTGTTAGTTGTCTCAGATATTGTGAAACTGGTAGTTGGATTGATAGTTGTCTCACTTGGTGTGATACTGGTTGTGGGATTGTAAGTTGTCTCAGATGGTGTGAAACTGGTAGTTGGATTGTTAGTTGTCTCAGATATTGTGAAACTGGTTGTTGGATTGTTAGTTGTCCCAGATGTTGTGAAACTGGTAGTTGGATTGATAGTTGTCTCAGATGGTGTGAAACTGGTAGCTGGATTGTTAGTTGTCTCAGATGTTGTGAAACTGGTAGTTGGATTGATAGTTGTCTCAGATTGTGTGAAACTGGTAGCTGGATTGATAGTTGTCTCAGATGGTGTGAAACTAGTAGTTGGATTGTTTGTTGTCTCAGATATTGTGAAACTGGTAGTTGGATTGATAGTTGTCTCAGTTGGTGTGATACTGGTTGTGGGATTGTAAGTTGTCTCAGATGGTGTGAAACTGGTAGTTGGATTGTTAGTTGTCTCAGATATTGTGAAACTGGTTGTTGGATTGTTAGTTGTCCCAGATGTTGTGAAACTGGTAGTTGGATTGATAGTTGTCTCAGTTGGTGTGAAACTGGTAGCTGGATTGTTAGTTGTCTCAGATGTTGTGAAACTGGTAGTTGGATTGATAGTTGTCTCAGATTGTGTGAAACTGGTAGCTGGATTGATAGTTGTCTCAGATGGTGTGAAACTAGTAGTTGGATTGTTTGTTGTCTCAGATATTGTGAAACTGGTAGTTGGATTGATAGTTGTCTCAGTTGGTGTGATACTGGTTGTGGGATTGTAAGTTGTCTCAGATGGTGTGAAACTGGTAGTTGGATTGTTAGTTGTCTCAGATATTGTGAAACTGGTTGTTGGATTGTTAGTTGTCCCAGATGTAGTGAAACTGGTAGTTGGATTGATAGTTGTCTCAGTTGGTGTGAAACTGGTAGCTGGATTGTTAGTTGTCTCAGATGTTGTGAAACTGGTAGTTGGATTAATAGTTGTCTCAGATTGTGTGAAACTGGTAGCTGGATTGATAGTTGTCTCAGATGGTGTGAAACTAGTAGTTGGATTGTTTGTTGTCTCCGATGGTTTGAAACTAGTCGTTGAATTGTTAGTTGTCCCAGATGTTGTGAAACTGGTAGCTGGATTGTTAGTTGTCTTAGATGGTTTGAAACTGGTAGTTGGATTGTTACTTGTATCAGATGTTGTGAAACTAGTAGTTGGATTGTTAGTTGTCTCAGTTTTTGTGAAACTGGTAGATGTATCAATAAATCCATCCTTGTATTTTAGATTATCTGTAGTTGGAATGTTAATTATATTGACTGCTGTGATACTGGTTGTAGGTTTGTTAGTTGTCTCAGATGTTGTAAAACTAGTAGTTGGATTATTAGTTGTCTCAGATGTTGTGAAACTGGTAGTTGGATTGTTAGTTGTCTCAGATGATGTGAAACTGGTAGTTGCATTGTTAGTTGTCTCAGATGGTGTGATACTGGTTGTTGGATTGTTAGTTGTCTCAGATGTTGTGAAACTGGTAGTTGGATTTTTAGTTGTCTCAGATGTTGTGAAACTGGTAGTTGGATTGTTAGTTGTCTCAGATGATGTGAAACTGGTAGTTGGATTGTTAGTTGTCTCAGATGTTGTGAAACTGGAAGTTGGATTGTTAGTTGTCTCAGATGATGTGAAACTGGTAGTTGGATTGTTAGTTGTCTCAGATGATGTGATACTGGTTGTTGGATTGTTAGTTGTCTCAGATGGTGTGATACTGGTTGTTGGATTGTTAGTTGTCTCAGATGTTGTGAAACTGGTAGTTGGATTGTTAGTTGTCTCAGATGTTGTGAAACTGGTAGTTGGATTGTTAGTTGTCTCAGATGTTGTGAAACTGGTAGTTGGATTGTTAGTTGTCTCAGATGATGTGATACTGGTAGTTGGATTGTTACTTGTCTCAGATGGTGTGATACTGGTTGTTGGATTGTTAGTTGTCTCAGATGGTGTGATACTGGTTGTTGGATTGTTAGTTGTCTCAGATGGTGTGATACTGGTTGTTGGATTGTTAGTTGTTCCAGATGTTGTGAAACTGGTAGCTGGATTGATAGTTGTCTCAGATGGTGTGAAACTGGTAGCTGGATTGTTAGTTGTCTCAGATGTTGTGAAACTGGTAGTTGGATTGATAGTTGTCTCAGATTGTGTGAAACTAGTAGTTGGATTGTTAGTTGTCTCAGATGTTGTGAAACTGGTAGTTGGATTGTTAGTTGTCTCAGATGTTGTGAAACTGGTAGTTGGATTGTTAGTTGTCTCATATGATGTAAAACTGGTTGTTGGATTGTTAGTTGTCTCAGATGGTGTGAAACTGGTAGTTGGATTGTTAGTTGTCTCAGATATTGTGAAACTGGTAGTTGGATTGATAGTTGTCTCAGTTGGTGTGATACTGGTTGTGGGATTGTAAGTTGTCTCAGATGGTGTGAAACTGGTAGTTGGATTGTTAGTTGTCTCAGATATTGTGAAACTGGTTGTTGGATTGTTAGTTGTCCCAGATGTTGTGAAACCGGTAGTTGGATTGATAGTTGTCTCAGTTGGTGTGAAACTGGTAGCTGGATTGTTAGTTGTCTCAGATGTTGTGAAACTGGTAGTTGGATTGATAGTTGTCTCAGATTGTGTGAAACTAGTAGTTGGATTGTTTGTTGTCTCCGATGGTTTGAAACTAGTCGTTGAATTGTTAGTTGTCCCAGATGTTGTGAAACTGGTAGCTGGATTGTTAGTTGTCTTAGATGGTTTGAAACTGGTAGTTGGATTGTTACTTGTATCAGATGTTGTGAAACTAGTAGTTGGATTGTTAGTTGTCTCAGTTTTTGTGAAACTGGTAGATGTATCAATAAATCCATCCTTGTATTTTAGATTATCTGTAGTTGGAATGTTAATTATATTGACTGCTGTGATACTGGTTGTAGGGTTGTTAGTTGTCTCAGATGTTGTAAAACTAGTAGTTGGATTATTAGTTGTCTCAGATGTTGTGAAACTGGTAGTTGGATTGTTAGTTGTCTCAGATGATGTGAAACTGGCAGTTGGATTGTTAGTTGTCTCAGATGGTGTGATACTGGTTGTTGGATTGTTAGTTGTCTCAGATGTTGTGAAACTGGTAGTTGGATTTTTAGTTGTCTCAGATGTTGTGAAACTGGTAGTTGGATTGTTAGTTGTCTCAGATGATGTGAAACTGGTAGTTGGATTGTTAGTTGTCTCAGATGTTGTGAAACTGGTAGTTGGATTGTTAGTTGTCTCAGATGATGTGAAACCGGTAGTTGGATTGTTAGTTGTCTCAGATGATGTGATACTGGTTGTTGGATTGTTAGTTGTCTCAGATGGTGTGATACTGGTTGTTGGATTGTTAGTTGTCTCAGATGTTGTGAAACTGGTAGTTGGATTGTTAGTTGTCTCAGATGTTGTGAAACTGGTAGTTGGATTGTTAGTTGTCTCAGATGTTGTGAAACTGGTAGTTGGATTGTTAGTTGTCTCAGATGATGTGATACTGGTTGTTGGATTGTTACTTGTCTCAGATGGTGTGATACTGGTTGTTGGATTGTTAGTTGTCTCAGATGGTGTGATACTGGTTGTTGGATTGTTAGTTGTCTCAGATGGTGTGATACTGGTTGTTGGATTGTTAGTTGTTCCAGATGTTGTGAAACTGGTAGCTGGATTGATAGTTGTCTCAGATGGTGTGAAACTGGTAGCTGGATTGTTAGTTGTCTCAGATGTTGTGAAACTGGTAGTTGGATTGATAGTTGTCTCAGATTGTGTGAAACTAGTAGTTGGATTGTTTGTTGTCTCCGATGGTTTGAAACTAGTAGTTGAATTGTTAGTTGTCTCAGATGTTGTGAAACTGGTAGTTGGATTGATAGTTGTCTCAGTTGGTGTGAAACTGGTAGTTGGATTGTTAGTTGTCTCAGATGGTGTGAAACTAGTAGTTGAATTGTTAGTTGTCTCAGATGTTGTGAAACTGGTTGTTGGATTGTTAGTTGTCTCAGATGGTGTGAAACTAGTAGTTGAATTGTTAGTTGTCTCAGATGTTGTGAAACTGGTAGTTGGATTGTTAGTTGTCTCAGATGTTGTGAAACTGGTAGTTGGATTAATAGTTGTCTCAGTTGGTGTGAAACTTGTAGTTGGATTGTTAGTTGTCTCAGATGTTGTGAAACTGGTAGTTGGATTGATAGTTGTCTCAGTTGGTGTGAAACTTGTAGTTGGATTGTTAGTTGTCTCAGATGTTGTGAAACTGGTAGTTGGATTGTTAGTTGTCTCAGATGTTGTGAAACTGGTAGTTGGATTGTTAGTTGTTTCAGATGATGTGAAACTGGTTGTTGGATTGTTAGTTGTCTCAGATGTTTTGAAACTGGTAGTTGGATTGTTAGTTGTCTCAGATATTGTGAAACTGTGAGTTGGATTGATAGTTGTCTCAGTTGGTGTGATACTGGTTGTTGGATTGTTAGTTGTCTCAGATGGTGTGAAACTGGTAGTTGGATTGTTAGTTGTCTCAGATATTGTGAAATTGGTTGTTGGATTGTTAGTTGTCTCAGATGGTGTGATACTGGTTGTTGGATTTTTAGTTGTCCCAGATGTTGTGAAACTGGTAGTTAGATTGATAGTTGTCTCAGTTGGTGTGAAACTGGCAGCTGGATTGTTAGTTGTCTCAGATGTTGTGAAACTGGTAGTTGGATTGATAGTTGTCTCAGTTGGTGTGAAACTTGTAGTTGGATTGTTAGTTGTCTCAGTTGGTGTGAAACTAGTAGTTGAATTGTTAGTTGTCTCAGATGTTGTGAAACTGGTAGTTGGATTGTTAGTTGTCTCAGTTGGTGTGAAACTTGTAGTTGGATTGTTAGTTGTCTCAGATGTTGTGAAACTGGTAGTTGGATTGTTAGTTGTCTCAGATGTTGTGAAACTGGTAGTTGGATTGTTAGTTGTTTCAGATGATGTGAAACTGGTTGTTGGATTGTTAGTTGTCTCAGATGTTTTGAAACTGGTAGTTGGATTGTTAGTTGTCTCAGATATTGTGAAACTGTTAGTTGGATTGATAGTTGTCTCAGTTGGTGTGATACTGGTTGTTGGATTGTTAGTTGTCTCAGATGGTGTGAAACTGGTAGTTGGATTGTTAGTTGTCTCAGATATTGTGAAACTGGTTGTTGGATTGTTAGTTGTCTCAGATGGTGTGATACTGGTTGTTGGATTGTTAGTTGTCCCAGATGTTGTGAAACTGGTAGTTGGATTGATAGTTGTCTCAGATGTTGTGAAACTGGTAGCTGGATTGTTATTTGTCTCAGATGTTGTGAAACTGGTAGTTGGATTGATAGTTGTCTCAGATGTTGTGAAACTGGTAGTTGGATTGATAGTTGTCTCAGTTGATGTGAAACTGGTAGCTGGATTGTTAGTTGTCTCAGATGTTGTGTAACTGGTAGATGGATTGATAGTTTTCTCAGATGGTGTGAAACTAGTAGTTGGATTGATAGTTATCTCAGATGGTGTGAAACTAGTAGTTGGATTGTTTGTTGTCTCCGATGGTTTGAAACTAGTAGTTGGATTGATAGTTGTCTCAGATGTTGTGAAACTGGTAGTTGGATTGATAGTTGTCTCAGATTGTGTGAAACTGGTAGTTGGATTGATAGTTGTCTCAGATGGTGTGAAACTAGTAGTTGGATTGTTTGTTGTCTCCGATGGTTTGAAACTAGTAGTTGAATTGTTAGTTGTCTCAGATGTTGTGAAACTGGTAGTTGGATCGATAGTTGTCTCAGTTGGTGTGAAACTGGTAGCTGGATTGTTAGTTGTCTCAGATGTTGTGAAACTGGTAGTTGGATTAATAGTTGTCTCAGTTGGTGTGAAACTTGTAGTTGGATTGTTAGTTGTCTCAGATGTTGTGAAACTGGTAGTTGGATTGATAGTTGTCTCAGTTGGTGTGAAACTTGTAGTTGGATTGTTAGTTGTCTCAGATGTTGTGAAACTGGTAGTTGGATTGTTAGTTGTCTCAGATGTTTTGAAACTGGTAGTTGGATTGTTAGTTGTTTCAGATGATGTGAAACTGGTTGTTGGATTGTTAGTTGTCTCAGATGTTTTGAAACTGGTAGTTGGATTGTTAGTTGTCTCAGATATTGTGAAACTGTGAGTTGGATTGATAGTTGTCTCAGTTGGTGTGATACTGGTTGTTGGATTGTTAGTTGTCTCAGATGGTGTGAAACTGGTAGTTGGATTGTTAGTTGTCTCAGATATTGTGAAATTGGTTGTTGGATTGTTAGTTGTCTCAGATGGTGTGATACTGGTTGTTGGATTTTTAGTTGTCCCAGATGTTGTGAAACTGGTAGTTAGATTGATAGTTGTCTCAGTTGGTGTGAAACTGGCAGCTGGATTGTTGGTTGTCTCAGATGTTGTGAAACTGGTAGTTGGATTGATAGTTGTCTCAGTTGGTGTGAAACTTGTAGTTGGATTGTTAGTTGTCTCAGTTGGTGTGAAACTAGTAGTTGAATTGTTAGTTGTCTCAGATGTTGTGAAACTGGTAGTTGGATTGTTAGTTGTCTCAGTTGGTGTGAAACTTGTAGTTGGATTGTTAGTTGTCTCAGATGTTGTGAAACTGGTAGTTGGATTGTTAGTTGTCTCAGATGTTGTGAAACTGGTAGTTGGATTGTTAGTTGTTTCAGATGATGTGAAACTGGTTGTTGGATTGTTAGTTGTCTCAGATGTTTTGAAACTGGTAGTTGGATTGTTAGTTGTCTCAGATATTGTGAAACTGTTAGTTGGATTGATAGTTGTCTCAGTTGGTGTGATACTGGTTGTTGGATTGTTAGTTGTCTCAGATGGTGTGAAACTGGTATTTGGATTGTTAGTTGTCTCAGATATTGTGAAACTGGTTGTTGGATTGTTAGTTGTCTCAGATGGTGTGATACTGGTTGTTGGATTGTTAGTTGTCCCAGATGTTGTGAAACTGGTAGTTGGATTGATAGTTGTCTCAGATGTTGTGAAACTGGTAGCTGGATTGTTATTTGTCTCAGATGTTGTGAAACTGGTAGTTGGATTGATAGTTGTCTCAGATGTTGTGAAACTGGTAGTTGGATTGATAGTTGTCTCAGTTGATGTGAAACTGGTAGCTGGATTGTTAGTTGTCTCAGATGTTGTGAAACTGGTAGATGGATTGATAGTTTTCTCAGATGGTGTGAAACTAGTAGTTGGATTGATAGTTGTCTCAGATGGTGTGAAACTAGTAGTTGGATTGTTTGTTGTCTCCGATGGTTTGAAACTAGTAGTTGGATTGATAGTTGTCTCAGATGTTGTGAAACTGGTAGTTGGATTGTTAGTTGTCTCAGATGTTGTGAAACTGGTAGTTGGATTGTTAGTTGTTTCAGATGATGTGAAACTGGTTGTTGGATTGTTAGTTGTCTCAGATGTTGTGAAACTGGTAGTTGGATTGATAGTTGTCTCAGTTGGTGTAAAACTGGTAGTTGGATTGTTAGTTGTCTCAGATGTTGTGAAACTGGTAGTTGGATTGATAGTTCTCTCAGATTGTGTGAAACTGGTAGTTGGATTGATAGTTGTATCAGATGGTGTGAAACTAGTAGTTGAATTGTTAATTGTCTCAGATGGTGTGAAACTAGTAGTTGAATTGTTAGTTGTCTCAGATGGTTTGAAACTGGTAGTTGAATTGTTAGTTGTCTCAGATGGTGTGATACTGGTTGTTGGATTGTTAGTTGTCCCAGATGTTGTGAAACTGGTAGTTGGATTGATAGTTGTCTCAGTTGGTGTGAAACGGGTAGTTGGATTGTTAGTTGTCTCAGATGTTGTGAAACTGGTAGTTGGATTGATAGTTCTCTCAGATTGTGTGAAACTGGTAGTTGGATTGATAGTTGTCTCAGATGGTGTGTAACTAGTAGTTGGATTGTTTGTTGTCTTCGATGGTTTGAAACTGGTAGTTGGATTGTTAGTTGTCTCAGATGATGTTAAACTGGTAGATAAATTGCTAATTGTCTCAGATGGTGTGAAACTAGTAGATGGAATGTTAGTTGTCTCAGATGTTGTGATACTGGTTGTTGGATTGTTAGTTGTCTCAGATGGTGTGATACTGGTTGTTGGATTGTTAGTTGTCTCAGATGTTGTGAAACTGGTAGTTGGATTGTTAGTTGTCTCAGATGTTGTGAAACTGGTAGTTGGATTGTTAGTTGTCTCAGATGATGTGAAACTGGTTGTTGGATTGTTAGTTGTCTCAGATGGTGTGAAACTGGTAGTTGGATTGTTAGTTGTCTCAGATGCTGTGATACTGGTAGTTGGATTGATGGTTGTTTCAGATGGTGTGACACTGGTAGTTGGATTGTTAGTTGTCTCAGATGGTGGGAAACTGGTAGTTGGATTGTTAGTTGTCTCAGATGATGTTAAACTGGTATATAAATTGCTAGTTTTCTCAGATGTTGTGATACTGGTTGTTGGATTGTTACTTGTCTCAGATGGTGTGATACTGGTTGTTGGATTGTTAGTTGTCTCAGATGTTGTGATACTGGTTGTTGGATTGTTAGTTGTCTCAGATGTTGTGAAACTGGTAGTTGGATTTTTAGTTGTCTCAGATGATGTGAAACTGGTAGTTGGATTGTTAGTTGTCTCAGATGGTGTGAAACTGGAAGTTGGATTGTTAGTTGTCTCAGATATTGTGAAACTGGTAGTTGGATTGATAGTTGTCTCAGTTGGTGTGATACTGGTTGTGGGATTGTAAGTTGTCTCAGATGGTGTGAAACTGGTAGTTGGATTGATAGTTGTCTCAGTTGGTGTGATACTGGTTGTGGGATTGTAAGTTGTCTCAGATGATGTGAAACTGGTAGTTGGATTGTTAATTGTCTCAGATATTGTGAAACTGGTTGTTGGATTGTTAGTTGTCCCAGATGTTGTGAAACTGGTATTTGGATTGATAGTTGTCTCAGTTGGTGTGATACTGGTTGTTGGATTGTTAGTTGTCTCAGATGTTGTGAAACTGGTAGTTGGATTGTTAGTTGTCTCAGATGTTGTGAAACTGGTAGTTGGATTGTTAGTTGTCTCAGATGTTGTGAAACTAGTAGTTGGATTGCTAGTTGTCTCAGATGGTTTGAAACTGGTAGTTGAATTTTTAGTTGTCTCAGATGGTTTGAAACTGGTAGTTGGATTGTTAGTTGTCTCAGATGTTGTGAAACTAGTAGTTGGATTGCTAGTTGTCTCAGATGGTTTGAAACTGGTTGTTGAATTGTTAGTTGTGTCAGATGTTGTGAAACTAGTAGTTGGATTGCTAGTTGTCTCAGATGGTTTAAAACCGGTAGTTGAATTGTTAGTTGTCTCAGATGGTTTGAAACAGGTAGTTGAATTGTTAGTTGTCTCAGATGGTTTGAAACTGGTAGTTGAATTGTTAGTTGTCTCAGATGGTTTGAAACTGGTAGTTGGATTGCTAGTTGTCTCAGATGTTGTGAAACTAGTAGTTGAATTGTTAGTTGTCTCAGATGGTTTGAAACTGGTAGTTGGATTGTTAGTTGTCTCAGATGGTTCGAAACTGGTAGTTGAATTGTTAGTTGTCTCAGATGTTGTGAAACGGGTAGTTGGATTGCTAGTTGTCTCAGATGTTGTGAAACGGGTAGTTGGATTGCTAGTTGTCTCAGATGTTGTGAAACTAGTAGTTGGATTGTTAGTTATCTCAGATGTTGTGAAACTGGTAGTTGGATTGCTAGTTGTCTCAGATGATGTGAAACTAGTAGTTGGATTTTTAGTTGTCTTAGATGGTTTGAAACGGGTAGTTGAATTGTTAGTTGTCTCAGTTGGTGTGAAACTGGTAGATGGATTGTTAGTTGTCTCAGTTGGTTTGAAACTGGTAGTTGAATTGTTAGTTGTCTCAGATGTTGTAAAACTAGTAGTTGGATTGTTAGTTGTCTTAGATGGTTTGAAACTGGTAGTTGGATTGTTACTTGTATCAGATGTTGTGAAACTAGTAGTTGGATTGTTAGTTGTCTCAGTTTTTGTGAAACTGGTAGATGTATCAATAAATCCATCCTTGTATTTTAGATTATCTGTAGTTGGAATGTTATTTATATTGACTTCTGTGATACTGGTTGTTGGTTTGTTAGTTGTCTCAGATGTTGTAAAACTAGTAGTTGGATTATTAGTTGTCTCAGATGTTGTGAAACTGGTAGTTGGATTGTTAGTTGTCTCAGATGATGTGAAACTGGTAGTTGGATTGTTAGTTGTCTCAGATGGTGTGAGACTGGTTGTTGGATTGTTAGTTGTCTCAGATGTTGTGAAACTGGTAGTTGGATTGTTAGTTGTCTCAGATGATGTGATACTGGTTGTTGGATTGTTAGTTGTCTCAGATGTTGTGAAACTGGTAGTTGGATTGTTAGTTGTCTCAGATGTTGTGAAACTGGTAGTTGGATTGTTAGTTGTCTCAGATGATGTGATACTGGTTGTTGGATTGTTAGTGGTCTCAGATGGTGTGATACTGGTTGTTGGATTGTTAGTTGTCTCAGATGGTGTGATACTGGTTGTTGGATTGTTAGTTGTCTCAGATGTTGTGAAACTGGTAGTTGGATTGTTAGTTGTCTCAGATGATGTGATACTGGTTGTTGGATTGTTAGTTGTCTCAGATGTTTTGAAACTGGTAGCTGGATTGTTAGTTGTCTCAGATGTTGTGAAACTGGTAGTTAGATTGATAGTTGTCTCAGATTGTGTGAAACTGGTAGTTGGATTGATAGTTGTCTCAGATGGTGTGAAACTAGTAGTTGGATTGTTTGTTGTCTCCGATGGTTTGAAACTAGTAGTTGAATTGTTAGTTGTCTCAGATGTTGTGAAACTGGTAGTTGGATTGATAGCTGTCTCAGATGGTGTGATACTGGTAGCTGGATTGTTATTTGTCTCAGATGTTGTGAAACTGGTTGTTGGATTGATAGTTGTCTCAGATGTTGTGAAACTGGTAGTTGGATTGTTAATTGTCTTAGATGTTGTGAAACTGGTAGTTGGATTGTTAGTTGTCTCAGATGTTGTGAAACTGGTAGTTGGATTGTTAGTTGTCTCAGATGTTGTGAAACTGGTAGCTGGATTGTTATTTGTCTCAGATGTTTTGAAACTGGTAGTTGGATTGATAGTTGTCTCAGATGTTGTGAAACTGGTAGTTGGATTGTTAGTTGTCTCAGATGTTGTGAAACTGGTAGTTGGATTGTTAGTTGTCTCAGATGTTGTGAAACTGGTAGTTGGATTGTTAGTTGTCTCATATGATGTGAAACTGGTTGTTGGATTGTTAGTTGTCTCAGATGGTGTGAAACTGGTAGTTGGATTGTTAGTTGTCTCAGATATTGTGAAACTGGTAGTTGGATTGATAGTTGTCTCAGTTGGTGTGAAACTGGTAGCTGGATTGTTAGTTGTCTCAGATGTTGTGAAACTGGTAGTTGGATTGATAGTTGTCTCAGATTGTGTGAAACTGGTAGTTGGATTGATAGTTGTCTCAGATGGTGTGAAACTAGTAGTTGGATTGTTTGTTGTCTCCGATGGTTTGAAACTAGTAGTTGAATTGTTAGTTGTCCCAGATGTTGTGAAACTGGTAGTTGGATTGATAGTTGTCTCAGTTGGTGTGAAACTGGTAGCTGAATTGTTAGTTGTCTTAGATGGTTTGAAACTGGTAGTTAGATTGTTACTTGTATCAGATGTTGTGAAACTAGTAGTTGGATTGTTAGTTGTCTCAGTTTTTGTGAAACTGGTAGATGTATCAATAAATCCATCCTTGTATTTTAGATTATCTGTAGTTGGAATGTTAATTATATTGACTGCTGTGATACTGGTTGTAGGTTTGCTAGTTGTCTCAGATGTTGTAAAACTAGTAGTTGGATTATTAGTTGTCTCAGATGTTGTGAAACTGGTAGTTGGATTGTTAGTTGTCTCAGATGATGTGAAACTGGTAGTTGGATTGTTAGTTGTCTCAGATGGTGTGATACTGGTTGTTGGATTGTTAGTTGTCTCAGATGTTGTGAAACTGGTAGTTGGATTTTTAGTTGTCTCAGATGATGTGATACTGGTTGTTGGATTGTTAGTTGTCTCAGATGGTGTGATACTGGTTGTTGGATTGTTAGTTGTCTCAGATGTTGTGAAACTGGTAGTTGGATTGTTAGTTGTCTCAGATGTTGTGAAACTGGTAGTTGGATTGTTAGTTGTCTCAGATGTTGTGAAACTGGTAGTTGGATTGTTAGTTGTCTCAGATGATGTGATACTGGTTGTTGGATTGTTACTTGTCTCAGATGGTGTGATACTGGTTGTTGGATTGTTAGTTGTCTCAGATGGTGTGATACTGGTTGTTGGATTGTTAGTTGTCTCAGATGGTGTGATACTGGTTGTTGGATTGTTAGTTGTTCCAGATGTTGTGAAACTGGTAGTTGGATTGTTAGTTGTCGCAGATATTGTGAAACTGGTAGTTGGATTGTTAGTTGTCGCAGATATTGTGAAACTAGTAGTTGGATTATTAGTTGTCTCAGATGTTGTGAAACTGGTAGTTGGATTGTTAGTTGTCTCAGATGATGTGAAACTGGTAGTTGGATTGTTAGTTGTCTCAGATGGTGTGATACTGGTTGTTGGATTGTTAGTTGTCTCAGATGTTGTGAAACTGGTAGTTGGATTTTTAGTTGTCTCAGATGATGTGATACTGGTTGTTGGATTGTTAGTTGTCTCAGATGGTGTGATACTGGTTGTTGGATTGTTAGTTGTCTCAGATGTTGTGAAACTGGTAGTTGGATTGTTAGTTGTCTCAGATGTTGTGAAACTGGTAGTTGGATTGTTAGTTGTCTCAGATGTTGTGAAACTGGTAGTTGGATTGTTAGTTGTCTCAGATGATGTGATACTGGTTGTTGGATTGTTAGTTGTTCCAGATGTTGTGAAACTGGTAGCTGGATTGATAGTTGTCTCAGATGGTGTGAAACTGGTAGCTGGATTGTTAGTTGTCTCAGATGTTGTGAAACTGGTAGTTGGATTGATAGTTGTCTCAGATTGTGTGAAACTAGTAGTTGGATTGTTTGTTGTCTCCGATGGTTTGAAACTAGTAGTTGAATTGTTAGTTGTCTCAGATGTTGTGAAACTGGTAGTTGGATTGATAGTTGTCTCAGTTGGTGTGAAACTGGTAGCTGGATTGTTAGTTGTCTCAGATGTTGTGAAACTGGTAGTTGGATTAATAGTTGTCTCAGTTGGTGTGAAACTTGTAGTTGGATTGTTAGTTGTCTCAGATGTTGTGAAACTGGTAGTTGGATTGATAGTTGTCTCAGTTGGTGTGAAGCTTGTAGTTGGATTGTTAGTTGTCTCAGATGTTGTGAAACTGGTAGTTGGATTGTTAGTTGTCTCAGATGTTGTGAAACTGGTAGTTGGATTGTTAGTTGTTTCAGATGATGTGAAACTGGTTGTTGGATTGTTAGTTGTCTCAGATGTTTTGAAACTGGTAGTTGGATTGTTAGTTGTCTCAGATATTGTGAAACTGTGAGTTGGATTGATAGTTGTCTCAGTTGGTGTGAAACTGGTAGTTGGATTGTTAGTTGTCTCAGATATTGTGAAATTGGTTGTTGGATTGTTAGTTGTCTCAGATGGTGTGATACTGGTTGTTGGATTTTTAGTTGTCCCAGATGTTGTGAAACTGGTAGTTAGATTGATAGTTGTCTCAGTTGGTGTGAAACTGGCAGCTGGATTGTTAGTTGTCTCAGATGTTGTGAAACTGGTAGTTGGATTGATAGTTGTCTCAGTTGGTGTGAAACTTGTAGTTGGATTGTTAGTTGTCTCAGTTGGTGTGAAACTAGTAGTTGAATTGTTAGTTGTCTCAGATGTTGTGAAACTGGTAGTTGGATTGTTAGTTGTCTCAGTTGGTGTGAAACTTGTAGTTGGATTGTTAGTTGTCTCAGATGTTGTGAAACTGGTAGTTGGATTGTTAGTTGTCTCAGATGTTGTGAAACTGGTAGTTGGATTGTTAGTTGTTTCAGATGATGTGAAACTGGTTGTTGGATTGTTAGTTGTCTCAGATGTTTTGAAACTGGTAGTTGGATTGTTAGTTGTCTCAGATATTGTGAAACTGTTAGTTGGATTGATAGTTGTCTCAGTTGGTGTGATACTGGTTGTTGGATTGTTAGTTGTCTCAGATGGTGTGAAACTGGTAGTTGGATTGTTAGTTGTCTCAGATATTGTGAAACTGGTTGTTGGATTGTTATTTGTCTCAGATGTTGTGAAACTGGTAGTTGGATTGATAGTTGTCTCAGATGTTGTGAAACTGGTAGTTGGATTGATAGTTGTCTCAGTTGATGTGAAACTGGTAGCTGGATTGTTAGTTGTCTCAGATGTTGTGAAACTGGTAGTTGGATTGATAGTTGTCTCAGTTGGTGTGAAACTGGTAGCTGGATTGTTAGTTGTCTCAGATGTTGTGAAACTGGTAGTTGGATTAATAGTTGTCTCAGTTGGTGTGAAACTTGTAGTTGGATTGTTAGTTGTCTCAGATGTTGTGAAACTGGTAGTTGGATTGATAGTTGTCTCAGTTGGTGTGAAACTTGTAGTTGGATTGTTAGTTGTCTCAGATGTTGTGAAACTGGTAGTTGGATTGTTAGTTGTCTCAGATGTTGTGAAACTGGTAGTTGGATTGTTAGTTGTTTCAGATGATGTGAAACTGGTTGTTGGATTTTTAGTTGTCTCAGATGTTTTGAAACTGGTAGTTGGATTGTTAGTTGTCTCAGATATTGTGAAACTGTGAGTTGGATTGATAGTTGTCTCAGTTGGTGTGATACTGGTTGTTGGATTGTTAGTTGTCTCAGATGGTGTGAAACTGGTAGTTGGATTGTTAGTTGTCTCAGATATTGTGAAATTGGTTGTTGGATTGTTAGTTGTCTCAGATGGTGTGATACTGGTTGTTGGATTTTTAGTTGTCCCAGATGTTGTGAAACTGGTAGTTAGATTGATAGTTGTCTCAGTTGGTGTGAAACTGGCAGCTGGATTGTTAGTTGTCTCAGATGTTGTGAAACTGGTAGTTGGATTGATAGTTGTCTCAGTTGGTGTGAAACTTGTAGTTGGATTGTTAGTTGTCTCAGTTGGTGTGAAACTAGTGTTTGAATTGTTAGTTGTCTCAGATGTTGTGAAACTGGTAGTTGGATTGTTAGTTGTCTCAGTTGGTGTGAAACTTGTAGTTGGATTGTTAGTTGTCTCAGATGTTGTGAAACTGGTAGTTGGATTGTTAGTTGTCTCAGATGTTGTGAAACTGGTAGTTGGATTGTTAGTTGTTTCAGATGATGTGAAACTGGTTGTTGGATTGTTAGTTGTCTCAGATGTTTTGAAACTGGTAGTTGGATTGTTAGTTGTCTCAGATATTGTGAAACTGTTAGTTGGATTGATAGTTGTCTCAGTTGGTGTGATACTGGTTGTTGGATTGTTAGTTGTCTCAGATGGTGTGAAACTGGTAGTTGGATTGTTAGTTGTCTCAGATATTGTGAAACTGGTTGTTGGATTGTTAGTTGTCTCAGATGGTGTGATACTGGTTGTTGGATTGTTAGTTGTCCCAGATGTTGTGAAACTGGTAGTTGGATTGATAGTTGTCTCAGATGTTGTGAAACTGGTAGCTGGATTGTTATTTGTCTCAGATGTTGTGAAACTGGTAGTTGGATTGATAGTTGTCTCAGATGTTGTGAAACTGGTAGTTGGATTGATAGTTGTCTCAGTTGATGTGAAACTGGTAGCTGGATTGTTAGTTGTCTCAGATGTTGTGAAACTGGTAGATGGATTGATAGTTTTCTCAGATGGTGTGAAACTAGTAGTTGGATTGATAGTTGTCTCAGATGGTGTGAAACTGGTAGTTGGATTGTTTGTTGTCTCCGATGGTTTGAAACTAGTAGTTGGATTGATAGTTGTCTCAGATGTTGTGAAACTGGTA
Organism: Rhinichthys klamathensis goyatoka; assembly: GCF_029890125.1. Lineage (NCBI taxonomy): Eukaryota > Metazoa > Chordata > Actinopteri > Cypriniformes > Leuciscidae > Rhinichthys > Rhinichthys klamathensis. The sequence goes on along the minus strand of NW_026606626.1, from coordinate 434,203 downwards.
GTTGGATTGTTAGTTGTCTCAGATGTTGTGAAACTGGTAGTTGGATTGTTAGTTGTCTCAGATGGTGTGATACTGGTTGTTGGATTGTTAGTTGTCCCAGATGTTGTGAAACTGGTAGTTGGATTGATAGTTGTCTCAGTTGGTGTGAAACTGGTAGCTGGATTGATAGTTGTCTCAGATTGTGTGAAACTGGTAGTTGGATTGATAGTTGTCTCAGATTGTGTGAAACTGGTAGTTGGATTGATAGTTGTCTCAGATGGTGTGAAACTAGTAGTTGAATTGTTAATTGTCTCAGATGGTGTGAAACTAGTAGTTGAATTGTTAGTTGTCTCAGATGGTTTGAAACTGGTAGTTGAATTGTTAGTTGTCTCCGATGGTTTGAAACTAGTAGTTGGATTGATAGTTGTCTCAGATGTTGTGAAACTGGTAGTTGGATTGATAGTTGTCTCAGTTGATGTGAAACTGGTAGCTGGATTGTTAGTTGTCTCAGATGTTGTGAAACTGGTAGATGGATTGATAGTTTTCTCAGATGGTGTGAAACTAGTAGTTGGATTGATAGTTGTCTCAGATGGTGTGAAACTAGTAGTTGGATTGTTTGTTGTCTCCGATGGTTTGAAACTAGTAGTTGGATTGATAGTTGTCTCAGATGTTGTGAAACTGGTAGTTGGATTGATAGTTGTCTCAGATTGTGTGAAACTGGTAGTTGGATTGATAGTTGTCTCAGATGGTGTGAAACTAGTAGTTGGATTGTTTGTTGTCTCCGATGGTTTGAAACTAGTAGTTGAATTGTTAGTTGTCTCAGATGTTGTGAAACTGGTAGTTGGATTGATAGTTGTCTCAGTTGGTGTGAAACTGGTAGCTGGATTGTTAGTTGTCTCAGATGTTGTGAAACTGGTAGTTGGATTAATAGTTGTCTCAGTTGGTGTGAAACTTGTAGTTGGATTGTTAGTTGTCTCAGATGTTGTGAAACTGGTAGTTGGATTGATAGTTGTCTCAGTTGGTGTGAAACTTGTAGTTGGATTGTTAGTTGTCTCAGATGTTGTGAAACTGGTAGTTGGATTGTTAGTTGTCTCAGATGTTGTGAAACTGGTAGTTGGATTGTTAGTTGTTTCAGATGATGTGAAACTGGTTGTTGGATTGTTAGTTGTCTCAGATGTTTTGAAACTGGTAGTTGGATTGTTAGTTGTCTCAGATATTGTGAAACTGTGAGTTGGATTGATAGTTGTCTCAGTTGGTGTGATACTGGTTGTTGGATTGTTAGTTGTCTCAGATGGTGTGAAACTGGTAGTTGGATTGTTAGTTGTCTCAGATATTGTGAAATTGGTTGTTGGATTGTTAGTTGTCTCAGATGGTGTGATACTGGTTGTTGGATTTTTAGTTGTCCCAGATGTTGTGAAACTGGTAGTTAGATTGATAGTTGTCTCAGTTGGTGTGAAACTGGCAGCTGGATTGTTAGTTGTCTCAGATGTTGTGAAACTGGTAGTTGGATTGATAGTTGTCTCAGTTGGTGTGAAACTTGTAGTTGGATTGTTAGTTGTCTCAGTTGGTGTGAAACTAGTAGTTGAATTGTTAGTTGTCTCAGATGTTGTGAAACTGGTAGTTGGATTGTTAGTTGTCTCAGTTGGTGTGAAACTTGTAGTTGGATTGTTAGTTGTCTCAGATGTTGTGAAACTGGTAGTTGGATTGTTAGTTGTCTCAGATGTTGTGAAACTGGTAGTTGGATTGTTAGTTGTTTCAGATGATGTGAAACTGGTTGTTGGATTGTTAGTTGTCTCAGATGTTTTGAAACTGGTAGTTGGATTGTTAGTTGTCTCAGATATTGTGAAACTGTTAGTTGGATTGATAGTTGTCTCAGTTGGTGTGATACTGGTTGTTGGATTGTTAGTTGTCCCAGATGTTGTGAAACTGGTAGTTGGATTGATAGTTGTCTCAGTTGGTGTGAAACGGGTAGTTGGATTGATAGTTCTCTCAGATTGTGTGAAACTGGTAGTTGGATTGATAGTTGTCTCAGATGGTGTGTAACTAGTAGTTGGATTGTTTGTTGTCTTCGATGGTTTGAAACTGGTAGTTGGATTGTTAGTTGTCTCAGATGATGTTAAACTGGTAGATAAATTGCTAATTGTCTCAGATGGTGTGAAACTAGTAGATGGAATGTTAGTTGTCTCAGATGTTGTGATACTGGTTGTTGGATTGTTAGTTGTCTCAGATGGTGTGATACTGGTTGTTGGATTGTTAGTTGTCTCAGATGTTGTGAAACTGGTAGTTGGATTGTTAGTTGTCTCAGATGTTGTGAAACTGGTAGTTGGATTGTTAGTTGTCTCAGATGATGTGAAACTGGTTTTTGGATTGTTAGTTGTCTCAGATGGTGTGAAACTGGTAGTTGGATTGTTAGTTGTCTCAGATGCTGTGATACTGGTAGTTGGATTGATGGTTGTTTCAGATGGTGTGACACTGGTAGTTGGATTGTTAGTTGTCTCAGATGGTGGGAAACTGGTAGTTGGATTGTTAGTTGTCTCAGATGATGTTAAACTGGTATATAAATTGCTAGTTTTCTCAGATGTTGTGATACTGGTTGTTGGATTTTTACTTGTCTCAGATGGTGTGATACTGGTTGTTGGATTGTTAGTTGTCTCAGATGTTGTGATACTGGTTGTTGGATTGTTAGTTGTCTCAGATGTTGTGAAACTGGTAGTTGGATTTTTAGTTGTCTCAGATGATGTGAAACTGGTAGTTGGATTGTTAGTTGTCTCAGATGGTGTGAAACTGGAAGTTGGATTGTTAGTTGTCTCAGATATTGTGAAACTGGTAGTTGGATTGATAGTTGTCTCAGTTGATGTGATACTGGTTGTGGGATTGTAAGTTGTCTCAGATGGTGTGAAACTGGTAGTTGGATTGATAGTTGTCTCAGTTGGTGTGATACTGGTTGTGGGATTGTAAGTTGTCTCAGATGATGTGAAACTGGTAGTTGGATTGTTAGTTGTCTCAGATATTGTGAAACTGGTTGTTGGATTGTTAGTTGTCCCAGATGTTGTGAAACTGGTAGTTGGATTGATAGTTGTCTCAGTTGGTGTGATACTGGTTGTTGGATTGTTAGTTGTCTCAGATGTTGTGAAACTGGTAGTTGGATTGTTAGTTGTCTCAGATGTTGTGAAACTGGTAGTTGGATTGTTAGTTGTCTCAGATGTTGTGAAACTAGTAGTTGGATTGCTAGTTGTCTCAGATGGTTTGAAACTGGTAGTTGAATTTTTAGTTGTCTCAGATGGTTTGAAACTGGTAGTTGGATTGTTAGTTGTCTCAGATGTTGTGAAACTAGTAGTTGGATTGCTAGTTGTCTCAGATGGTTTGAAACTGGTTGTTGAATTGTTAGTTGTGTCAGATGTTGTGAAACTAGTAGTTGGATTGCTAGTTGTCTCAGATGGTTTAAAACCGGTAGTTGAATTGTTAGTTGTCTCAGATGGTTTGAAACAGGTAGTTGAATTGTTAGTTGTCTCAGATGGTTTGAAACTGGTAGTTGAATTGTTAGTTGTCTCAGATGGTTTGAAACTGGTAGTTGGATTGCTAGTTGTCTCAGATGTTGTGAAACTAGTAGTTGAATTGTTAGTTGTCTCAGATGTTGTGAAACTGGTAGTTGGATTGTTAGTTGTCTCAGATGTTGTGAAACTGGTAGTTGGATTGTTAGTTGTCTCAGATGTTGTGAAACTGGTAGTTGGATTGTTAGTTGTCTCAGATGATGTGATACTGGTTGTTGGATTGTTACTTGTCTCAGATGGTGTGATACTGGTTGTTGGATTGTTAGTTGTCTCAGATGGTGTGATACTGGTTGTTGGATTGTTAGTTGTCTCAGATGGTGTGATACTGGTTGTTGGATTGTTAGTTGTTCCAGATGTTGTGAAACTGGTAGTTGGATTGTTAGTTGTCGCAGATATTGTGAAACTGGTAGTTGGATTGTTAGTTGTCGCAGATATTGTGAAACTAGTAGTTGGATTATTAGTTGTCTCAGATGTTGTGAAACTGGTAGTTGGATTGTTAGTTGTCTCAGATGATGTGAAACTGGTAGTTGGATTGTTAGTTGTCTCAGATGGTGTGATACTGGTTGTTGGATTGTTAGTTGTCTCAGATGTTGTGAAACTGGTAGTTGGATTTTTAGTTGTCTCAGATGATGTGATACTGGTTGTTGGATTGTTAGTTGTCTCAGATGGTGTGATACTGGTTGTTGGATTGTTAGTTGTCTCAGATGTTGTGAAACTGGTAGTTGGATTGTTAGTTGTCTCAGATGTTGTGAAACTGGTAGTTGGATTGTTAGTTGTCTCAGATGTTGTGAAACTGGTAGTTGGATTGTTAGTTGTCTCAGATGATGTGATACTGGTTGTTGGATTGTTACTTGTCTCAGATGGTGTGATACTGGTTGTTGGATTGTTAGTTGTCTCAGATGGTGTGATACTGGTTGTTGGATTGTTAGTTGTCTCAGATGGTGTGATACTGGTTGTTGGATTGTTAGTTGTTCCAGATGTTGTGAAACTGGTAGCTGGATTGATAGTTGTCTCAGATATTGTGAAACTGGTTGTTGGATTGATGGTTGTTTCAGATGGTGTGAAACTGGTAGTTGAATTGTTAGTTTTCTCAGATTTTGTGATACCGGTTGTTGGATTGTTAGTTGTCTCAGATGTTGTGAAACTGGTAGTTGGATTGTTAGTTGTCTCAGATGATGTGAAACTGGTAGTTGGATTGTTAGTTGTCTCAGATATTGTGAAACTGGTAGTTGGATTGTTAGTTGTCTCAGATATTGTGACACTGGTAGTTGGATTGATGGTTGTTTCAGATGGTGTGACACTGGTAGTTGGATTGTTAGTTGCCTCAGATATTGTGAAACTGGTAGTTGGATTGTTAGTTGTCTCAGATATTGTGAAACTGGTAGTTGGATTGTTAGTTGTCTCAGATGTTGTGAAACTGGTAGTTGGATTTTTAGTTGTCTCAGATGATGTGATACTGGTTGTTGGATTGTTAGTTGTCTCAGATGGTGTGATACTGGTTGTTGGATTGTTAGTTGTCTCAGATGTTGTGAAACTGGTAGTTGGATTGTTAGTTGTCTCAGATGTTGTGAAACTGGTAGTTGGATTGTTAGTTGTCTCAGATGTTGTGAAACTGGTAGTTGGATTGTTAGTTGTCTCAGATGATGTGATACTGGTTGTTGGATTGTTACTTGTCTCAGATGGTGTGATACTGGTTGTTGGATTGTTAGTTGTCTCAGATGGTGTGATACTGGTTGTTGGATTGTTAGTTGTCTCAGATGGTGTGATACTGGTTGTTGGATTGTTAGTTGTTCCAGATGTTGTGAAACTGGTAGCTGGATTGATAGTTGTCTCAGATATTGTGAAACTGGTTGTTGGATTGATGGTTGTTTCAGATGGTGTGAAACTGGTAGTTGAATTGTTAGTTTTCTCAGATTTTGTGATACCGGTTGTTGGATTGTTAGTTGTCTCAGATGTTGTGAAACTGGTAGTTGGATTGTTAGTTGTCTCAGATGATGTGAAACTGGTAGTTGGATTGTTAGTTGTCTCAGATATTGTGAAACTGGTAGTTGGATTGTTAGTTGTCTCAGATATTGTGACACTGGTAGTTGGATTGATGGTTGTTTCAGATGGTGTGACACTGGTAGTTGGATTGTTAGTTGCCTCAGATATTGTGAAACTGGTAGTTGGATTGTTAGTTGTCTCAGATATTGTGAAACTGGTAGTTGGATTGTTAGTTGTCTCAGATATTGTGAAACTGGTAGTTGGATTGTTAGTTGTCTCAGATGATGTGAAACTGGTTGTTGGATTGTTAGTTGTCTCAGATGGTGTGAAACTGGTAGTTGGATTGTTAGTTGTCTCAGATGGTGTGAAACTGGTAGTTGGATTGTTAGTTGTCTCAGATATTGTGAAACTGGTTGTTGGATTGATGGTTGTTTCAGATGGTGTGAAACTGGTAGTTGAATTATTAGTTTTCTCAGATTTTGTGATACTGGTTGTTGGATTGTTAGTTGTCTCAGATGTTGTGAAACTGGTAGTTGGATTTTTAGTTGTCTCAGATGATGTGATACTGGTTGTTGGATTGTTAGTTGTCTCAGATGGTGTGATACTGGTTGTTGGATTGTTAGTTGTCTCAGATGTTGTGAAACTGGTAGTTGGATTGTTTGTTGTCTCCGATGGTTTGAAACTAGTAGTTGAATTGTTAGTTGTCCCAGATGTTGTGAAACTGGTAGTTGGATTGATAGTTGTCTCAGTTGGTGTGAAACTGGTAGCTGAATTGTTAGTTGTCTTAGATGGTTTGAAACTGGTAGTTAGATTGTTACTTGTATCAGATGTTGTGAAACTAGTAGTTGGATTGTTAGTTGTCTCAGTTTTTGTGAAACTGGTAGATGTATCAATAAATCCATCCTTGTATTTTAGATTATCTGTAGTTGGAATTTTAATTATATTGACTGCTGTGATACTGGTTGTAGGTTTGTTAGTTGTCTCAGATGTTGTAAAACTAGTAGTTGGATTATTAGTTGTCTCAGATGTTGTGAAACTGGTAGTTGGATTGTTAGTTGTCTCAGATGATGTGAAACTGGTAGTTGGATTGTTAGTTGTCTCAGATGGTGTGATACTGGTTGTTGGATTGTTAGTTGTCTCAGATGTTGTGAAACTGGTAGTTGGATTGTTAGTTGTCTCAGATGATGTGATACTGGTTGTTGGATTGTTACTTGTCTCAGATGGTGTGATACTGGTTGTTGGATTGTTAGTTGTCTCAGATGGTGTGATACTGGTTGTTGGATTGTTAGTTGTCTCAGATGGTGTGATACTGGTTGTTGGATTGTTAGTTGTTCCAGATGTTGTGAAACTGGTAGTTGGATTGTTAGTTGTCGCAGATATTGTGAAACTGGTAGTTGGATTGTTAGTTGTCGCAGATATTGTAAAACTAGTAGTTGGATTATTAGTTGTCTCAGATGTTGTGAAACTGGTAGTTGGATTGTTAGTTGTCTCAGATGATGTGAAACTGGTAGTTGGATTGTTAGTTGTCTCAGATGGTGTGATACTGGTTGTTGGATTGTTAGTTGTCTCAGATGTTGTGAAACTGGTAGTTGGATTTTTAGTTGTCTCAGATGATGTGATACTGGTTGTTGGATTGTTAGTTGTCTCAGATGGTGTGATACTGGTTGTTGGATTGTTAGTTGTCTCAGATGTTGTGAAACTGGTAGTTGGATTGTTAGTTGTCTCAGATGTTGTGAAACTGGTAGTTGGATTGTTAGTTGTCTCAGATGTTGTGAAACTGGTAGTTGGATTGTTAGTTGTCTCAGATGATGTGATACTGGTTGTTGGATTGTTACTTGTCTCAGATGGTGTGATACTGGTTGTTGGATTGTTAGTTGTCTCAGATGGTGTGATACTGGTTGTTGGATTGTTAGTTGTCTCAGATGGTGTGATACTGGTTGTTGGATTGTTAGTTGTTCCAGATGTTGTGAAACTGGTAGCTGGATTGATAGTTGTCTCAGATATTGTGAAACTGGTTGTTGGATTGATGGTTGTTTCAGATGGTGTGAAACTGGTAGTTGAATTGTTAGTTTTCTCAGATTTTGTGATACCGGTTGTTGGATTGTTAGTTGTCTCAGATGTTGTGAAACTGGTAGTTGGATTGTTAGTTGTCTCAGATGATGTGAAACTGGTAGTTGGATTGTTAGTTGTCTCAGATATTGTGAAACTGGTAGTTGGATTGTTAGTTGTCTCAGATATTGTGACACTGGTAGTTGGATTGATGGTTGTTTCAGATGGTGTGACACTGGTAGTTGGATTGTTAGTTGCCTCAGATATTGTGAAACTGGTAGTTGGATTGTTAGTTGTCTCAGATGTTGTGAAACTGGTTGTTGGATTGTTAGTTGTCTCAGATATTGTGAAACTGGTAGTTGGATTGTTAGTTGTCTCAGATATTGTGACACTGGTAGTTGGATTGATGGTTGTTTCAGATGGTGTGACACTGGTAGTTGGATTGTTAGTTGTCTCAGATATTGTGAAACTGGTAGTTGGATTGTTAGTTGTCTCAGATGATGTGAAACTGGTTGTTGGATTGTTAGTTGTCTCAGATGGTGTGAAACTGGTAGTTGGATTGTTAGTTGTCTCAGATGGTGTGAAACTGGTAGTTGGATTGTTAGTTGTCTCAGATATTGTGAAACTGGTTGTTGGATTGATGGTTGTTTCAGATGGTGTGAAACTGGTAGTTGAATTATTAGTTTTCTCAGATTTTGTGATACTGGTTGTTGGATTGTTAGTTGTCTCAGATGTTGTGAAACTGGTAGTTGGATTTTTAGTTGTCTCAGATGATGTGATACTGGTTGTTGGATTGTTAGTTGTCTCAGATGGTGTGATACTGGTTGTTGGATTGTTAGTTGTCTCAGATGTTGTGAAACTGGTAGTTGGATTGTTAGTTGTCTCAGATGTTGTGAAACTGGTAGTTGGATTGTTAGTTGTCTCAGATGTTGTGAAACTGGTAGTTGGATTGTTAGTTGTCTCAGATGATGTGATACTGGTTGTTGGATTGTTACTTGTCTCAGATGGTGTGATACTGGTTGTTGGATTGTTAGTTGTCTCAGATGGTGTGATACTGGTTGTTGGATTGTTAGTTGTCTCAGATGGTGTGATACTGGTTGTTGGATTGTTAGTTGTTCCAGATGTTGTGAAACTGGTAGTTGGATTGTTAGTTGTCGCAGATATTGTGAAACTGGTAGTTGGATTGTTAGTTGTCGCAGATATTGTGAAACTAGTAGTTGGATTATTAGTTGTCTCAGATGTTGTGAAACTGGTAGTTGGATTGTTAGTTGTCTCAGATGATGTGAAACTGGTAGTTGGATTGTTAGTTGTCTCAGATGGTGTGATACTGGTTGTTGGATTGTTAGTTGTCTCAGATGTTGTGAAACTGGTAGTTGGATTTTTAGTTGTCTCAGATGATGTGATACTGGTTGTTGGATTGTTAGTTGTCTCAGATGGTGTGATACTGGTAGTTGGATTGTTAGTTGTCTCAGATGTTGTGAAACTGGTAGTTGGATTGTTAGTTGTCTCAGATGTTGTGAAACTGGTAGTTGGATTGTTAGTTGTCTCAGATGTTGTGAAACTGGTAGTTGGATTGTTAGTTGTCTCAGATGATGTGATACTGGTTGTTGGATTGTTACTTGTCTCAGATGGTGTGATACTGGTTGTTGGATTGTTAGTTGTCTCAGATGGTGTGATACTGGTTGTTGGATTGTTAGTTGTCTCAGATGGTGTGATACTGGTTGTTGGATTGTTAGTTGTTCCAGATGTTGTGAAACTGGTAGCTGGATTGATAGTTGTCTCAGATATTGTGAAACTGGTTGTTGGATTGATGGTTGTTTCAGATGGTGTGAAACTGGTAGTTGAATTGTTAGTTTTCTCAGATTTTGTGATACTGGTTGTTGGATTGTTAGTTGTCTCAGATGTTGTGAAACTGGTAGTTGGATTGTTAGTTGTCTCAGATGATGTGAAACTGGTAGTTGGATTGTTAGTTGTCTCAGATATTGTGAAACTGGTAGTTGGATTGTTAGTTGTCTCAGATATTGTGACACTGGTAGTTGGATTGATGGTTGTTTCAGATGGTGTGACACTGGTAGTTGGATTGTTAGTTGCCTCAGATATTGTGAAACTGGTAGTTGGATTGTTAGTTGTCTCAGATGTTGTGAAACTGGTTGTTGGATTGTTAGTTGTCTCAGATATTGTGAAACTGGTAGTTGGATTGTTAGTTGTCTCAGATATTGTGACACTGGTAGTTGGATTGATGGTTGTTTCAGATGGTGTTACACTGGTAGTTGGATTGTTAGTTGTCTCAGATATTGTGAAACTGGTAGTTGGATTGTTAGTTGTCTCAGATGATGTGAAACTGGTTGTTGGATTGTTAGTTGTCTCAGATGGTGTGAAACTGGTAGTTGGATTGTTAGTTGTCTCAGATGGTGTGAAACTGGTAGTTGGATTGTTAGTTGTCTCAGATATTGTGAAACTGGTTGTTGGATTGATGGTTGTTTCAGATGGTGTGAAACTGGTAGTTGAATTATTAGTTTTCTCAGATTTTGTGATACTGGTTGTTGGATTGTTAGTTGTCTCAGATATTGTGACACTGGTAGTTGGATTGATGGTTGTTTCAGATGGTGTGACACTGGTAGTTGGATTGTTAGTTGTCTCAGATATTGTGAAACTGGTAGTTGGATTGTTAGTTGTCTCAGATGTTGTGAAACTGGTTGTTGGATTGTTAGTTGTCTCAGATATTGTGACACTGGTAGTTGGATTGATGGTTGTTTCAGATGGTGTGACACTGGTAGTTGGATTGTTAGTTGTCTCAGATATTGTGAAACTGGTAGTTGGATTGTTAGTTGTCTCAGATGATGTGAAACTGGTTGTTGGATTGTTAGTTGTCTCAGATGGTGTGAAACTGGTAGTTGGATTGTTAGTTGTCTCAGATATTGTGAAACTGGTTGTTGGATTGGTGGTTGTTTCAGATGGTGTGAAACTGGTAGTTGAATTGTTAGTTTTCTCAGATTTTGTGATACTGGTTGTTGGATATTTAGTTGTCTCAGATATTGTGAAACTGGTTGTTGGATTGATGGTTGTTTCAGATGGTGTGAAACTTGTATTTGAATTGTTAGTTGTCTCAGATGTTGTGATACTGGTTGTTGGATTGTTTGTTGTCTCAGATATTGTGAAACTGGTAGTTGGATTGTTAGTTGTCTTAGATGGGTTGAAACTGGTTGTTGGGTTGTTAGTTGTCTCAGATTGTATGAAACTGGTAGTTTGATTGTTAGTTGTCTCAGATGGTGTGAAACTAGTAGTTGGATTGTTAGTTGTCTCAGATGGTTTGAAACTGGTTGTTGGATTGTTACTTGTCTCAGATGGTTTGAAACGGGTAGTTGGGTTGTTAGTTGTCTCAGATGGTGTGGAACTGGTAGTTGGATTGATAGTTGTCTCAGATATTGTGAAACTGCTAATTGAATTGTTAGTTTTCTCAGATAGTGTAAAACGGGTAGTGGGATTGTTAGTTGTCCTTGATGGTTTATAACTGGTAGTTGGATTGGTATTTGTCTCAGATGGTTTGAAACTGTTAGTTGGATTGTTAGTGGTGGTGTGTGACAGTGAAGTGACAGTAGATGATCTTTCACCAACACAGATGACACACATCCATTCTCTCCCATCACAATGAAGAACGTATTTGCTTTCTTCTTTTCCTTGAACACAAAGTATTAAGTAAGAGATGGATTTTTATTATATATCTGTGCCTTTGGATCTCACAGATTAAAGTGATCCAAATATATTGTTTAAACCTACACATGAATTGGATTGTCATTTCATAATGCATGTTCATCATAGTTCACATATTCATTATTGACACTATTGTCCAGTCATGAATGAATCACGAGTCCTACTTATCGCTGCATGTATCATTGTCAAATGTAGCTTTTACACCTTGGGATCAACAGAAGGGAATTTCAGACAACCTCAAGAGGCCATGACAACACATAATTTAACATCAGCTGTACGAGTTAAAAGCAATACCATTTCTGCATTGAATAGTCATCAGATACAATCAGGAAGGTAATAAAAGAACAACAGATGAATAAAACAAAAATGAGTTAAAAAGGCCATGTTATGCCCTTTTTTTGTTTTTGGGCTCTACTAGAACAGGTTTTCAAGCTTGAATGTTCATTATTATCCCCATGTTTGTAACGCTCTGTTTAGTTCCTGTCTCTTTGAGGCCCCTCCTTCTGAAAAGCATAATGTGCTCTGATTGGTTGGCTGGAGCAGTGTGTTGTGATTGTTCAACCGCTTTGAGCGTATTTTGGAAATGTCCCGCCCCTTACCATAACCCCTAAAATTTATTTTTTCCCCCTTTTTTAACCCTCTGGGGTCTGAGGTGTTTTCGGGGTCCTTGAGATGTTTTGGCATGCTCTGACATTTCTGCTTTTTTCAGTTGCTTATAAACATATTAATGGCACAGGTGAAATTACACTCTATATAGCACACACAGGGCTACCATAATATGTGAGCAACATGTATGTACATGTTTGTATTTTTGAGAGAATATTGTTTATGCGTGGTTATTGAAAAAACTAAAAAATAAAGTTTCTAATATAAGGCCACAAATAACATACTAAATATCTGTCCACAAGACTTTTGACAAGTGGATGTTGTTGCCTAGAGTTTTTGCTTCAAATTGATCTGAAAATCATTCTGCCTAATCATTCACATAAAACAATAGATTGTTTTAAATTGTGAAAAACATTTTTTGTTTGCAAAGGCAATATGCGGATGGGCGTGAACGACCCAACCCCCTCATGAATAATTAGGCAGTTCTCACCTGAGCAGACTGCATACTAATGAGCCTTTCATTCAGGGGTGTCACACAAGAAAGAATGCAAGGACAATATATATATATAAATAAATAAATATTTACACACACACACACACACACACACACACACACACACACACACACACACACACACACACACACACACACACACATATATATATATATACAAACAATCAAAATATAAATGAAAGCCAAAAGCACATTTTTAGTCACCTTTTAGCCATCCACATACCATTTTTAGCCATCCACCACGGTAAAAATAAACCAGTCGCATTTCAAAGTCGTTCGCGAAATGACCGCCAGGTGGCGCAAAGGGACATTTAGCAAAACGTAAGTGGGGCTAATGTCTGTAGCCTAAGGATGAAATACTACAAGTTATGGTAATTTCCAAATAAGCCTACAACAAACATTTATAGCCTACTCCGTAATTGTTGGTCATACAGATAAGATATAATCTTTTAAAACTGTAAAAGGCTAAAGTATAGGCCTACACTCACAGGCTAAAGACAAAACGTTTTCTCGCTCATGTGAGAAACAGACGTTCGGGTATTTCTCAATGAGAAAATTCATAGCCGAGCGGTAGAACTTGCGGTTAATCATCAAGATGACACGGGTTCAAATCCCGCACAAGCCTGGTCTGTTGTAAGTTTTATATTTATTTAGGTTTGTCTAGCTCTAAAACTCTGTTACACCATACAGTTTTTTTGCTTATATATATAAAATACAATTATCATGCATTTCCATTTTACACACAAAATAGTACCCAACAGAACGACTTTGCATCTGTATAATAATAGGCTACCAATCGTAATTTCAAAAGCAGTTCTGTAATAAATAAATTATATATAGCCTATATATATATATATATATATATACTATATATATTTTTTTTTCAGGGCTGCCAACTCTCACGCACTGAGCGTGAGACTCACGCAATTGACCCAAATCTCACGCTCTCACGCCACACCCCCGATTTCTCACGCTGAAGTGTCAACCCGGTCGGTCAAATTCCTAAAAGATATAGTTTATCTATAGATCTACCTGTTGAGCCACTCGTGATCGACTAGTTATACCGCAAATTAGTTAAAATATCTCGTAATCTATCTAGAGCGAGCGTGCATGCGAGACAGATTGTGCTCCAAACCATGCGCGCGCATGGCAGAGAGGTCTGTTCCCTACAACCTAGAGTTTTAAAAAACATGGTTTTAAGTAAAGTGTGATTTGCCAGGGGGGATTGGGATTTCCTTCTGGTCTAAACATCCCTGCTTCTGCTGAATTATTTTAATCCCCACACCCCTCCCTCCACAGCTAATCAATGCTATAGGCTACTTCACCAATATCAAATATATAAAATAGAGATATGCAACAGGCACGTTTAAACGACAAACAATAAAATCAAAACCAGCGTTTCAGTTGTTCATTAAGTCCTTAAAAGTGAAGTGAATAGTGAATATTTTGATTGCCACCAGATGGTTTGTCCCAGTATTTTTTTCTGTATTTTTACAGACTAGCAGGAAATTCTAAGACAAAATATAGGAGGATAACATCGTGAACACAAAACAAACCTAATAACAAAAAAGAATAGAAAACAACCAAAGAAAGTAAGTTTTTACATGTGATTATGTTATCACATGGACACTTTGTTCGGTTCATTTTGGTTTTGTTTTCACTATGTCTGCTTCGTTTCCATTTGCCCGTGTTTCACAATTATGGATAAATTGAGAATCACGATTTTTGGGGTTTCAAACAGAGATTGCGATTCTCCCACGATTCTGAACAGTCAAATAAACAAAATAACATGTAATTTACAGAGGTTTTGACAAATGTTTATTTCTGCAGTCTATTTAAAATTATTTAATTAATTAAAATTAATTATAAAAAAAAAAAAATTTGAATGAATGACATACTACTCTCTCTGAGTCAGAACACAGATCTTAATGCTCCGCTGTGATTTTTTCAAGGTTTTAATAGACTATATATATTTAATATTTAATAGCTATTTATTTTATTTTTGTAACGATTAATCCTGCAGCTCAAGTTTTCATTCTGTTCATGAAGTAAATTAAGTAATCTTCTTTTTTGTGATCCTACCTATACCACACCCTGTTAAACCATGACATATGTGCAGTGTAGGTACTAGGTTTTCTTGTGCATGTGTTTATCTCTGTCTTGTATGTATCTTAGTATATATGTAATGTATCTTAGTATATATGTATATGGAGTGGGAACTGAATTGGGTAGGGAGTTAGTCTAGTCCCAGTGTCATTATGTGGCCCAATTCCCCAAGCAGTCCACTTGCAGAGACGCCCCGTGGTGCAACACAGTTCTGCTCCCCTTTGGTAATCAAATCATTAGAAGATAACTTGAAATACAAAGGAAAGACGAATAAATCGATCTGTGATATAGCGATGATGGGCCCACGCCCCGTTGTCACCGCCACCCGGTGGGAGGTTGGGAAATTTGCATTTAAAGCAGGTAAATATAAAAGTACTGTGTCAAATTCGTTTGAATATGCCACAATTAATAAAGCAGCTGTTGCCAATTTGACCACGAACCACAATCGCCACATCCATGTGATCAATTATATTAAAATAAATGTCATGTCATTGGATGTCTTAGGCCATTATCAAATGTGTGTGAAGTTATCATTTGATAACCAAAATCTTACCGGGTAGTGCGTTTCCATTAAGGGTGCAGACGGGCTTGCAGACGGGGGTGGTCACAATCTGTGGTAATAAACCAGCTGAAGGGAAGAGAGTTATTACAATACTCACTAAATATAACTAGTCTAAAATAGTCTTTACCATAATCTGCTCTTCCAAACTCAAACACATTACAGTGCTTAGAAGACAATTAACACACATAGACTCCATTCAAAAAGTTTGTCTTAGGTGTGTTAGGATCTGTATTTGTTTTGCATTGATTGACTAACAGTAACTTCATCATCATTGATATCAATGATCAATCATGGCAACACTAAACTTTTGTATGAGTTGTGTGTTAAAACGTCATTAAATTTAGGATGACACACACCTGTTTTTTGGACTTGTGACTGCAGACAATTCAATTCATTTGGCAAAAAACACAGCTCTATGTCTGCACTTGTTTTATCCATTCTTACTTCATATTTACCTCCATAATTTGTTATGTTGAAACTTTGTTTTTTGCCATCTGTTTCGCAGCACCCTGGAAACCAGAGAGAACATTGTTTAATTGTTTAATCAAAAAACTTTCTAAAGAGATTAGATCTCAATAACATTTAAAATCAAATCAAATATATAAAATAAATAAATAAATGTTTTTACCTAGACAAGATGTGTTTATTTTGACATTCACTGTGCAAACGTTCTTAACTTCTGTATCACAAGCTGGTGGAGATGGCAGTTCAATACCTGGATTCAGAGAGTTTGGAAATGTATCTGCCAGTCATCACAAGAACATTCAGATAATAAATGTACAATTAATCCTATGGTCACGATAGCAGTGTATATTTCACATCTACCTGTGTCACCCGAGTCCCAGAAACATGCATCTGTCAAATTGTCACCAACTAGTATATTTTTGAGCAGCTTTCACAAAGATAACATTAAGAACCAATTATGTAATGATTGTAACTTTCAGGTCAGACAAGGAAGAGGAGACGATGCAAGCGGATCTAGATGCAGCCGCATTATTTAATAAACAAATAAAAACCAGGAAACAAGCAAGGATGAACACAGGATAAATGCTTCCTCTTCACTCCAGCATAGTTTGCTTGAGTATAATGGATGCAAGATGAATATGGCATTCTCCAGAATCTCTCCACTTAGGCGTGAAGATCTTGGAGAATGGTAAGGCTCGCACCGAGATGAAAGCGCAGACTGAAAATGGAAAAATGTGCTTTTCGTGTCATGCATATGCATTCATGGGATGGTCAAGGGGAAAGTGGGAGTGTCCCATAAAGAGATGGGAGGGGAAGCGTAAACTGCGCCTAATTGTGTATTCCGCGTTATGTACAGAAAAAGCCGGTGAAAGCGCGCCTCTATTTTGCGCTGAAGATTCTCCGCCTCTTAAAGGTGCTAAATGTAACTTTTCTTCTAAAATGAATCCTTTTTTTATTGCCTGTGTGTGAAGGGGTTGTAATCACACATTACAATGATCCACTTGTCGGGTTTTGCTATTACCTCTAAAGGCCAGTATTCCTATTTCTCTGTGAAGTCTCCGGGTCGGATTTTCTGCGAAATCCATCGGATGTGACTTGCATGCGCGCACCCGAGCCTCTCTCCTTTATATATAGAGTCTATGTGATGGTACTGCAGCTGACGACATGAGTCTGATAACACCCAAACACGACCTGCCTCCAGCACAACACACACTCCAACACAAACTCCACATAAAAATAAAAAACAAAACAAAAATGTATCTGCTGAAGCTCGTCAGGCCAAATGTGAATCGGATCGACTTAGGACGAAAACACGGATCAACATCGGCAGAGCGTTTGAATTATGGCGAGACCTCCGCTATTTTTCCGCTAAGTTTTCAGATATGCTGAAATAAATAATGGTAAACTGTAATAAAATAGCAAGGTAAACTACAACATACATGAGACACATACATATAGCACCTTTAAAAGCAGGTGTATAAAAGCACCTGGCGTACGCCTCCTGGTGTAACGGCAGCTGTAATCCGAGCAAGACGAAGACATAGGCGAAGGAGACGAGCTGAAAAGAGTTTTGCCACAAGAATCACACTTTTTCAGTTGAGTGAAAACGAAATCATTAAGCGTTACAGATTAAGCAACTACGCAATATTACAGTTACTGGAAGAAATCAAAGATGACATCGAATCTCCGACTCAGCGTTCACATTCCCTTCCAGCAGTTGTTAAACTCCTCGCTACATTACAATTATTGGCATCAGGATCATCTCAAACAGTCACAGCATCAGCAGTGAGAGGACGAGGCCCATTCAGTTGCGCGTTTAAATTCGCGCAATTTACGGTATAGTGTGTGTGGACCAAGCGTGCCGCACAAGCCCCCAAAAGTGAAGCCAAAACGTTTAGATCGCCCCCCAGTGACCGGTCCTAGTATAGGTCATAAACCCCGCCTCCCCATGTTATTCAACGGGACGTGAGACCAACTAAATAATTAAATTACACTTCACATATCTTTTTTCTAAAGATAGTTTCTGTCATTTACTGTAGTTTATATCACGTTGATGTAATTTCAAGAGTTTGTTTTTAAAATAAGTTAGTTTTTAGTTAGTTATTTGATGCTATAAAAACGGTGCTGTGACATCATGATTGACAGCTGTGATTGACAGGTTCTCTGTGCGAAGTAGTCACTGAAGTACTAACGGACTTTTTTTCATAATGTTGACTATGTGGTTAGTAGTTGTATTTACATTATTTTAACGAGGCACTGCAATCAGCAGACATCATTGTAGAGGAACGGAGCAGACAAGGCCACTTAAGAAAAGTGCAGGGCGTGTGCTTGCGATTGATTCAGCGAGAGTGGGGGCGGGGCCTGATTTCACGGCTTTACTTCCTGCTCACGACTGCGCATGACTGGTGCCGAAAACGCTACTGCGCAGACTCAAGTTCCAATATGTCAGCGCCATATCGGGACACTGGCGGCTTCAGTTCTCTCCAATGGAAAAGAGCGAAGGGGCGTCGTCCATCTTTTTTTACATACTATAGTGTGGACAGGCGCTGATTACCTGATGAACTGCAGGTTTTGGTTCATAACACACACACTGCGGTTTCACATCAAGCGGTTTCTGAGTCTTGGCCATGACGCTATTAACGCTGCGTTCGCAAATGTACGTACATCTGGCCCTGAGTGTGCATGCTCCTCGCCCAAGCAAATAATGCACAATGGGCGGCAGTGGCGACACCTGCGAAAGCTTTTCTAGCTAGTGCTTGCCATATTTGCCTTAGTAGACATGCGTTTAAACAAACCAAAGAAAGAGGATGACGTATTTCACAGGTGCCCTTTTATACTCACGGTCACACCTGAAGTGACATTATAGGCTGTCGTCGGCCAATGTGAAGTTCATTATCGTGTTTAGACTCAATCGTGTTTAGTATCGTGTCGTGTATAGGCATTTCTCAAAGTGTCCTCTAGGGGACGCAGAGCGAGTTCCCATTCGAAAGGGAACAGACTGGAAACTATGTAACTAATAAAAACTAAAACTGAATGTGACAATGATGTGAGAGTGTTATAAAACAACAATATAACAAAATCATAGAATGTGATTAGTTTTTTTTTTTAGTTTTTCAACAAAAAAAGTTTGCTTTCGCTCACCAAACAACATATTCACTGGCATTATAGACTTTCTTTTGAAGTTGATAAATGTAATTTATTGTTCAAAGCAACATACTTATCTGGCTTGATCCACAACAGACGATCATCAGCCACAGAAAATTCTGCTTTTGCCGAGACATAATTCCCCAAAGCAGCCTGATAGAGACAAAAGAGTTGAATTTTCTTTTCTACAGATATTGGTGGTAAATCTTAAATTTGCGAGCATTTTCTTATGTCATTCTTGAGATGAAAGTCCACAGTCCAAGAGGAGAGAGATTTTTATCCGTTCAGACATGAAGCCGTACGATTATGATCTGCAGCTCAGAGCCGCTGGAACAATGACATTTGGTTTATTTGCAGATATGCAAATCATGTTATTTTGGGCTTTAACTGTAATTTTCAGTGTTCCTTTACATTCAGGTCCAGTTTATTAGACAATAGTTAGATTATTTTGCAATATATAGATTCATATTCATATTTTTGAAGCCACTGAAAGTCCATCATGATGAAGACATTGTATTATCTTCATTACAGTCACATAAGAGGCTGATTAGCTGATTCTGACACAGTGTTTGCATGTCTTTCATTTTTAATAACCAAATTTGTTCCACATTAGTGTGCGTGAATTTTGTAAAGCTGTAATATCAAATGATATTTTGTAATATCATGCAAATATCTGTATCCACAGGCGTGTGACTTTAGTTTCATTCTGATGTAAATTTGTTTTCTAAAAGAGGTTCAGTATAGTTTGTGTCTCTCTGACACGGATATGTTCAAAAATGGATTATAACACTCGATTAATCTAACATCAGTAATATTCAGCACAATTGAATCCTCCCACAATAACAGACGGTTTCAGTAACGGTCATCACAGATATTGATTTTGGTAAAGTTGGCCCTTTTTAGTGTCATCATATAAAGTAGATACATAATTTTAAACAGCACTCACTCATTCAGAAGTGACATTTGTCTTTGTTGTTCTCATTTAGTTGAAAATTTGATTTAGATTTTTAGATTTTGACAAAAATACACAGTTTCCCTTATACTATACTTTATGAGTTGCAGATTGGCATTTTTTCCGTCATGATGTAGATTTTCATACAGCTATGTGTCCAGAAATCGGTATCGAGAGTAATTTTGTATATTTTGGAGAGTAGTTTTTTAAAGAAAGATATATTAATTAGCTTTGAGATTGAAGCAGAGAGATATAGGTTAGTGATCAGAATTACGATTTTTGCTTTGATAGATTTTACTCCTACATACTACATTTACTCCTGATGCTGTAGGACCAAGTAGGAAAATGAGGCCAGGTTATTATTATGGAAGATGTTGACATTGTGTGATGCCCTTTTTTTCCCATGTGTGGAAGTTAATTGGCATGTTAACTGTAAAATCTGTGTTACTCCAAATGGGGGTGTATTTAGATGTGCAAGAGGGGTGTTTGTGATTTGATGACATTTCCACCTGGCTGTCAGAGCTGTTGCTATTGCTGGTGTTTTTTGATTGTCTGACTGTAGAAGGGTAAGAATGAAATGCAAATGTCCTTACAAATTGTTTGTTCAACATCCAACCATATGT
This sequence comes from Rhinichthys klamathensis goyatoka, assembly GCF_029890125.1. Lineage (NCBI taxonomy): Eukaryota > Metazoa > Chordata > Actinopteri > Cypriniformes > Leuciscidae > Rhinichthys > Rhinichthys klamathensis. The sequence goes on along the minus strand of NW_026606626.1, from coordinate 413,958 downwards.
TTTCTGATGGGTTAGGATGAGTCCATTTGTACATATTTTGAAGCTGTGCTTTTGGTTTCTGTTAGGTAGTCGGTTCAATTCCTGGGGTCTTATTTTACCAGTAGAATTTGGTAATGGTTTAGTCTAGAAATTTAAACCAGATGAGAGTGGGTTGTATTGGAATCATTGAGAATAAATAGTTTAATTTATGCATTATGATATTCTGTCCATAACAGATAGTGGTAAGTTCATCCAGTGTTAAAGATCCTCGTCTGTTTTGTATAACGGAGTAAAGTTCAAAAACTCTCCGTTTAAGTTTAAAAGTCTACGTGGGTTGGTGGATGCAAGTCTACCTTTAATAAAAACCGGATTGATCTGGGTGGATTATAGATGTGGTGACTTTTTCCATTCTATGGGCTAGTGCTTTGGTTATGATTTTAATGTCTGCATTAATTAGAGAAATGGGACGATAGCTTGACAGCAATGTTGGGTCTTTATTGGGTTTGAGGAGTGAAATGATGGCTGTGTTCGTGTTAGCTGGAAGTTTTTTTTATTTTTGTTATTCTTATTCATTCTTATTCTTACTTATCAGCCAGATGTGGATGAAGTTAAAATTTACGATAAAATTTACCAGAAGTGTTTGTATCAGTGGGTATTTCTTTAAGACTGCCATGTCAAAAAATTAATGGTCAAATATTAGGGGTGTCACGATTCTCCAAATCTTCGATTCGATTGAATTTTCGATTCTAAGGTCACGGTTCGATTCGATTCTCGATTTTTACATTTTTTTTTTTTAAAAGCATAGGTTGCTAATAGCCTGGGAAAACCCAGACAACTTCCGGCAAATTTAAATTTGCTCTGAAAGTTAGTCTGGCAAAGAGCTCATTCAAGCCCATTTCCAATCCGTCGAAATCGAGGCACCAATCAGAAGCGTTGGGGCGGGCTTTACACGATGACGACAGCGCTGGGATTTTGAAGCAGATTTTGTAGCCTACATTACAAAGATGGATGCCGCCGTCGAACATCACTCGTTCCAATCAGCTATCGCGTCTGTTTTAAGCCATTTGAACATTTCCTTTTTGTTAAAAACCGAGCAAAGAACAACACTCAGAGAAGTTTCTCCACCGCTCCGCATACGTCATCTCCTTCATCGCTCTGATTGGGTTTAGGTCTATCCGCGACGTCCGTTGGTGACGCCCCTCTGGAAATGATTTGTCTATGACGCTTTGCCAGACCATAACTCAGTTACAACTGAGAATGATCTGGTTTTAACCAGGCTAGGTTGCTATGCCATTTTTACTTTTATGCAATATAATATCTGACCTTTGTTCGCAATGTACCACACTATATTGTCAAATTTAAAACATTTATTAACAACATAAAGTGCTTATAATATAATATAATACCTTATATCTTTAGTCAATTGGAAACTTAAGCAAAATAACCTGCCATATTTTGCCATAACCTGTCATACGCAGATTATAAAATCAAATCAGTCATTTTAAACTGTCTGCGAAATGCAATTTCACAAACAGCGTGAGTGTTCAGCGGTGCCGCGTCTTCTCTCTCTCTCTGTCTCTCAAAATGGGTTGCACAAGGCAATTGTCAAGCACGCTGCTCTCACGTTTTGGGAGTCGTGACATGACGGAATTGTCACTTGCATAATTGGGCCAGCATTACATCGTGAGTAACTAAAGTTTACCATTTGCTAGGCCTGTAGCGTCGCGTCGATGACGTCGACGCTTCGACGTCAAAATTTCGTCTACGTCATATTTTTTTGTCGACGCTTCTTTATTTATTTAGGCTATGTATTTATTTTTTTGCACCGTTCCCGGCGGTACTGCTCGCCACACACACGTGGGAGACCGAAACATTGCAGAATCGAGAACGAAACAGCAACCTCTTCACAGAATCACAACAAAGCCATGCAAAAGTCCCAACAAAAGAAAAAGTCCTAAAAAAACCCAGCTCGCACCAAATCATTGAAGGTATTGGAATACTTTAAATTTAGTCTCAAACGTAAAGGTGTCGTTATTTGCGCTCTTTGTCAAATGGTGTTGACAAGTCTCTCGCATGTTGATAGCGGTTCCCTGATGTCCGCAAATTAGTTAAAATCCCCCAGAATCAAGAGCTCGCGAGCTCCAAACCGTGTAGCGCGCGCAGCGAGGGAGAGAGCGAGAAACCTTGCGTGTGTGTGCAAATGTGCGTGTGTGGCTTATGAAGCGCATGTAAACCCCACCCCCGTCAACAAAACCGAAAAATCAGTCCGGATGTTTTTTAATGGCACTGAAAACATTAAAATGAGCACCACATCCAAGTGTGATAGGGCTCATTTGAGTAGCCTACCAAACATTTTACAGTGTAGATACTCTGTAAGAACCAGATCAAAATTGTTGTGCATTGAATGTGCACTCCTGCAATTTCCATGTTACAAAAAACAATCGTTCAATTAGTCGTTAGATTAGTTGACTTATCGATAAAATAATCGACAGACTAATCTTTCAATTAATAATCGTTTACCCCAGCCCTACCATTTGTACATCTTTTTAAGTCTTACCAGTTTGAACATTCAAGCGATTTTAAACTATTCAGTACTCGCACGCTCTCTGAGAGATGGTTTTCTTCGCACACATACATAAAGCCGCCTCGCAAACAGGCAGATGACGACATTCAAGTTCACAAAGCAAACAAACAGTTGTTGATTTAACAGATAAATCTATGTTTTTGTGGAGATGCCCTGCCATGTTAGTCGTGCTGCCAGTGGAAGAATATGGTACACGCACATGGCAGAACGTTGAACGCGAACGTTGACAACATAACTCACTGGAAATCCAAAATACTTCCACACCGGTGACTACAATGAGGGAGTAGACGGTTCAAGTTCTGTCGATGGGTCTCCTGCATCTGCAGTTGCCATGCTATCTTTTGACTGGCTGTAGCTAAGTTAGAGGAGGTTGACTCGCAGCACTTCAACACGCATGTTTTTTCCGTGGCATGGGCGTTCGATTTAAAATCGAAATCGTGACACCCTTATCAAATATGTACTATTGTGTTAACATTTTATTGGCTAAAAATGCATTAGAACACGTTCACCTCGATGACGAGTTCATTCAGAATCAGATACATATAGCAGGTCGGCTGACTCGATTTCCTTCTCATACATTCCCGTAGCGGCAGAGTGCATTTTCCTGTTGAAGCCGAGCGTCCATTGACTTCATTGGGGCTGCTTTGAACAGTTTTTTTCAGTGCTTCGAAAGTAGATGACCATTGGATAAATGTTGCGGTTATGGGAACATTTAACATCCTCTGGTAATGGTAACAAGCGCCCTCTGGTAACATTCCATTTTAATGTTACAGGGGCATGGTCACTAATGACCGTTGGATGGATCTATGATTCAGAAATATTTGATATTATAAAGTTACTGGTAAGAAAGAAATCAATGCAGGAATTTGAGTGGTGAACTGGTGAAAAAAATAGTATTCTTTAGCATTTGGATGCTGTAGCTGCCAACCATCACCAAGACCAAAATCACTCATGTACTGTTTTATGGTTTCTGTAGATTGCCAATTGTGTTTATTGATTCGAATATTAGATCTATCTATTGATGGGTCGAGAACTGTGTTGATGTCACCTGCTATTATGACTGGACAGAGTTTGAAATGGAAGGGAAAAAGGTCTGAAAAAGAAGAGCCAATTGTGTTTGGGCCATATAGATGGTTGTTATTACAACTGGGTTCGGCTATCGCGCCGGCGCGACGAGCTCACTTTTTTTCTTATCAGTGCAAAAGAGACTCAAATTACTCTGTTGATTTTGATCTTACATATAAGTGTTGTACATCATTAGATCCTAAAAACAAAGTGTTCTGCTTTTTGTCAAATTAAGAAAAAAACATGATGCGAATTTTGCCTTCTCTCTGTCAGTGAAGTTCATTCTGAAATGCGTCTGAAAATGAACTGTAACTAAGTAAATACTTGTCACACAGGCACGAAAGATTTTTCGTTATGAAGCTGAAATTCTCTTCTTTTAAATGAAGTAATTTATATAAAAAAACAAATATTCTCAGTTTATGTAATCTGTATGAAAAGAGAGAGATGTCAGTCTTTTTCCTTTCAGCTAATTATAGCTTATTTATAATTAGCTGAACAACATCCATTAGTCAAAAGTCTTGTAGACACATATTTAGTATGTGTTTTGTGGCCTTATTTCAGAAACGTTAATTTTTAGTTTTTTCAATACCAATGCATAAACAATATTCTCTCAAATACAAACATGTACATACATGTTGCTCACATATTATGGTAGCCCTGTTTGTGCTAAATAGAGTGTAATTACACCTGTGCCATTAATATGTTTATAAGCAACTGAAAAAAGCACAAATGGCAGGGCATGTCAAAACATCTCAAGGACCCCAAAAACACCTTAGACCCCAGAGGTTTAATAGGTCTAAAAGAAAAAGCTCACTGAAATGTTAATGTTAATGAAATTTATTGTTTTTTTTCATCCCATTTTACCCAATATAATAAAACAAATGTAATTTAGGCTGACTGCAATCATTACACACATGACTGACAGCCTTCTGTTATAAAGCAAGGCAGGCCTGAGACAAATAGAAAGACTTCTTGGATACATAAAGAAAACTCCTTGATACAAAAACAAAAACTTTTGCAAATAAAACTGGTATATAAAATGAAAATAAATAAACAATAGGACAAATACAATAGAAAAAATATACATAATTAATTCAGCCTAGGTTTATCTAACATGTAGTAAGAAGTACTACAGAAATTGAATAATCAAATGTAAAAAAAATAAGACACAGTATAATCGTCACAGTATGGAATATAAATTGATTGAGTCTTCACAGTATGGAATATAAATTGATTAATAATGAAGATACTAAAAGTGATTCAGTCAAAACCAGTGAGTGATTTTCTCTTTATTATTATTAAATTAACGAAACTGACTGCAATAGTTAATTAATACTGCACAATTTAGAAAATCAATTTCTGAAATTTGTGAATCGATGCGAATCGGCAGAAGATAAATTTGCGATTCATATGTGAATATTCATATGTGAATCGATGTTCCTCCACCCCTGGTGCATGGCTGTATGCGTTTGAGTGTATATATCTGTGCAGTTGTGACTGTGCACTTAATATTGAACAATATTATTGATTTGACTGTACTGATGCTGTTCGTTGACATCACTGTTTTCTCCAGAGCTGCTGTATAGATAAATTAACTATATTAATAACTAATGATTTTTACAACGGAAATGAATCAACACTAAACTTACTTAAGCTGGACTGTGATACTATTTTCTTCTAGATCTGCTGTACAGCCAAAACAAACTTTGTTGCATTATTTTCCTCTTATGACTGTAAAGCTGCGTTGAAACAATCTGCATTGTAAAAAAGCCCTATACAAATAAAGGTGGCTTGACTTTACATATGCGTGGGTGCATAACATGGCAGTGCTGTTGGCAAAACTACAGATACACAAAAGATAGAATGTACACAACAGAACAACAACACCAATACAGAAACCATTAAATACAGACATAGTGTATAACAGGTGGAGTCGGAAGGGCACGAGACCCAAGTGCAAAGCAAGAGCACATCTTATAGATTTAAGCGAAAGAACAAGAGAGAGAGAGAGAGAGAAGGGATGGGTAGTGGTGGTGTGATTATAAGTTTATGATCATGGCAGGTTTTGACACAAGAATGGGAGTGTAGGGCTCAAAAATGCCAGAAGGAAATGTCCTTATCACGATATAATTGTCCATCTATGTATAATTTGTCCAATGGTTGTTTTTTTTCCTTCATTTATCATCTGTTTCCAGATTGGGAAAAGATGTTTTCGATGTTCAAGAATGTCCTTTGGGTATTGCTCGTTGAGTCTGTAGTTTGTGCCTTTGAGATGTCTGGCTTGCCTCTGAATCAGCTCTTTTTGTTTATAGTGTTCAAATGATCAGATTATCGGTCGTGGTCGATTGCTGTTGTTTTGAGATCTAATACGGTGCACACGGAGAAAGCTGGTAATCTGCACAGTTTCGGCTGGTAATTTGAGTCGTTTTCTCATAAAGTCCTTGACTGATATTTCAGGGTCGTCTGGAGTTTGTTCCTGTGAAAACGAAATTGTCCCTCATGCTGCGGGTTTGCAAGTCCAGAGTGCTCTCGTTCATGGCTTTGTTTTCTGTGATAATGTAGGGGAGTTGAGTTGGTGAGTGCTTAAAAAATGATTTACTATGGTGAGAGTGTCTATCTGTTCTTGGCTGAATTCCAGGCAGTGCCGCAGTTCCTGGAGTGCAATCCTGGCGATCCAAGTCCGGAAAGTTTATTTTCAATGGAGAGCATAATGTTGCTTACCTCAGTGCAGCAATGGCGGTCTAGGTGATGTGGATTATGTTGGACCTGGGCTGGAGAGTGAATCGGGATGGGGAATCTTGGAGTTTGGAGTCGGGTTACCTTTACATTTTTTGGTTGTCTGGTTTGTCCCTGTTAATGGAGCAGCAGAATCTATGCATGTATATATATTCCTCATGGTGATTCAGGTTGTATTACGTTAAATTCCAGGTTTTAAATGGGAGAAAGTGCAAAAAGCACTATAATTCTGCTAATTATAAATATTTTCCACTGCATTAATTGTGGATTGAACGGTGGTTGTGGTGGAGCTTGAGCCGGAGCTTTCTGGATCATCAGAGAAATTACCTTCAATGTCTTTGTGAATGTGGTAGTAATACAGGAAGAGGAAAAACCCTGAAAAAAAATACCAGTAGAACATATTTCAACTAATTAATAAACATTTCAGATAACATTAAAGTAATTTGTATAATTTTTAAAACGTAACCAAAAAAAAAAGCACAACCAAATGTTTGCAGTTTGCATTGCAAACATCCATGTCGGAGCCGTGTGATTGTTTCTCACCCTGAAACGAGTTCAACACGGTGAAGATGTAATATGAGGGGATGAGCATCGGTCCATAACTGAAGAACGCCACAGCCCACGTCAGGCCGAAGAGCAGGAACAAGCTCAACACCATCATGAGCTGCTTTCTGAACGTCTTTCTCCTGCCGTCAGCCGCTTTTATGTGTCGGGCTTGGACAATCTTAGTGACGATCATGATGAAGATTCCTGTCGTGAAGATGAAGACTAAAGCGTAGTAGCCAATGTTCACTATGTAGTGAATTAACGGATCTGTAATCCAGCACCTATAATTAGAAGAAAAGAGACAATATTGACATGTTAAAAGCTTCATCATTTCATGCACTTGTGACATCAGAACAACTTACATTTGTGTGGTTTTTCCAGATGTTGCGTTTATAATCATTGCTTTATATCCTCCTGATGAAACAACAGCTATGACTATTGGAGCCGGAAACACTGAAAGCACACGGAGACAAGGGTTATTATAGGTAACTACAAAATATTAATAAAAATTAAAATAAATTAAAGCTGCAAGCAGCATTTATCGGGGTTCAAGCGTTTAAGGCCTTTAAGCACATAAGCATTAAAGACATTAAGTTTTATTTGAGCAAGCATTTAACCAGTGACATCATAGATGGAAAAGACCATTTACAGCCAATAAAGGCAATTTACCATAAGGAATACATGGTTTTCAAAGCTTTTTAACAGTTATAGTGCCACCTATGGTCCGATCTCCATAATATTTGGCATGCTTTTTAAGGATGTTATGTCACATATGCTCACCAATTTTTTTTTGTTAAATAGTTTTCGTATAGGATTTATAGGCTTTTGACTTAATTTTGCCACGGCCGTTTTATAAATGACCCTGTTATAGCCAACCAAATGCCGAATTTCAACTTTTTTGGGATAATTATTGATCTAGAGAGTCCAGAGAAATGTCCTAGACTGGTTTGGTTCCAATCGGGCGAAAAACCTAGGACTAGTTCGCAAAAGTAGGTTTTGGACACTCACTCCAGCCGAACACGGTGATCTTCCTCATGTAGTTTGCGATGGTGACGTTCTGTCTGATGAGCCATAAGTACATATGAAGAGCTTGAATGAAGAACCAGGTGAATGTAGTCAGCATTGAGTAATGCATGAGCAGCGCTATGAAGACGCACGCAGCCTTGTCTTCTGTGTTGGCGACGCTCTCGTTTGACAAAAAGGATAAATTCAGGAGAAACAAAGCCACAAACATGTTCATCAAGATCTTCGTGGCTTGATTTGATTTGGCTTTCCTGTTCAAATATAAAAACAACCTGTATTTGTAACATGCATTTATGCATTTTGCAGATGCTTTTATCAGGGTTCTCAAGTCTCACGCATTGGCCGTGAGACACACGCAATTCAACCAGTTCACACGCTCACACGCCACACCGTGTATATCTCACGCTGAAAAGGCAATGCCAACCAAGTTGTCCTGCAAGCTTTATATATAACGTTGTATACGAGGCGCATGCACACAAAGATAAGTTTCCTGCCGCCAGCGCGTCCGCATCTCGGCCAGATTGCGTTCGTTACTAGGCAACTTATAGACGCGCGAAGTCCGCGAACACACACGGAAGTTCGGCCACCGCGACATCGCGCGAACACACGTCGTGATGAGAAAGTAAGTTGGAAGAAAGCTCGCCTAACATTTGTAGACTAGAACATTTAATATATAGCCCATCGTATACATTATTGATGCAGTCAAAAACTCTACAACTGCTTTGCAACCCAACAGCTTTGGCTCAGTTTGGCTAAGGAAATGTTATTGGGTATGGGAAGGAATGAAGATGTATTTCTTCAGTTTATTTTAAATTCTATATTATACTGTATTAATAGTATTTCTAGTTACATTAAGGCTAAAGCAGAGTGCTCTTGGTAATATTGTATATCCTGTCAAAACATACATTAGCCTAATCATTGCCATTGCATTTGTATTTTTCAAAGATGTCAGGGAAAAATGCAAAAATATTTGTTTTTCCAAACATTTTGGAGCAATTTGTAGCCTAATTTTGAAATATAACATTAAAGAGTAGGCCTATATTTGATGTGATGAATTCCTTTGTCATTTATCAGATTTACCAATTGTTATAATTTCAATTTTTGCTGGTTAATTATGAACAATGGGTAAAATTGGGGGCGGGTAGGCGGGGGCGGGGCTCCATTTAGGCTCCTCCTCTAACCGCATGTGATCTCACTCCAAGCTTTTGATAAAACTTGAGAACCCTGCTTTTATCCAAAAGAGGAACAAAAGCAGCTGGTCAAAAAACTTAAAGTGACTGTATGTTATATTTTAAGACACTCTACCGTAATAGGAAATGCATGAACAGAGCGACGGACAGAAAAAACATGGAGATGCCGCAGCCGATAGAAGTGATGAAGCTCAATGATTCCACATACAAAGCTGTGATGTTTGGATTTACATCTGGAGGAGACTGAGAGATCAGAGAAAACACAACAGAAATAAACAGATCAGCTGGAGGATTTTTACTATCATTTCCACATGTCATCATGTTATACTTCAAAAGAAATCAAGACACACAAGCTCCAAAATGATGAAGGAATATGTGCTCAACTTTGCCAAGTCTGCAGTTAAAAATCAGATTTCCAAAGTCTGAATATGAAGTCAAATACTCCCAAGTTCAAATTATCTGAGCTGCTCCTTGTTTATTTTATAGTTGTAGTTAGTATAACTGAGTTGACTGTTAGTAGATGTCTCAACTACAACATTTGGCTGCAATGATTGACCTCTATTCAAAAGTAGGCAGATAGATAGATTGATAGAACAAATTTGATCATTTAAATGTACACTATGTAACTTTTGGCCCTCTAGCAGTTAAAAAAACAAAACTGCGTGTATTTAGCAGAAGAATATTGTTTTGATTGTGCTTCGGCTCTGCGCGGATGAATATGGTTATCCTGCTGCTCATAAAACATTCTCTACTAGGATTAAAATATATAATCAGTTTAGATGGAAAAGATCTCAAGCTGACTAGCTGAAGACAGTACTGTAGCTTTGCCTATTAATAGACACAATACTTCTTTGAAAATAAATTCCAGCACAGTGTTACAACAACCATAATGAGATAATGCTTTACAGTCAGTGAACTCTGTTAGAAAGCTGCATATGGTGGTTTATCTGTTCAATAAAACATTTAAAATCCCTCAGTTCTCGCCATTTCTGAAAAGCCAAGCCGATGTTGATTCTTGTTCCCTTTCGAAAGGGAACTCGCACTATTGGGGAACGCCTCCTTGTGAACCGGTGTCTGAAACGCTTATCCAATCACGGCAATCGTATTGACCGGCGACAGCCTATGACATCACTACTAGTGCGACCTGGAAGTATATAAGGGACACCTAGAGAACATGTCATCCTCTTTTCGTCTTCAGGGACCGTTTGGTTTGTACGCCTCAACCTGAAACTTCAAAAGGTAATCATGGCTTGTGAAAAATGCTTCAGTGCATTCAGTGTGTACATCCGTGTCCAAGATATTTGACACCTGATGACACACACAACTTATGTCCATTTACTGTTTGGGCGAAGAGAGCTCAAAATCAGTTATTGAGGGGGGCTGATGTAGCCTGGTTAAAACCAGACCATTCTCAGTTGTAACTGAGTTATAGTCTGGCAAAGCGTCATAGACAAATCATTTCCAGAGGGGCGTTACCAACGGACGTCGCGGATAGACCTAAACCAATCAGAGCGATGAAGGAGATGACGTATGCAGAGCGGCGGAGAAACATCTCCGAGTGTTGTTCTTTGCTCGGTTTTTAACAAAAAGGAAATGTTCAAATGGCTTAAAACAGACACGATAGCTGATTGGAACGAGTGATGTTCGACGGCGGCATCCATCTTTGTAATGTAGGCTACAAAATCTGCTTCAAAATCCCAGCGCTGTCGTCATCGTGTAAAGCCCGCCCCAACGCTTCTGATTGGTGCGTCGATTTCGACGGATTGGAAATGGGCTTGAATGAGCTCTTTGCCAGACTAACTTTCAGAGCAAATCTAAATTTGCCGGAAGTTGTCTGGGTTTTCCCAGGCTAGGGCTGATGTGCTAACTGTGAGATTTTTCATTTGAGAAAATTCTGCTCTCTTCTAGCCCACTTCTCGAGGGAAGAGGGACAGGCATCTGTGCCCGTCGGTTCTGGTCCCGCTCACGCTGAGGCAGAGCGGAGACTAAAATCATGGGGTTCTCAGAGGGAGCTCGCAAAGGAGTTTGAAAGAGGTATTAATCTCTCATGCCGCTCGGAGGCTCGCGAATTTGAGCTTCCGAATGAGGATGCGTTGTCACTAGTATCCTCTGATCCGCCAGCGAGTGCTCTGCTGGACAGCCCAAGAGAAAAGGAGATGGCTGATGAGGGTGAAGAGGATTTACAACCCAAACACTCACATCCACCCTGCCCCGCGTATGTTGAGTTGTGAGTGTTATGTAACGCGCCTCAGCGAGGCTTCAGCTGATGTTGGAGCATGCGAGGGAAAAGATCGCTTGTGGCAGACTTGATGAACGGTTTCTTTCCGGTCATAACGCTCCAGTTCCCATGAGCCTTCCATTCCTGCCCGATCTACACTATGAGATCGAAAGGCATAGAAGAACCCGTATTCAGCACGCATCCATCGCCATCAGCGAGTGAACTACGCTGATGTTGAGGGGATAAAAATGACATGGAAGACACGCTTAAATGGTAGGGCATACCTGGGGGCGGGTCAGGCTTGGTGCTGCCTTGGACACAATGGCTGTGTTGCAAGCATACCAGGCTGGGGTGCGTTTCCCAAAGCCAACTATGGTCACAATATCCGTCGTTACCAATAGAGTTCAATGGAAATTGCGATCATAGTTGGATAACGATGCTTTCGGGAAACGCACTCCTGATCTGCTAAAAGATTTGGACCAAGGTCAGGGTCTTTCCCCTGAAGCAGTGAACGAGCTGTGGCACACCACAGATTTAGCTCTCCAGGCCACCAAACAAACAGCCACCGCGATGGCGGTGATGGTGGCAGACTTGGCTGACATCGGGGAGAAAGAAAAAGCCTTTCTTCTCGATGCACCAGTGTCACCTTCTGAACCTTTCGGCAACTCCGTCGAGGCGGTGGTGGGAAAGTTCAGAGAGACGTAGGCGTGCTCGGCTCCATTTAAATCTTGCATCCCGGAGGGAATACTGTCACTGACCCGAAGGGGGAGTGTTTGGCAGTTCAGTGAAACTGCCATTTTCTGACGTTTTTGTCTCAGCCATAATAGCTTGTTTTCATATGACGATGAAATGCAAATGGAGGGCAGGAAGTGATTTGCTGTATTTAGAAAGCACTATAACAAACTCAAAATGCCTATGTTTTGCGTTGTTTATGGTTACTTAAATCGATCAAACCACGAGGAGTTTTTATCGTGTACCAAAAGTTGTTGTTCATAAGGGGGGAAATGCCAGAAATTGACCGAAAAACTCTGGGAAAACGGCTTGCAAACCTACGTCTGCGGTCGGGAGGAGCCGAATGGGAAAATCCCCGTGTGTGCAGTGATCACTTCGTCAAAGGTGAGTTAATACAACTTAAGTGGCTGTGTTTGTGTAACGTGTAACGTTTCCGAACTTTGTAAAGTCAAAGTATGTCTGTAAGACGAGGTAGTTGCTGATATCTAGCGCCTCGATGGCAGGATATCTTTCAATTCAGTTGAAAAATCGCTCCTCTTCATAACGTAAGGATCACGTCCAACATATGTTTGATTTTTTGTTTATATCTTTATCTTGTAATAGCGTGTAAAGTAGTACAGTACGGACTTTCCTCCATCTCGTCCATTGCGCTCTTCACTCCCTGCCCTCCATCTGAATTTCGCGCGTCATCATAATCACGTGACTGAAACCCAGCTATTGGCATGCACTCCCCTCAGCAGAGTGGGTTGGTATATCATTCCCCATAGCGTCATCGACGCAGTGCGAGTTCTCTTTTGAAAGGGAACGCCACAGGTTATGACTGCAACCTATGTTTCCTGAGAACAATGCAACCAAATAATCCAAATAATGGATTATTTGGTTGCATGTAAACGTAGCAAGTGTCATGGACGTAAGGGCAGATCAAGTTTAAATATCTTTTCTAGTCTATATTTCCATCTTGTAAGGCCACTGTTTTTTTATATTTTTTTTATATAAATATTTAAATATAAATGATTTGTAATAGAGCAGACACTTTGAGTTTTTTAATAGGTTATGTTATAGCCCTAAATGTTTTTAATGTTTTTAGGAAATATCTGTATTGACTGTATTATCATATCACCGTATTTTTTACCGCCATGCGAGCCACAAATTAAAGCTTGGTGAGCCGCGCAATGAGTAACACTGCTCTATAATGCTCTCCTGAATGTTTTTGTACAGTATCATTTCTGTTTCTTTAATTTAAATAAAGTAGGTGGTATAATTGGAAGAATTTTATTATTCTAGAAACATTTTTGGACTAAACTTCTTGTCAATATATAAGATTTTCCCGGGAGATAGAGACTTTAAATTTTAAATGCATTTGTTAAGTTTCTTTAGTGATCTTGTACAAGTTCACTATAGCATATAGTCATGGACTAAAATATATCGATTTCATGGGGTCTTTAAATGAAACTCTGAGAAGCTTCTCACCATCAGCACTGCAAAGAACGTCAGATGTGAACACGAGCACTTTATGGTGTCATTGTCGATTTTTACTGTCTCACAGCCGGACATCGTCCATTTTAGATTTCCTTCAAAGAAAAGAGAGCGGCAAATGAAATTGATTATATGAAATGACTTGATTGGAACTGATCAATACAGCCATAAGTTAATTTACCTTTGCCATCCCAAGAACTGCAGGATGCATTACCGACCTGTAAGAACATGTTTGATTTTTATTTTGCTTTCACAGTGTCTGGTAATTATTTTTTACATTTTCTTTTAAAAAAAAAACTTCATTACCAGATCTTTCTGTGTAAAGAACATTTCTATATTGCTGGTAAGGTTGGAGATATTGGCACCCATCGTTATTCCATAAACCTCATCGTTCAAAACAGTGTCATCCTAAATAAGAAACCATACAAGAATTAAAAAGCAATCATTAATAATCAAATATAAACGTTTGAATAGAACAGATCAAGTTTTGAATGATCTCATTGCACACATTACCTTATTTCTCATATTTTTGAACCTTAAAACTCCAACAAATGCACTTCCATTGTTTTCAAGACGTGATTTATCAAAGGCCTCGCTGGGAACATTTACAGACCAGGGAAAGTCTGCCTGCAGGTTATTCTTAACAACCTGTGGATTTTAAAGAATAATTAGCACTAATAAATGAAGAATCCTAGTCAGATGGACATGCTTTAATGCTTCTCAGGCCTTACGTTGATCATGTTCTGTTTTGAAGAGTAGCATATTTTAATGTCTTTGCTTTCTGTGTTCTTGGCTATTCTTTGGAGAACACCAATAATATCCCCCATCACAATCCCCGCATTGCTTTTATTGTTTGTTTCCATCTCCTTCACCCAGGAGTGCATTTTCTCCAGAATCTCTCTGCAAAGTTGATTGAATAACTTGGTATTCGTACTAGAGTCTATTACACTGTACTAGAGTTTTAGACTTTATTGAAACTGGTAACGGCACACTTACGATGCTTTTGAGGGTTTAGGTTTACTCCAGTCTGTTGTATTATCTGAAGATATATTTATAACAATCTCGGGTTGTGGAAGAGTGGGAGATTGATTCTGAGTTGTCGTGGATGGTGTGACACTGGTATCTGGATTGTTAGTGGTGGTGGGTGTCACTGGTGTGACAGTAGTTGATCTTTCATCAGTGCAGTTGACACACATCCATTCTGTCCCATTAAAATTTAGAAAATATTTGCTTCCTTGCGCTTCTACACAAATAAATAAATAAGAAATGGATTTGAATTATACATCTGTGCAATTGTGCAATAATTGAAAGATTAAAGGTTGTATCAGTGATTTCAGGCCTAAAAATAAATGTCTAATCTTTCCTAACGATCCGCTAGCTGCTCGCCCCATAAGCATGCCGTCTAAAAACCGCGTCTCTGTATGCAGCCTAGGCTCTGAGATCTGCACACAAAAACAAATGTGTACAACCACCACTCAAAACCAAAATAAAGTGTTCCAACCAATCACTGACAGGGGCGGGTGTTGTGAGGTTTTGCGCTCGTGCACGGCTGGACGCGAAATCGGAGCAACACCCGCCCCTGTCAGTGATTGGTTGGAACACTGTTTATTTTGGTTTTGAGTGGTGGTTGTACACATTTGTTTTTGTGTGCAGATCTCAGAGCCTAGGCTGCCTACAGAGACGCGGTTTTTGGACGGCATGCTTATGGGGCGAGCAGCTAGCGGATCGTTAGGAAAGATTAGACATTTATTTTTGGGCCAGAAATCACTGATACAACCTTTAAAGAAAGTGTTCTAATATGTCATATATCATAAGAAACACTGTTATTTCAGCATTATACAGTTGCATGTTCATATGCACTCTCAGAAAAAAGGTTCAATGTGGTTCTCTAAAGAGCTCTAGGGTTCTTGACTCTTTAAAGAGACCTTGATGTCAGAAAGGTTCTATATAAAGAGAAATGTCTTAAATGATTGCGTAATATTTTCGTGTTTAATGGGTTAAATCAATTTTTAATTGCAATCATAATTGCACTAAACAGTTTCAACTTCTCATGAACGAATTACTCATGCTTGTCAAAGCAAGTAGATTCTATGTTTAAAAGGTTAAGGAACCCTAATATTACCCTAATCTTATAACTTAATGATTTTTAACTGGAAAAAAGACATATGCATGTTCTACATGCTGTAGGCCTACTTTATTTATTTTGATAGATTGAACTTTGATGGGTGTGTGAAACTTTAAGTAGTTTATAGACACAGACTCACCGCTGCATGTATCATTGCCATATGTTGCATTTTTACAGCTCTCTCCAGGATTAACAGAGGGGATTTTCGAACAACCTCAATAAACCATGACAACACATAATTGTGTCAGACACAGTGTTATGATTTGTACATCTTTGTATACTAAGAACAGCATGAAGGTATTACAGTTTTTTTCAATTGCTTACACACTAAAATTAAATCTTTCCCACTATTAGCAAAACCTTACACTCAAGGACCAAAACACCAGCCTAGATTTGCACAATTGTAAGCACGTTGTCAGCTTCACCCTTTTTGCAAAACATTACACACAGTAATTTGTAAAACTCTACACACATTTTCACACCTTAGACACAGTTAAGGATTGTGAGATTACTTCCTTGTCATTACAAAGCCCCGGTTTGCCATTGACCACACTAATGAATGAATTGGATATACACATCCACCAGGTGTGGAAGCACACATGTGCTAATTTGAAAACGCAGCACTCAGGTGTGCTATAAAAGGCAGCAGGTGAGTTCACCTGTCTTCAACAAAAATGGAAGGAGCTAGAAGAAGAAGAAGAAGAAGAAGTGTGAGAATAAGAGGGGGAGCTCAAAGAGGAGGAGAAGGAGGTAGAGGAAGAGGTGAAGGAGGTAGAGGAGGAGGAGAAGGAGGTAGAGGAGGAGGCCCAGGTAGAGGAAGAGGAGAAGAAGGAGATAGAGGAAGAGGAGAAGAAGGAGATAGAGGAAGAGGTGAAGGAGGTAGAGGAAGAGGAGATGAAGGAGGTAGAGGAAGAGGAGAAGGAGGTAGAGGAAGAGGTGAAGGAGGTAGAGGAGGAGAAGGAGGTAGAGGAAGAGGAGATGAAGGAGGTCGAGGAAGAGGAGAAGGAGGTAGAGGAAGAGGAGAAGGAGGTAGAGGAGGAGAAGGAGGTAGAGGAAGAGGAGATGAAGGAGGTAGAGGAAGAGGAGAAGGAGGTAGAGGAAGAGGAGAAGGAGGTAGAGGAAGAGGAGAAGGAGGTAGAGGAAGGGGTGAAGGAGGAGAAGGAGGTAGAGGAAGAGGAGATGAAGGAGATAGAGGAAGAGGAGAAGGAGGTAGAGGAAGAGGAGAAGGAGGTAGAGGAAGAGGAGAAGGAGGTAGAGGAAGAGGTGAAGGAGGTAGAGGAGGAGAAGGAGGTAGAGGAAGAGGAGAAGGAGGTAGAGGAAGAGGAGAAGGAGGTAGAGGAAGAGGAGAAGGAGGTAGAGGAGGAGAAGGAGGTAGAGGAAGAGGAGAAGGAGGTAGAGGAAGAGGAGATGAAGGAGATAGAGGAAGAGGAGAAGGAGGTAGAGGAAGAGGAGAAGGAGGTAGAGGAAGAGGAGAAGGAGGTAGAGGAAGAGGTGAAGGAGGTAGAGGAAGAGGTGAAGGAGGTAGAGGAGGAGAAGGAGGTAGAGGAAGAGGAGATGAAGGAGATAGAGGAAGAGGAGAAGGAGGTAGAGGAAGAGGAGAAGGAGGTAGAGGAAGAGGAGAAGGAGGTAGAGGAAGAGGTGAAGGAGGTAGAGGAGGAGAAGGAGGTAGAGGAAGAGGAGAAGGAGGTAGAGGAAGAGGTGAAGGAGGTAGAGGAGGAGAAGGAGGTAGAGGAAGAGGAGAAGGAGGTAGAGGAAGAGGTGAAGGAGGTAGAGGAGGAGAAGGAGGTAGAGGAAGAGGAGAAGGAGGTAGAGGAAGAGGTGAAGGAGGTAGAGGAGGAGGAGAAGGAGGTAGAAGAAGAGGAGAAGGAGGTAGAGGAAGAGGTGAAGGAGGTAGAGGAGGAGAAGGAGGTAGAGGAAGAGGAGAAGGAGGTAGAGGAAGAGGTGAAGGAGGTAGAGGAGGAGGAGGAAGAGGTGAAGGAGGTAGAGGAGGAGAAGGAGGTAGAGGAGGAGGAGGTAGAGGAAGAGGTGAAGGAGGTAGAGGAGGAGGAGGAAGAGGTGAAGGAGGTAGAGGAGGAGAAGGAGGTAGAGGAGGAGGAGGTAGAGGAAGAGGAGAAGGAGGTAGAGGAGGAGGAGAAGGAGGTAGAGGAAGAGGAGAAGGAGGTAGAGGAAGAGGTGAAGGAGGTAGAGGAGGAGAAGGAGGTAGAGGAGGAGGCCCAGGTAGAGGAAGAGGAGAAGAAGGAGATAGAGGAAGAGGCCTAAGGAAGAGGTAGAGGTAGAGAAGGACTTGAAGAGTTGATAGAACCTGAACAAAGAAGACGAGGACCAAATTTGACTCAAGAAATCCGTGCAACACTTATTGACCATGTTATCAACCATGGACTGATGGAAGCTGGACAAAAAGATCAACCAAATCTCTGGTTGACACTGTAACTGAATAGTTACAGTATTCTTGTTGCTTTTACAGTAGTTTTTCTTCAGAGTCAAACTGTATGTACTTCATGCATTCATTTTTATTTGTCTACAGATTTTATTTTTTTCATTGATTTCTTTGTTGGTTGATTACTGAAACTGATTATGGTAAGAAATACTGTAAATAAATACTTGAAATATGAGTCTGCAGAGATCAGTGTTGTGCAGTGCTTGGTAAGTTTATAGTAGGCCTATTTGTGTACATTCTCCCTATATCTCAAACTAATCATGAAGAATGTTGTGGGTTTGTCACTATTTTTTTTTTTTCATCTAAATTATCCCTTACATAACAATGTCTGGCCAAAAATCTAGCACATGCTATTTCCTAAAAATAGTTTTTTTACAAATGTGTTTTTTATTTATCACAGCCGTGTGAAACTGGCTGCAATAGTGTCTGATCATTGAGGACTGTGTTGGTTAAATGAAAACTAATAGCATTTTCACAAATATGCGTATATCTTTTGACTGAAGTGTGTATGTTTTGACAGAAGTGTGTCATTTTGCAAACAATCTAGGAATTATGCAAATTGAGTGTGGTGTTTGGATAATTGTGATTAGATTTTGAAAATAAGAACCCAGTTTTCAAAATTGTGTGTAAACAATTGAAAAAAACTGTAAAAGACAGGAATAAAACACTACAGAATGTCCGTGAATATCAATCACAAATGTTACAAGGGAACCAGTAGTGGTAACAGTCTCGAGTGTCAGTGATTATAGTTTACCGTAGTAACACCGTATGTACACAGGGCACCATAAATTACAGGAAAGTTGCATCACGAGCGCACTGTCTTCACTCTTATTGGTTGTTGCTCAGAAAAGTCGCTCTTCATTTGCATAAAGTTAAACGTATCGCAGCGGTCACTGTCGCTTGTTTCGCCAGAAATCGCCAGCTCTCCATTGAAATTAATGTGATCATATCACTTTGTCGCTGGCGGTGTGAACAGGACTTAAAGGGAGCATCAGACCAAAACACAACATGACAACATCAACATCAGTTGAGGGCTGCAACTGCACTTTTTAAATGACAATATCCTGGCCAGACTACTGTTGTCAGTGATATAAGTATTTGAAATGAACATGATTTCTTAATGTCTAGTGACATTTCAGGGCCATTTTATGATTAATTGAAATACATTTCTTACATACAGCTCCTTTAAAGGGATAGTTCACACAAAAAGGTTATATAAGATTATCCCCTAATTTACACACCCTCAAGCCATCCTAGGTGAATATGACTTTCTTCTTTCAGACGAACACAATCAGAGATATCCTGTCTCTTCCAAGCTTTATAATGGTAGTGAATGGGGGTGAGATTTTGAAGCCCAAAAAAGTGCATCCATCCATGATAAAAGTAATCTATACGACTCCAGTGGGTTAATAAAGACCTTCTGAAGCGAAGCCATGCGTTTGTGTAAGAAAAATATATATATTTATAGCTTAATAAACTATAATCACTGGCTACTAGCAACGGCCGCAGGCGAGTCTATTTCCGACCCATGAACTCTGACCCGACGCATGATCTCTGACCCGACACACGACCTCTGACCCGACGCATGAACTCTGACCCGACACACGACCTCTGACCCGACACATGACCTCTGACCCAACACATGACCTCTGACCCGACGCATGAACTCTGACCCGACACACAACCTCTGACCCGACACATGACCTCTGAGCCGACGCATGAACTCTGAGCCGACGCATGACCCCCGACACATGACCTCTGAGCCGACGCATGAACTCTGAGCCGACGCATGACCTCTGACCCGACACACGACCTCTGACCCGACGCACGAACTCTGACCCGACACATGACCTCTGACCCGACGCATGAACTCTGACCCGACGCACGAACTCTGACCCGACGCATGAACTCTGACCCGACACATGACCTCTGACCCGACGCATGATCTCTGACCCGACACACGACCTCTGACCCGACGCATGAACTCTGACCCGACACACAACCTCTGACCCAACACATGACCTCTGACCCGACGCATGAACTCTGACCCGACACACAACCTCTGACCCGACACACAACCTCTGACCCGACGCATGACCTCTGACCCGACGCATGACCTCTGACCCGACGCATGACCTCTGACCCGACACACGACCTCTGACCCGACGCACGAACTCTGACCCGACGCATGAACTCTGACCCGACACATGACCTCTGACCCGACGCATGAACTCTGAGCCAACGCATGAACTCTGACCCAGCACATGACCTCTGACCCGACGCATGAACTCTGAGCCAACGCATGAACTCTGACCCAGCACATGAACTCTGACCCGACGCATGAACTCTGACCTGACACATGAACTCTGACCCGACGCATGAACTCTGACCTGACACATGAACTCTGACCCGACGCATGAACTCTGACCCGACACATGACCTCTGACCCGACGCATGAACTCTGAGCCAACGCATGAACTCTGACCCAGCACATGACCTCTGACCCGACGCATGAACTCTGACCCGACACATGACCTCTGACCCGACGCATGAACTCTGAGCCAACGCATGAACTCTGACCCAGCACATGACCTCTGACCTGACACATGAACTCTGACCCGACACATGACATATTGACGAACGCGGAAGCGCAGAGGATAGAGCAAAACAAAACACCAGTCACAAATTAGAAGTCTAAAACAAGAATTAAAAAGAAAATAATTATACATATGGATATTTTTCATACACAAACGCATCACTTCGCTTCAGAAGGCCTTTATTAACCCCACCGGAGCCATATGGATTACTTTTATAATGGATGGATGCACTTTTTTGGGCTTCAAAATCTCAGTTACTATTCACTCCCATTATTAAGCTTGAGAGAGCCTGGATATTTTTTAATGTAACTCAGTGCTTGGCTTAAAGAAGAGAGCCATAAACACCTAGGATGGTTTGAGGGTGAGCAAATCATGGGATAATTTTCGCAGAGTATTTCGCAGGCGATTTTTTAATATCACTGTCTTAAGTCATGTTTACGTAAAGCATTTATTATTTTGCCGTCATTTACATTTTTTCTATAAACACTTTTCACAAAATTCCTTCAGTTCTCCTTGCAACATAATGTGTTTTCATATAATCCTTATCTTGATATTTATGCTAATATATCCAAATATATATATGGTGTGATGTTGATAACAAAAGAAAGGCTGCAAAATGCATGGAATTTTGTGGTACTGTTACTAAACTTAGTCAAAAATAGGACTTTCCCATTGAAAGGACCATGTAAATTATTGAACCAGTCTAACCAGCCTAGACCTTAGAACGAATTATGTTTATGCTATTCTATGCTTCTAGATAACCTGTTCAGTGGAAAGCAGAGTGCAATGTATCTGGTTGCTACAACAAATAGGGTTATACTGTAGAAGAGGGTAAAATCTTACATATGCTTGAGTTTTTATTATTTGCATTGCAGTTGGTGTTGTTACTTGTTTGGGTGTTGGTTGACAGGGTGCTGTTGTTCTGACAAGTCACAGTATAATCTGGATCAAGCAGAAGGGAAGAGATGGAATTATTACAACACTTGCTAAATATCACTAATCTAAACTAGTGTAAAATAGTCTGTGGTTGTACCATGATCTGCTGTTTCTCAAGAACTCATTGCTCCATTTAAATAGTAAGATTTGCATAGAATTTCAGTCTTGCGTTTGTTCTATTTTAGCTTTGCATTGATTGATAGAATGTTCAGAATTCAAAATATTACCAACAGCAATGACGTCATAATGACTGACAGCAGCGATCACTAATGAAAACACAGAAGTATACCTGTACTCATGCGGTGTTGTGTGTGTTACACTGCGTCTGACGACACGCACCTGTTAAATTCAGGACCGCTGATGGCAGACATTTAGATTCATTTGGTAAAAACCACATTGTTATGTCTTGAACCATCTCAATTATTCTGACTTCATAGTTCCCCAAGTTGTTTGTTATTTCGAAAAAGTCTGTTTTGCAATTTCCTGGAAACACAAGAGAACATTTTAACATTTGTGACGGTGGACCACGAAACCAGTCACAAGGGTAATTTTTATATTATTTAGATCTATAATTGATGTATGGTTTGTTAGGATAAGAAAATATTTGGCCGAGATTAGAAAATACAACTATTAGAAAATCTGGAATCTGAGGGTGTAAAAAAAATCGCTTTTAAAGTTGTGCATTTATGTTCGCGATTTTTCTGCATTCACTCACAAAAATAAATTTGTTATATATTTACGGTAGGAAATTTACTAAATATCTTCATGGAACATGATCTTTACTTAATATCCTAATGATTTTTGGCATAAAAGAAAAATCGATAATTTTGACCCATAATGTATTGTTGGCTATTGGCACAAATAAACCCGTGCGACTTATAACTGGTTTTGTGGTCCAGGGTCACATTTGTTGAAGAAATTTCTGAACTCAGGAATGGTTTATAAATAAAATATAATCAGGTTTTTTCCCAGTGTATTTATCAATAACTAAAACTATAATTTTCTTCAATTAAAAAAATTAAAATAAAAAAATATTATGTGTATATATATATATATTATACACTACCGTTCCAAAGTTTGGGGTCAGTGAGAATTTTATTTTTATTTTTTGGAGGAAAGAAATCAATACTTAATTTGATCGAAAGTGACAGTAAAGACATTTATAATGTTACAAAAGATTCTATTTCAAACAAATGCTGTTTTTTTAACTTCCTATTCATCAAAGAATCCTAAAAACAAAACAAAAAAAAACTGTACAACTGACAGACCAACAACTGTTTCAACATTGATAATAATAATAAATGTTTCTTGAGCATCAAATCCTCATATTATACTGATTTGTGAAGGATCATTTGACACTGAAGACACTGACACTGGTGATGCTGAAAATTCAGCTTTGATCACAGGAATAAATTACACTTTACTATATATTCACACAGAAAACAGCTGATTTACACTGGAATAATATTTAATACTATAACTGATTTTTTTTGTATTTTTAATCAAATAAGCGCAGCCATGGTTAGCAGAAGAGAATTCTTTTAAAAGTATTTAAAATCGTACCGACCCCAAACTTTTGAACGGTAGTGTATATAATGAAAAACTTAAAGAAAATGAAACATTTTGCCTTGGCAACTAACTTACATAAAATAGGCCTAAGTTGAAGAACTAAATATCTAAAATTAAACTGAAATAAATGTAAATGAAACCTAAATATGAATTCTTAAAAATAACTAAAACTAATAAAAGTTACGAAATAACAACAAAATTAATAAAACTTTAACTAAAATTTAAATGCAAACTGAAAATATAAAAACAAAAGCTAATTCAAAATATTAATAAAAATGATAACAGTATATAATACAAAAATACCACTGTTACCCTGGGAAGTGGTGTTCGGTTTGAGGGTCATTGTGCAAAAATCCCCTATCAATGTTTCACTAGCTGATGGACATTTCAGGTTTATTGCTGGAATAAAAAGGCATTATCTCTATGAATATGTCAGTCGTCACAACAATTCAGAAGATAAATATGCAGTTTATTTCACATCTACCTGTGCAATTTGAATTTGGGTATGCATCTGTCAAATTCTCACCAATAAACATTATTTTCGAGCAGCCTGCACAAACAAACACAACATCTGCGCATCGAACAACATATTCACTGGCATTATAGACTTTCTTTGAAGTTTAAAGCAACATACTTATCTGGCTTGAAGCACAACAGACGATCATCAGCCACAGCAAATTCTGCTTTTCCCGAGACATAATTCCCAAAAACAGCCTGATAGAGACAAAAGAGTTGAATTTTCTTTTCTACAGATATTAGTAATACAATTTAAATCTTAAAGCATTTTATATTTACATTCTTGAAATGTAAAGTCCACAGTCCAAGAGGAGAGAGAGTTTCATCCGTTCACACATGAAGCCGTATGATTATGATCTGCAGATCAGAGCCGCTGGAACACTGACATACGGTTCATTTGCAAACATGCAAATCATTTTATTGTGGGCTTTAACTGTAAATTTCAGTATACTTTTACATTTAGGTCCAGTTTATAATGTCACATTTGTTCACAGAGAACTACATAAATATATAATATATATATATATATATACTATATAGCCTAAAACTAAATAAGTACTAATACTAAATACAAACAAATCATATATTTAGTAATAATAGAAATACTGATATCACGAATCATGATAAGATTCAAATGAATTCTTTGAAAGAACGAAACAATGTGTTCTTTGTAAAGTGTGTTTTTCACAATAAATGACACCTGTTTTGTTATTTTTGTCACGCAATGAATGACATTCAGACATTTATCAGTTTGACTAGTGTGATGATTTTTGAGATCCACTGAAAGTTCATCATGATGAATAATCTTTCCAGATCTATTGACTTTTTAGAGCTTGTGGTGGCAAACAAAATCACTGAATAAGAGACAAAAATTTCCAATTGTCTTTGATGAGGTTTATTTTCTTGCAAGAAAAGGCCAGCAGTCGTACAGTCACTTCTGGCCAATCATGGTCATACGTGGAACAATCTTAGACTTGTTCATCATATTGTATCCTTGAGTGGAGGCCCTCCTGTCACGTACCGACACTCTTTACTATTCCAATACAATTCCATAGTAGAATAAGGTTTGTGTGAGCTCTTTATACTGTCATATGATGGTCACACACATCTTAAAGATAACATTTCTTCCACAAGCTGCTTTACAGCATAATTTAATTCCATTTGCGTCATTGATCATTGTTATCACTGAAAAGCTGCTTTAAAACCAAAGACTTTATATACAGAAAAAGGGGACTGTTTTTTTGTTTAAAGCAATCTTTATAAAGTGCTATAGAACTAAAGGTGATTTCAGAATGATGAAGAATGACATGAGAGGTTTTAGATATAAAACCGAGCATATAAGCCAGGGTTTTTGTGTATTTTATTCAACCAAATATGTATCTTTATCTCTGTGCATTATTTACCTTGATATTATAAATCTAATAAGCATGCAAATATATGACGCGTGGACTTTAGTTTCATCCTGAAGATGCAAATTTGTTCTCTAAAAGATGTTCAGTATAGTTTGTGTCTCTGATATGCTCATGTTCAAACATACAAGACAGCAGGATGATTATAACATTAATAAATCTAACATCACTAATATTTAACACAATTCAATCCTCCCACAATAACAGTATTTTAGTAACAATCACCAGAACTGAGATTTCCACTGAGTAGTTTTACTCCAAGTTGTAGTTTTATGTAGAAACATCAAAATTGACATTTATCTTGTTGTTTTTGGGCCTGATTAGGTGAGAATATTATAAAACTCTGCACTGGATAATGATTGCTAATATCTCAAAGATGTTTGAGCCAAAAATCTTAACTTTCAACATTTTTAGATGGACTAATAGCAGCATACATGTTTGTCTTTAGTAGCCTAATGTTTGTGAGAATAAATATTATTATACCACGGGTAGGAGTGGAACGGTACACAGAAGTCACGGTTCGGTTCATACCTCGGTTCAGACATCACGGTTCGGTACGATTTCGGTACAATGGAGGGAAAAGCAAAACAAAAATGCAGAAGGCATTGTATTTTTTAAATAAGTTTTATTAATAAAGGCATAGAACCAGTTTATTTGTAGTGCACTGACAATAGTTTTATATAATTATGTTATTAATTAAATTAATAAAAAGACAAAAAGACCTTGCGATATGTTTGGTAATTGTACCTGAATTAATTTTAAATTAATTTGCTATATTTCAGGTCAATATATTTGTTTTCCTTAATTTTAATTAACATTATTAATTAACAATGTAACACTATTCTCATCTGAATTATAAATAATTGATTTCTGTATAAAATAATACTACCATTAAAAACACATTCGATTTTCTTTTTTAATCAATGTAGATAGAATGTGTAAGATTAGTGACAAGAAATGAAAACCAATGCGATATGATGAATGTCCAAAAGATGGGACCCACAGACTGTTTTGAAATGGAGTCGGATAAATATGTTTTGCTTTTAAAACAGTGTGTGTGTGTGTGTGTGTGTGTGTGTGTGATATTTTGGTTGGGTGACAGTTGTAGGTTACAGTTTGACAAGAGTTTACAGTGTGACAAAAGCACAATGTTGTGTTTTATTGCGAGTGTACACAAATATAAGTAAACACTTTGCAGGTTTAATGATCTGTATGATCATCTCTCGCTCTCTCACACACACACACTGGAAATCTTGTTAGTTTTATACAATATAGCTCAAAGTATGAGCCAGAGGAATACCACCAACTCCTTGCCCCTGAGAGCAATCAAGTCCATCACGGCCCCAACCTTCATCCGAGAGGGACAGAAAAAGCCCAACCATCCCCCTACCAAACCAGAAGCTGGACAGCTAGCCATGGCCCGGGACTGGAAGATGCTAGTCGATATTGGCCAGCAACTAACCTTTCCACCTGAGATTGCAGTCACCACCCTTAGGCCAGACTTGGTTCTCTGGTCCCCCTCATTGAAGTCTGTTTACATCACTGAGCTCACAGTCCCATGGGAGAATTCAACGGATGAGGCCTATGAACGCAAGAAACTGGGCAGTGTACAGAACTGGCAGCAGACGCTCAACAACGAGGATGGAAAGCGAAGGTCTATCCGGTTGAAGTGGGATGCAGAGGTTTTGTGGCTTCTTCTATCAGACTGCTGAAAGACCTTGGCATCCGTGGACAGGCTCTGCGACAAACAATTAGATCAGTCTCTGAAGCGGCCAAAAGAAGCAGCCAGTGGATATGGATTAAGAGGAAGGACCCTTGTTGGGCTCAAAGAGCATCAGCATGACCCACTCACTAATCCCCCCACCCTATAACCCACTTGAAAACCCTCCATGAGGAGGGTGAACTAGGCTTGCTACGGTAGTCGGTGTTACCGGTGTTACACGGTGTTCAGGCGCAACACCGGTTTCATCACTTGTCCACCGCGACACCGCAAAAATAAATATATATAGAAATATAGGCATATATTTAACGCAATTACGCAATAGGCTATCCGTTTTTTTCTGTCACCCGTTGACTACCGTTGTATGATCACGCTCTTATTAATGTGAATGATATTAAGCGCGACAAGACTAAAGAGACCGCGCTGTCCTGCCTACACACACACACACACGCACACACGCGCGCGCGCCAGTATCGAGTTCTCTTTCGGGCTTGAACAAACCATAACACACACAAATTATGCCAAAATGTCAGTTTTGACGAGTGTCCTTATACGAGCAGTCTTAAATGATTTAAATAAAGTCTTAAATTAACGTAGAGATTTGTGAGAAAATGGGACGCGTGTTGATCGCGTCTCTGTCAGCAGCTGGTCTTAAAGTGTCATTAAAGTAAATCAAAGAACAAAGGTAAGAGAGTAAATGACTCACTCAGACCCGGAGCCAGGAGGATTATTACACCGGTAGCCTAATAATCATGAATGCACTCCGCTATCTTTAACACATCTCTGGCGAACGGCTTCTTCACGCAAAAGAAAAACTCTTCATGAAGCGCAGTGAAATTCAGCGACCTATGGCATGTCCTGATGGATCGAGGTTGTTCGTTAACTTAATTTTACACGTGCAACTCACGTAGCCTATAAGGACACTGACAACGTGCTGACAGACAGGACCGAGCAGGTAATATTTAATATGAAACAAAGTCTCAACTTTCAAATTTGGTCAGTCAAAGAAAATTAAACAATAGGCCTACCGTTTTGTGGCTCTGGGTCGTGAGAGATTGCCTCAGTTAAAGACAAGTTCAAATCCACCGACGTTAATCTACTAATCTAGACTACTAAACTACTACTCTCCTGACTGCTTTGTCGGAAAAAAATGGTGGATTTTGATTTGTCAGATCACATCAAACTCCCTGCGAAGGATGAATTGACGCTAATGTATAAGTGTAATATCAGTAATCACATAATAACCTCTCCCTTCTAAGTATGACCTGAACCATTTTAGGACTGTCCCAGAAAGCCCCACCCAGTTTTCCAGCCTGTCAAGAAGTATGTTGTGATCGACAGTGTCAAATGCAGCACTGAGGTCGAGTAGTACCAGCACTGATAATCAGTATCAGTATTTAAGCGAATATCGTTTATTATCTTTATGAGAGCTGTCTCTGTGCTGTGATGCGATCGGAAACCAGATTGAAAATTGTCTAAGTATCCATTCGAGCTTAAGAATTTGTTCAGCTGATTGAAGACAACTTTTTCAATGATCTTGCCTATGAAAGGAAGATTTGAGATCGGTCTATAGTTGCTCAAGATGGTCTTATCCAGATTGCTCTTTTTCAGGAGGGGCTTGACAACGGCAGTTTTCAGGGAGTTTGTAAAGCTCCCAGAGAGAAGTGAGGCATTTACCACTTCTAGGAGATCTGCTTCTAAGCTGTTTAACACACTTTTGAAGAAAGATGTGGGAAGTGTGTCAAGGGCGCAGGTTGATGTTTTAAGGTGCTGTACGGTTTCTTCCAAAATTTTGCCATCAATTTCTTCGAAAACAGACATAGTAACTACTTTATCAGGCTGTGGTCTGATCTGTCTGACCCCAGTGCAACTCAAGGATGAGCTGATCACCTTTCTGATATTATTGATTTTCTCAGAGAAGAAAGAAGCAAACTCACTGCACTTGCCGTCTGAGAGCATTTCACTGGGAATCTGGCTTGGGGGGTTTGTCAGTCTCTCTACAGTAGCAAAAAGAGTGCGTGTGTTGTTTAAGTTGCTGTTTATAATATTCGAGAAGAAAGTCTGTGTAGCTTTGCCTAGTTCCATATTGAAAGCATGGATGCTGTCTTTATAGATGTTATAATGGATTACTAGTCTTGTCTTTCGCCACATGCACTCTGCTTTTCTGCATTGTCTTTTCATGTTTTGCACAGCTGTTGAGTTTATCCAAGGTGCTTTCTGTCTTCCACTATTCTTCCTGACTTTCACAGGAGCAATATCATCAAGTACACTTTTAACTTTTGAGTTAAAAGAATCAAGGAGAAAATCAACAGAGTCAGCAGATATGCTTGGTTTTAAAGATATAGCCTTCATAAATAGCACGCAGTAGGCACGGGCGAACCGGGCAGTCGCCCGGGGCGGCATTTTTTCATGTCACATGGGGGGCGGCACGAGCAGTTAAAAAAAATCCTCTGCGCCGCGAAGGTTTTCTATTTTCTATCATTTCAATTAAATTATTGGCAATGGCGCCCCTGCTTGCTGAGAAGGTGCCGTGCACAGAAGCTATGTCAAGGGAGTCTCCTGATTGGAGGTAGCTCACCAAGGGGCCGTTCACATATCGCGCTCAAGGTCGTTATTTCAAATATAGGCGCACGGGAAGCGCGCTCATAATTGAAGCGACGCGCTCATTTTTTCCAGGAGCAGCGAGATGAACATTTTTAATCTTTTCAGTATGGGGGTGCACCCAAACACGTGGGTGTTTTTCTCTTCTCCGTAAATAAATCTTATAGCAGAGCTACAGCAAGCGTTTTTCTGTGGTGGAAATCCATTAGCTACTAAAACTTATTTGTCGTTGTGGAGAGCGCAGTGCATGGTTGTATAGCAACGACAGCCATGGGAAATTAGGACCGAATTTTACTATTAATAATAAAAAATAAGCTACTGTGCATTATAAATGTCAGGAATTTATCTTTATTGACTCATTCTTTTTATAAAGATGATTTAAAGGCTGAAATATATGAGGTTTATCTTTTTATAAAACCTTTTTTGTCAAAAGTTTATTTGAACGTGTACATGTTAGATAACATAAAAGACATTCCTTTAAAATTTGGCCATCATCTTTAATGGTATTAACTTGGTGAATAGATTTCATTGTGTATTAGGCCTAATTTTTGAACAAGATTCTGTGTTTAACCGTGATCATTTTGGTCACTATTCATGAAATGAAAATAATTTTCATAATGATCAACTAAAATCAACTATAATTATGTGTTTTTACAGTAGCCTATAATATGCAAAGTACAATTTTCTATTAAAAAATAATCTCTGATTCTGTCCTTTTCTCTGACATTTAAGGCCTAAGCTATTTTAGGTCTAAAACAGTTTGGATAGTTGTTAATATTAGAGTTATTAGAAATTATTTAAGAGATAAGTATTGTGTTACTACATGTGACGATCTGCGGCTGGAGTGCCCGCTTGAGCCTCTGGGGGGCACTCCTTCCTAGTTTATTGTTTCCTTTAGGACTGATTATGGTTGATTTCATGCACCTGTGTTTGATTATCTTGTTTAGCGCACCTGTCTTAAGCCTGAGTTTTCCCTTGGTTCATTGCTCAGTATTGTATGTGTCTCACTGCATCCTAAGCGTTTTCCTAGTTCCTTAGTGTTTCCTAGTTTCACGGTTCCTGGACTCCCTGCCTGTTTCTGGTCTTCCCGTTTGCCTCATCCTTGCATTATATGTTTGCTGATCTGGACTGCTTACCTGGTTTTGACCTCTGCCTGTTCTCTCGTACCTGTTTCTGGATTGTCCTCTCAATATAGCCTGCATTTGGATCACCACTGTCTGTTTCCACCGAGCAGTTCATGACAGAATACTGAGCCAATTCTGATCCAGCGGCTGAGAGGAACACGGACCTCGTTATGGATCCCACAGCGCAGATCGTAAGCCTCCGTCAAGGAGAACGTCCTCTCAAGGTTTTTGTGACAGATTTTTTGAAGCTCGCTCGTCAGTCCTACTTGAATGATTTCTGTCTGATGATGTTCTTTCGGGGAGGACTGTCTGAACCACTCGGCTCTGCTATACCATTTCCGAGTTCAAGCTGGACTCTTACTCAATATATTGACCTGGCCTTTTCCATGAGCGGTTCACTTTTTACTGTGGATTTTTTGGAACTTTTCCTTCACAAAAGATCAGACGATTCGCCCTTGTACAAGGTACCCACTGAATCCACGCATCAAGTGTCTCCCGGTGAATCAGCGCTTCACACGTGCACCGCCGAGTTTGCGCTACATGAAAGCCCAGTTGAACCAACCCTTCGTAAAGGGTCCGCCGTATCCACGCAACATGTGAATCCCGACGTTCTAACACTTCACGTAAGCTCCGTTATATTCCTGCCTCAAGAGTTTTCTACTGAGTCTGAGCGCATGCCAGCCGAATCAAGTGAGTCAAGTGCCGCCGAGTCTAGCGAGTCAAATGAACCGAGTCCCGAGTCAAGTGAACCGAATCCCGAGTCAAGGGCATCGTCTTCTGAGTCTTCCAGTGAGTCAAGTGCATCGTCTTCTGAGTCTTCCAGTGAGTCAAGTGCATCGTCTTCTGAGTCTTCCAGTGAGTCAAGTGCATCGTCTTCTGAGTCTTCCAGTGAGTCAAGTGCATCGTCTTCTGAGTCTTCCAGTGAGTCAAGTGCATCGTCTTCTGAGTCTTCCAGTGAGTCAAGTGCATCGTCTTCTGAGTCTTCCAGTGAGTCAAGTGCATCGTCTTCTGAGTCTTCCAGTGAGTCAAGTGCATCGTCTTCTGAGTCTTCCAGTGAGTCAAGTGCATCGTCTTCTGAGTCTTCCAGTGAGTCAAGTGCATCGTCTTCTGAGTCCTCCAGTGAGTCAAGTGCATCGTCTTCTGAGTCTTCCAGTGAGTCAAGTGCATCGTCTTCTGAGTCTTCCAGTGAGTCAAGTGCATCGTCTTCTGAGTCTTCCAGTGAGTCAAGTGCATCGTCTTCTGAGTCTTCCAGTGAGTCAAGTGCATCGTCTTCTGAGTCTTCCAGTGAGTCAAGTGCATCGTCTTCTGAGTCTTCCAGTGAGTCAAGTGCATCGTCTTCTGAGTCTTCCAGTGAGTCAAGTGCATCGTCTTCTGAGTCTTCCAGTGAGTCAAGTGCATCGTCTTCTGAGTCTTCCAGTGAGTCAAGTGCATCGTCTTCTGAGTCTTCCAGTGAGTCAAGTGCATCGTCTTCTGAGTCTTCCAGTGAGTCAAGTGCCGCCGAATCAAGCGAGTTAAGTGCCGCCGAGTCAAGCGAGTTAAGTGCCGCCGAGTCAAGTGCGTCCAGTGCTGAATCTAGCAAAGTGAGTGATTCAGACCAAGTGATTGAATCAAGCCCAGTGACTCGCCGTCGCAGGAGGAGGAGGACTCGTTCGGCTCGCCAGGCTCCGGTGAGTGTATCCAGACGCCTTGCCCTGCCGGCCCCGCCTCTGCGCCTCGCCCTGCCGGCCCCGCCTCTGCGCCTCGCCCTGCCGGCCCCGCCTCTGCGCCTCGCCCTGCCGGCCCCGCCTCTGCGCCTCGCCCTGCCGGCCCCGCCTCTGCGCCTCGCCCTGCCTGCGCCCTTCAAGCTCCGGGAGGCCTTTCTTGAACCTGTGAATTTCCCCAAGTATTTTTTTGGGGGGGGGGCAGTAGGTAGTCTGCTCCGCCCTCGTCTCCCTCCGAGTCTGCTCCGCCCTCGTCTGAGTCTGCTCCGCCCTCGTCTCCCTCCGAGTCTGCTCCGCCCTCGTCTGAGTCTGCTCCTCCCTCGTCTCCGTCCGAGTCTGCTCCGTCCTGGTCCCCTTCCAAGTGTGCTCACCCATGGTCTCTTGCCCTACTCTGGTCTCCAGGCCCCAGGTCTCTCCATGGGCCTGGCCCCCTGCCTCTCCACGGGCCTGGCCCTCCATCCCATCCCCCGTCGACCTCCCTCCGGAGCTCTTAGGAGCGTCTGGAAGCCGCTCCTTAGAGGGGGGGTTATGTGACGATCTGCGGCTGGAGTGCCCGCTTGAGCCTCTGGGGGGCACTCCTTCCTAGTTTATTGTTTCCTTTAGGACTGATTATGGTTGATTTCATGCACCTGTGTTTGATTATCTTGTTTAGCGCACCTGTCTTAAGCCTGAGTTTTCCCTTGGTTCATTGCTCAGTATTGTATGTGTCTCACTGCATCCTAAGCGTTTTCCTAGTTCCTTAGTGTTTCCTAGTTTCACGGTTCCTGGAGTCCCTGCCTGTTTCTGGTCTTCCCGTTTGCCTCATCCTTGCATTATATGTTTGCTGATCTGGACTGCTTACCTGGTTTTGACCTCTGCCTGTTCTCTCGTACCTGTTTCTGGATTGTCCTCTCAATAAAGCCTGCATTTGGATCACCACTGTCTGTTTCCACCGAGCAGTTCATGACAGAATACTGAGCCAATTCTGATCCAGCGGCTGAGAGGAACACGGACCTCGTTATGGATCCCACAGCGCAGATCGTAAGCCTCCGTCAAGGAGAACGTCCTCTCAAGGTTTTTGTGACAGATTTTTTGAAGCTCGCTCGTCAGTCCTACTTGAATGATTTCTGTCTGATGATGTTCTTTCGGGGAGGACTGTCTGAACCACTCAGCTCTGCTATACCGTTTCCGAGTTCAAGCTGGACTCTTACTCAATATATTGACCTGGCCTTTTCCATGAGCGGTTCACTTTTTACTGTGGATTTTTTGGAACTTTTCCTTCACAAAAGATCAGAAGATTCGCCCTTGTACAAGGTACCCACTGAATCCACGCATCAAGTGTCTCCCGGTGAATCAGCGCTTCACACGTGCACCGCCGAGTTTGCGCTACATGAAAGCCCAGTTGAACCAACGCTTCGTAAAGGGTCCGCCGTATCCACGCAACATGTGAATCCCGACGTTCTAACACTTCACGTAAGCTCCGTTATATTCCTGCCTCAAGAGTTTTCTACTGAGTCTGAGCGCATGCCAGCCGAATCAAGTGAGTCAAGTGCCGCCGAGTCTAGCGAGTCAAATGAACCGAGTCCCGAGTCAAGTGAACCGAATCCCGAGTCAAGTGCATCGTCTTCTGAGTCTTCCAGTGAGTCAAGTGCATCGTCTTCTGAGTCTTCCAGTGAGTCAAGTGCATCGTCTTCTGAGTCTTCCAGTGAGTCAAGTGCATCGTCTTCTGAGTCTTCCAGTGAGTCAAGTGCATCGTCTTCTGAGTCTTCCAGTGAGTCAAGTGCATCGTCTTCTGAGTCTTCCAGTGAGTCAAGTGCATCGTCTTCTGAGTCTTCCAGTGAGTCAAGTGCATCGTCTTCTGAGTCTTCCAGTGAGTCAAGTGCATCGTCTTCTGAGTCTTCCAGTGAGTCAAGTGCATCGTCTTCTGAGTCTTCCAGTGAGTCAAGTGCATCGTCTTCTGAGTCCTCCAGTGAGTCAAGTGCATCGTCTTCTGAGTCTTCCAGTGAGTCAAGTGCCGCCGAATCAAGCGAGTTAAGTGCCGCCGAGTCAAGCGAGTTAAGTGCCGCCGAGTCAAGCGAGTTAAGTGCCGCCGAGTCAAGTGCGTCCAGTGTTGAATCTAGCAAAGTGAGTGATTCAGACCAAGTGATTGAATCAAGCCCAGTGACTCGCCGTCGCAGGAGGAGGAGGACTCGTTCGGCTCGCCAGGCTCCGGTGAGTGTATCCAGACGCCTTGCCCTGCCGGCCCCGCCTCTGCACCTCGCCCTGCCGGCCCCGCCTCTGCGCCTCGCCCTGCCGGCCCCGCCTCTGCGCCTCGCCCTGCCTGCGCCCTTCAAGCTCCGGGAGGCCTTTCTTGAACCTGTGAATTTCCCCAAGTATTTTTTTGGGGGGGGGGGCAGTAGGTACTCTGTGAGGGCCATGGAGGTGACGCTGACATGGACCTCATCTGAGTCTGCTCCGCCCTCGTCTCCCTCCGAGTCTGCTCCGCCCTCGTCTGAGTCTGCTCCGCCCTCGTCTCCCTCCGAGTCTGCTCCGCCCTCTTCTGAGTCTGCTCCTCCCTCGTCTCCGTCCGAGTCTGCTCCGTCCTGGTCCCCTTCCAAGTGTGCTCACCCATGGTCTCTTGCCCTACTCTGGTCTCCAGGCCCCAGGTCTCTCCATGGGCCTGGCCCCCTGCCTCTCCACGGGCCTGGCCCTCCATCCCATCCCCCGTCGACCTCCCTCCGGAGCTCTTAGGAGCGTCTGGAAGCCGCTCCTTAGAGGGGGGGTTATGTGACGATCTGCGGCTGGAGTGCCCGCTTGAGCCTCTGGGGGGCACTCCTTCCTAGTTTATTGTTTCCTTTAGGACTGATTATGGTTGATTTCATGCACCTGTGTTTGATTATCTTGTTTAGCGCACCTGTCTTAAGCCTGAGTTTTCCCTTGGTTCATTGCTCAGTATTGTATGTGTCTCACTGCATCCTAAGCGTTTTCCTAGTTCCTTAGTGTTTCCTAGTTTCACGGTTCCTGGACTCCCTGCCTGTTTCTGGTCTTCCCGTTTGACTCATCCTTGCATTATATGTTTGCTGATCTGGACTGCTTACCTGGTTTTGACCTCTGCCTGTTCTCTCGTACCTGTTTCTGGATTGTCCTCTCAATAAAGCCTGCATTTGGATCACCACTGTCTGTTTCCACCGAGCAGTTCATGACACTACATAAGTATCTCTTGGCCACTTTCACTTTTAAAAACTCTATTTCGTGACAAAGTATAGTTTAACAAGTCATAACTAAAAGTGTGCCATGCATAGAATTCGAGGCAGTAACCAATGAGCTAATGGTTCCTCCCTGAAAGTTAGATTAATATAGCAAAATAACTGGATTTTCTTACTGTTTTTTTTTTTCAAATGAACGGTATGTGATTTTATTGTTGTTGTTTTTTTTCTTGGGGGGGGGGGGGGGGCTCGAAGGGGGTCTCGCCCAGGGTGTAATTCAATGTAGAATCGCCACTGATAGCACACTAGTGTTCTCATTTAAGCATCTCTTGTTGACAGACACAGATCTAGCTTCAATGGCAGGAGAGATCAATATATCAAAGAAAATACAGAAATTATCAGACATCCTTAATAACAATCGATGAGATGTTTAAACCCTTACTGATAAGTAAATCTAGAGTGTGTCCACGATTGTGTGTGGGTCCATGTACATGCTGAGTCAGATCAAACGTTTTTAAAACAGTTTTGATTTATTTTGCCATATTTGTATCATTATCAATGTGAATGTTAAAATCTCCAGCAATGGCAAAACAGTCAAACTCTGAGGAAATTGTTGATAGCAGTTCTGTAAAGTCCTCAGCAAAGGCTTGAGAGTATTTTGGAGGCCTGTAAATGATGATAAGTAAAATGCGTGGAGCACCTTTTAACACAATACCCAGATATTCGAAAGACGGGTAATTCCCAAATTATGTTTGCTTACAGTGATAGACATCTTTAAAAAGAGCAGCTACACCCCCGCCTCTCTTTCCCGCTCTGCAGACACTCATAAAAGTAAAGTTAGGAGGGGATGATTCATTGAGGACTGTTGCACTGCAGCTGTCTTCTAGCCAAGTTTCATTTAGAAACATAAAGTCCAGGTTGTATGTGGTTATTAAGTCATTGACTAGAAGTGATTTATTTTTAAGTGAGCGGATGTTTAAAAGTGCTAACATGACAGTCTTACTTTTTGTC
>NW_026606626.1:362500-372500 GCF_029890125.1 Rhinichthys klamathensis goyatoka | reverse complement strand
GTGTCTCGTTCCCTTCTCAGGGAACAAGGGTTACAGTCGTAACCCGAGACGTTCCCCTTCGAGGGAACTCGCACTGCGTCATAGTTGTGACGCTTTGGGGAACGAAATACCCACTATGCCACACCGTAATCACGCCCGCCCCTAGTGTGAAGCTGGAAGACCAGGCACACTTAGGACGCGAGCACTCTGGTGCTAGGCGTCACGGGGAGTTGCAGACTGTAAAAACGTATGAAGGTGTGCGGGGTGGCCCACCCGGCCGCCTCGCAAATCTCCTGAAGCGAGACGCCAGAAAGGAGAGCCACCGAGGAGGCCATGCTCCTGGTGGAATGTGCCCTCACGGCCATAGGTGAAGGCAAATTGCGCACCTGATAAGCCGTGGCTATAGCCTGGACAATCCAATTACTGATTGTCTGTTTAGATGCAGGCAGCCCTTTCTTGGGTGAACCAAAGCACACCAACAACTGGTCTGACTTCCTCCACTGAGAAGACTTCTCCAAGTAAACCCTTAGGGCTCTGACTGGGCAGAGCAGGTGAAGTCTCCCCTCTTCCGCCGTCCCATGAGGTGGAGGATGGAAGGCCTGAAGAACCACTGACCGTGCCGCACTAGACGGCACCTTGGGCACATAGCCCGGTCTAGGATGTAAGATGGCCCTAACTCCGCCAGGGGCAAACTCCAGGCAAGTTGGCGATATAGCCAAGGCCTGGAGATCCCCCACTCTCCTCAGAGAAGTGATGGCAAGGAGAAAGGTCACCTTGAAGGTCAGGTTCTTTGCCTCAGCCGACTCCAGTGGTTCAAAGGGGGCCTCAGCCAACCCTTCGAGAACCACCGCCAGGTCCCAAGTTGGAACTCTGGAGCGAGCCGCAGGCCTAATCCTCCGAGCCCCACGGAGGAAACGTACAACCATATGGTGCCTTCCCAAAGGCCCAGCACCTATAGGTGAGTGGAAAGCCGCAATGGCAGCCACATACACCTTAAGTGTGGATGGGGAAAGACCGGCGGAGAAACGATCTTGGAGGAACTCCAGCACTGAAGCCACTGGGCAGTTAACTGGGTCCACCTCACGCTCTCTACACCAAGTGGAAAACACATTCCACTTTAGGCTGTACAGTCTCCTAGTGGAAGGAGCCCTGGAGCTAAGTAGGGTCTCGACAACACCTGCTGACAGGCCAGCCTCTAAGTACCGAGCCCCCTCAGGGGCCAGACCCAGAGGTTCCACAGCTCTGGCCGGGGGTGAAATATTGTGCCCCCTGCCTGAGACAGCAGATCCCTCCTCAGAGGGACCTGCCATGGGAGGCCGTCTAGCAGTGCTACAATGTCCGAGAACCATATCCGGGTCGGCCAGCGGGGTGCTACTAAAAGTAGGCTGATCCCTTCCCGGCGGACCCGCTCCAAGACTCCCGGGAGCAGAGCGATCGGGGGAAATGCGTACAGACGCAGCCTAGGCCACGTCTGTGTCATAGCGTCCAGCCCAACGGAGCTGGATACCTGAGAGAGAACCACAGTGGACAGTGGGACGTCTCTCGAGACGCAAACAGATCCACTTCCACTGGGCCGAATCTCACGCACATGGCCTCCACCACCTCGGGGTGGAGTCGCCACTCCCCGGGCCTCAGCCCCTGCCTCGACAGGACGTCTGCTCCCTGATTTTGGTCCCCGGGGATATACATCGCTCTGAGAGACGATAGTTTCCCCTGGGACCACAGAAGGATCTGGTGTGCCAATCTGCATAGAGGGCGCGACCTCAGACCTCCCTGGTGATTCAGATACGCGACTACGGACATGTTGTCCGAGCGTATCAGGACATGGTGGCCGCAGAGGTCCGGGAAAAAACTCCTCAGAGCTTTGTAGACCGCCAGCATTTCCAGGCAATTGATGTGCCAGGAAGAATGCCGGGTCTCCCACAGACCTCTCGCAAAGCGGCCGTCCATGACCGCGCCCCAACCAGTGAGGGAGGCATCTGTTGAAACGGCTTTCCGGCAACACGATGCTCCCAGCACCGGTCCCTGGGACAGGAACCAAGGTTTCCTCCATATGACGAGGGAACGAAGGCATCTGCGAGTTACCCTGATCATACGGAACGGATTTCCCCTCGGGGAAAATCCCTTGGTTCTCAACCACCACTGTAGGGGTCTCATATGTAGCAGGCCAAAAGGTATAACACTGGACGCTGCTGCCATGAGCCCCAGCAGTCTCTGAAACTGCTTCACAGTGAGGTTGTGGCCTAGCTTCGCTCTGGAGACCATCGCCCGTATGGACTCCATGCGTGCGTGAGACATTTGTGCCCGCATCGTCGTGGAGTCCCATACAACTCCCAGGAACGTAGTCCTCTGGGAGGGCGTCAACACACTCTTCTTTGTGTTGAGTCTCAGCCCCAGGCTCTGGATGTGGGCGAGGACGACATCTCGATGCCGAATCGCCAGCTCTCGCGACGGGGCCAGTATCAGCCAGTCGTCGATGTAGTTGAGCACCCTGACGCCCTCGAGCCTCAGGGGTGCTAGAGCTGCATCCATGCATTTTGTAAAAGTGCGAGGGGAGAGAGCTAGGCCGAACGGAAGAACCCGATATTGGTACGCTTCGCCCCCGAAAGCGAACCTCA
The DNA here is from genome assembly GCF_029890125.1 of Rhinichthys klamathensis goyatoka. Classification (NCBI taxonomy): domain Eukaryota; kingdom Metazoa; phylum Chordata; class Actinopteri; order Cypriniformes; family Leuciscidae; genus Rhinichthys; species Rhinichthys klamathensis. The sequence continues at coordinate 369,903 of NW_026606626.1, read as the reverse complement.
GGAACTTCCTGTGACATGGAAGGATGGAAATATGGAAGTATGCGTCCTTCAGATCTATCGTGACGAACCAGTCCTCGAACTGGATCTGACTCACGATGGCTGGAATTGTGAGCATTTTGAACCTGAATCTGCTCAGAGACCGATTCAAGTGCCTGAGATCTATTATTGGACGCAACCCCCCATCCTTCTTGGGAACTATGAAGTACCGGCTGTAGAACCCGGACTCCCTGTCTGGCAGAGGAACACGTTCTATGGCCTCCTTGACCAACAGGGATTGAACTTCCTGTTCCATAACCCGAACCTGCTCTGGGCCAACCACAGTCCAGACCACCCCGTTGAACCTCGAGGGAGGGCAACTGAACTGCAGCCTGTAACCCAGTTCTACAGTACGCAGGGCCCACGCAGATATATTCGGAAGGCATGACCATGCGCCGAGATAATCTACTAAGGGAACCAGCCTCTCGAGGCTGGCCTCGGGTGTTATTCGAGACTCGTTCCCGACCCCCTGAAGCGGCTGGCCGGCAGGGAGCGGTCGACAACGGTTTTCGGTGGGCGGACGCGTTCGCTGCCCGGCCGCAAGTCTTAATAGAGGCGGCTGGAGCGGCGTGCGTACGCGGGAAACCAGTGTGGCCCGAAGCGTACTGGACGCCGGGAACACAGCACTGATTTCCCAAGAGCTCCGGGACGGAAGCGACCTCGATCGCTCCACCCCGGGGGGGACAGCTCTGAGGGGTGCGGCGTCTAGGACCGCTTAGAGGAAGCCTTCTTTGCCTGAAGGACGGTCCTCAAATCGACCTTAGGCTCAGAAGGCTTGCCGCGAGAGCGCCGTCTCCTTTGCCAGGCTCCCTCGGGAGGGGCGCGGGAGGCGACACTCTCTTTTTGCACGTACCGGTGCGAGGAGCTGGCAGGCGGCCGAGGCTGCCCTTTAGAGACAGCCTTCCTCGAGGAGCCAGAACGGCGAGGGAGGTATTGCTGGAAGGCCGCCGACTGCTTTTTCACCTCCTGAAACCTCCCGACTACGGTATCAACCGCGCCGCCGAAGAGGCCAGACGGTGAAATCGGGGAGTCTAGGAGAAAGTGTTTTTCTCTCTCCTTCATCCCCGACAAATTAAGCCATAAATGTCTCTCCACACACACCAAGCCAGCCATGGAGCGGCCGATGGCACGGGCCGTCTCTTTGGTGATGCGGAGAGACAGGTCGGTGGCCTTCCTTAACTCCGTGATGTCACTCGGAGAAGGACCCTCACCCTCATCAAGCTCCTTGAGGAGGTCGGCCTGGTAGGCCTGCAACACCCCCATAGTGTGCAGGCAACTGCCAGCCCGCCCAGCCGCCATGTAAGCCCTGCCCACCAGCGCCGATGTATCGCGGCAAGGCTTAGTGGGCAGCACCGGGGCCTTCAGGGACGAAGCGGCCTCGGGAGAAAGATAACTCGCGAGAGCCTCCTCTACCCGAGGCAACGTCCCATAACCACACTCAGCCGCCCCCAGCACATTCGAAAAATCAAGCACTGGGGGGTTTGAGAGCCTGGCTGAATATGGTTTCTCCCATGACTTACATAACTCGTTATGCAAGTCAGGAAAAAACGGAAGGCCCCGGCGTGGAGGCTGAGACCTACGTTTGAAAAATCTTTCATCCAGCCTGCTTGGTGGCTGGATTTTTAATTCCTCCTGTGGCCAATCAATTTTTAGTTTGGCCACAGCGCGGGTCAAAACCTCCACCAGCTCCTCTTGAGCAGGTGGATGAGGTGGCTGATCAATTTCCACCCCCCCCCCCCCCCACCTCGATGCTAGAATTATCTGACTCCTCAGAGCCAGACAAATGCAGCATCGTGTCCTCCACCTCGCGGGAAGAAGCCGGTTCACGGGTTTCCACACGAGGCGGGAGAACATCTGAATCCTCAGACGAGGACTGGGAAGATGCCGTAGCAGTCCCATGTCCCCCTGAGAGATCCATCTGAGAACCCCACGATCTGCGGCTGCGCGTTGCCTCGACAACGGCGGGCCCAGAACCGCGGGGCTCGCGAGCCTGGCCGTGCTCATCAAACACAGCCAACCGTGAGCGCAACACCCTGAGCGGCAGCTTATCACACTCGCTGCAAGTACCTCCCTCGAGAGCCGCTCTAGCGTGCTGCACGCCGAGGCATTGAACACACAGCTGGTGTGTGTCCGCACCCGTAATGTAGCGCGGACACGGATGCACACACAATTTAAACTGCTCGCTTGCCATTTGGTTGGAATTGAACAGGGACAGACAACAATAAATATGACTGACAATTCACACAGAGCGCTTTAGCTGAAGAGCGAAAAAGCTAGTGTTGTGTTTGCCAAGCGTACCTTTGTATCTTCCGGTTATGCCGTCATCTACTACGTCATGACGCAGCACCAATCAGGATTGGACAGATTTCATTCATGCTTCAGAGGCGCTACGCTGGGGGCGTTCCCCAAAGCGTCACAACTATGACGCAGTGCGAGTTCCCTCGAAGGGGAACTCACATTTACATGTGAAGAATAAGAAGGTCATGTGACCGATGGAAAATCCCCGAGCGAGTCTCAGTTGTGGAGTGTTTTCACTGATGTTATCAGGGAAGATCCACGTGTGATTTGTGATTTGATTAGTGCTGGTTTTCTTTTAAAAACTGAGATCCATCTGTTCAGACACACACTAGTGAATGAAACTGATTCTGCTTCACACACAAACTGATCCACAACCAAACACAGTCAGATTAATCTCAAATAATAGTTAATAATGAGACTCGTGTTAAAATGCCCAACACAATCTTGACCTCCATCACAGAGCGTTTCTGTACAGGATTAAAGCTTGTGATTTAGTTTGTGTCTTCCAGGAGTCCAGGCTCTGAATGAACGCAGAAGAAATGACTCCAGTGAAATGTTTCAGGGTAAATCTGCTTTTCAAACTATTTCTGTATAGACACAAACCGTAATCTTGACACTACTTACATGTCCTCCAAAAAATAAGCCGTTTGACCTCTACAGGGGCATGTTGTCACACGGGGCGAGTTCTGTTTATCGACACTGATTTGAGAATTTATTTAGTTTGAAGTAAAAATCAAATTTTAGTGTATTTTAAACCCTTATTTAAATGCAGGACAGCATTATAGGCTACTTTGGGGCAAATTTTTACATTTTATTTTATGTTTTTTTTTTTTTTTTACATGTTTGTTTATACAAATGCTGTTGTATAATGTGTCTATATACTGACATTATGAAAACTGACTTTTCTCTCTAGTAAAAAGGCTTGTAACCCGTCCAGTGATGCTTCAGTTATAGTGGTCAAGATAGCACACAATATAATTTGCCCTCATGTGAAAAGAATACAGATGAAACTCGAAAAATTAGTATATCGTGCAACAGTTCATGTATTTCAGTAGTTCAACTTAAAAGGTGAAACTAATATATTTAGTATATATAACTTTATACATATGCATGATTATACTTTTCAGAGGGCCGACATTTCTGTATTTAAAATCCTTTTTTTTTTTTTTTTTATGTAATATTCTAATTTTCTGAGATTTTGAATTTGGGGTTTTCATAAGCTTAAGCCATAGTCATAAAAATTATAACTTTTGCACGATATCCACATTTTTCGAGTTTCGCCTGTGTATATACAGCTCTGGGAAAAATTAAGAGACCACTGCAAAATTATCAGTAAATCTGGTTTTACTATTTATAGGTATGTGTTTGGATAAAATTACCATTTTTGTGTTATTCTAAACTACTGACAACATTTCTCCCAAATTTCAAATAAAAAATATTTCGAGCATTTATTTGCAGAAAAAACGACAACTGGTCAAAATAACAAAAAAAGATGCAGTGTAGTCAGACCTCGAATAATGGAAGGAAGATAAGTTCAGATTAATTTTTAAACAACACTATAAGGCTAAAATATACAAGGCTATATTTTTGGAGGGAAAGATTAGTGTTCATGTTCGCATGGGTAGTAGCACTGGCTTTAGCAGCTCTAACTTAACTTTTCCATGTCATTCATCTGATGATGGACGTCTCATGATATTTATTTTAGCACAACTGGGCTGTATTAGGCTATTGATTCCCATGATCTTGCTTATAAATTCCGATTCAGCCATTAGCCTATACCTTCATGATCACGCAAAGAGGTCTGCAGTCCGTTCAGAACTCCAACCAACATAAAATATAAATAATTACGCTGTGCATGTACAAATGAACGATTTAGGAGGAAAACAGACTGCTCCCATAACGTAGAAAGCAACGACTATATACAGCAATGTTCGGTAAATATTCAACCGAAAAATATTCTTCATAAAATTAAACCGGAGAGATAGTTAATGAGTGAAATAACTATGTTCCTAAATACATATAAGCACATATATGCATAACCCTATCCCATTTAAATAAATGAATTGTGTGTGTGTGTGTGTATGCATAATATTATATATAGGCTATATATATATATATACATACATATCAAATATTATTAAAAATATTATATACTACAGACTAGATTCACGAGAGGTCGGCTAATGTGTGTAAAAGTAAAAAAAAATACAGTAATTTCATTAATTTATCAGCGAGCGTACTTCGGAAGCACTGAAAATGAATGGGGTTCAATGCTGGAACTATCAGTGTTTGGCTATCAGTGTTTGGCTATCAGTGTTTGGAACTATCAGTGTTTGGCTATCAGTGTTTGGAACTATCAGTGTTTGGCTATCAGTGTTTGGAACTATCAGTGTTTGGAACTATCAGTGTTTGGCTATCAGTGTTTGGAACTATCAGTGTTTAGAACTATCAGTGTTTGGAACTATCAGTGTTTGGAACTATCAGTGTTTGGAACTATCAGTGTTTGGCTATCAGTGTTTGGAACTATCAGTGTTTGGAACTATCAGTGTTTGGAACTATCAGTGTTTGGAACTATCAGTGTTTGGAACTATCAGTGTTTGGCTATCAGTGTTTGGAACTATCAGTGTTTAGAACTATCAGTGTTTGGAACTATCAGTGTTTGGAACTATCAGTGTTTGGAACTATCAGTGTTTGGAACTATCAGTGTTTGGAACTATCAGTGTTTGGAACTATCAGTGTTTGGAACTATCAGTGTTTGGAACTATCAGTGTTTGGAACTATCAGTGTTTGGCTATCAGTGTTTGGAACTATCAGTGTTTGGAACTATCAGTGTTTGGAACTATCAGTGTTTGAAACTATCAGTGTTTGGAACTATCAGTGTTTGGAACTATCAATGTTTGGAACTATCAGTGTTTGGAACTATTGGCCGCTCCACGACACGCGTTACTTCCACATTCCAGAGTTCCTATGGCGGTCTATGGGAGTGTCGCAACTCTTTCTCTCTATGGCTCTGGTTTACCCCAGCGGGAGATATGTGTGTGTGTGTGTGTGTGTGTGTGTGTGTTGGAGGAGTGTAACAGTTACAAGGACATTTTTACTTGGGAAATTTAGCGGAGAATGTTGTAACAAGATTAAATGTTTAATTTGGACAAAGATTGCTACGACAGAACTGTTAACGCTGTTAACTTTAACAGCGTTAATCCGAGCGTTGAGCGTTAAATAAAGACGTACAGAAAAGATACAAAAACATGGTGCAAGATGCTTAAAAATAAATATTTCTTACGAGTATTTTTTTTGTCATGTAAGTTAGGCTTGTCTAGCCATGGGCGTTACACTTTCGTTTTTTTAACCTATAATTAAAACACACATGGCATAGTATAACGGCTAACTAGATGTTTGTTTTGATACAATAACTTGTAACCGGATACTTTGACTGCCTGTTGCTATGGTTACTCACAGCTGATGTAGCCAGCGCATTTATTTATTAATTTCGAACGGTAAACTGTCAGTTTCACCAGAACTCCTTTACTAGGTGTCTTCTATCACTTTTTAATGGACACCCTGCAGCCAATCAGAATCGAGTATTCACTCAGACCATGGTATAACTACATTTACTTACTTTAGGGTTAGGATAAGGGTTAGTTGCATGTAATTACAGTCATGGCCAGAATTGATGGCACCCCTGGTAAATATGATCAAAACTGGCTGTAAAAAATAAATCCTTTCGTTAATCCTTTTGATCTTTCATTAAAAAAATTGGCAAAATTCTAACCTTTCATTGAAGTAAAAGAATTGAAAGTGGGGGGGAAATCAGGAAATAAGGAAACACAAATGCCAAATTCCCTTAATCATCCATCACAATGAGTAAAACCAAAGAATATAGTTCTGATGTGCATCAAAAAATTGTTGACCATCACAAAATAGAAAGTGGCTGTAAGAAAATAGCTAAAGAATTAAAAATCCCCATTTTGACCATCAGGGCAATAATTAAGAAGTTTCAATCAACTAAAGATGTTATGAATCTGCCAGGAAGAGGACGTGTGTCTATATTGTCTTAATGCACTGTGAGGAGGAAAGTTTGAGTGGCCAAAGACTCTTCAAGGATCACAGATGGAGAATTGCAGAGATTAGTTGAGTCTTTGGGGGTCAGAAAGCCAAAAAAAAAAAAAAAAAAAAAAAAAACCTAAATCAAGACACACATGACTGGATCTTCAAACGGGACAGGCTTCTGTGGTCAGATGAAACTAAAAAAGCTAGATGGGTTTGGTGCACACAAGGATAAAAAGTACCCCATGTGTACAATTTAATATATCGTTGGATCTTTAATGTTGTGGCCATATTTTTCTGCTGGAGGTCCTGGACTTCTTGTTCGGATACATGGCATCGTGGATTCTATCAAATATCAACAGATAAAAAATCAAAACCTGACGCCTTCTGCTAGAAATCTTATAACGGGCCGTGGTTGGATCTTCCATCAGGCCAGCAATCCAAAACAAACATCAAAATCAACACAAAAATTAGTTACGGAGCACAAAATGAAGCTTCTGCCATGACCGTCCCAGTCCCCTGACCTGATGAGTGCAGAACTGAAGAGAAGAAGCACCAACATGGATCTGGGAATCTGCAGGATCTGGAGAGATTCTGTATGGAGGAATGGTCTCTGATCTCAGGTCAGGTGTTCTCCAAACTCATCAGGCATTATAGGAGAAGACTCAGAGCTGGTATCTTGGCAAAATGAGATTGCAAAAAGTATTTAATAAAAGGGTGCCAATAATTGTGGCCAACATGTTTTGGAGAAAAAAAATTATTTCATAATGTGATTTCCCCCCCACTTTCAATTCTTTTACTTCAATGAAAGGTTAGAGTTTTGCCAATTTTTTAAATGAAAGATCAAAAGGATAAACAATGCAGATTTATTTTTTACAGCCAGTTTTGATCATATTTACCAGGGGTGCCATCAATTCTGGCCATGACTGTATGCATAATTTACTGTTATTACTATGGTAAGACAGTAGGACACTGTTAATCTAAATTCTCATAAACTGAACTGAAAGTGTTAAATAATCAAA
>NW_026606626.1:352500-355000 GCF_029890125.1 Rhinichthys klamathensis goyatoka | reverse complement strand
CTCCACTCAGCTACAGGCGAAACTCGAAAAATTAGAATATCGTGCAAAAGTTATAATTTTGATGATTATGGGTTACTGTTTATGAAAACCTCAAATTCAAAATCTCAGAAAATTAGAATATTACATGAAATCAATGAAAAAAAAAATTTAAATACAGAAATGTCTGAAAAGTATAATCATGCATATGTATATAGTTGTACTTAATATGTTAGTTTCACCTTTTAATTTGAATTACTGAAATACATGAACTTGAAATTTTTCGAGTTTCACCTGTATTATTGATTGTTCCAAAATCTCGACTTAAATCCAAGTGTGACAGGGCTTTCTCAGTTCTTGGTTCCTTACCGTTTTCCATTAGATCATCCCCTACTCTATCCATATTTAAATCATCTCTTAAAACATTATTTTTCTCAGGCTTAATCTTAATCCGATTGCACTTTTAGTTTTAATTTTTTTATTTGCTTGATGAGCTTTCCTCCACTCACTCACTCAGCTCAGAGATCCACTCGTTGACGATCACACGTTGATCTGGGGTGCATTTCCGGTACAACGATAGTACGATGCATTGTTGGAGAAATCATCTAGCTAGTCACGACTGTTTCCCGAAACCATATTGTTTCAAAGTGGTCGTTCAACCACGTTGGTTTATGGTGTCACGCATGCTAGATGTTTTGCTATAAATTACAGACATGGCATCTGGGGGGAATCTCTTATTTTTCTCAGTTATTTTGCTTTATTTCCAGATTCAATCATAGACTCTCACACATGCGCACACAAAAACGGTGCTTTAAATCTCTTGACAAACTAAAAGATGTAAATGACATTCGTATGTATTCTTAATAAAAGACACAGGTTGCACTGAATATCAGCTGCTTATTTGGCTAAAGATCAGGATTTATTGAGTCCACATGTCATGCAAACTATAAACTCTAGAAACCACAGATCGAGATCTGTCGCTCACACACACACCCCTGCGATGCTGTTTGCGAATGTTCGTTGGAATGATGGTTTCGGGAAACGGACTCGACGAAAGATGCTGATAACGACAGAACTTGCGACCATAGTTGGCTAACGATGCTTTCGGGAAACACACCACTGTCTATCTATAAAACAGTTTGTGTCTATTTTTAGTCAATACATAACAGAGTTCCATTAAACAATGCGATTTATCCCTGGAATGCCACCAATCAATTCCAGCATTTGCTCATTCGCTTGATGACGAGGGCCTGTTGTGGTTAAAAGAGGCCTGGACTCTGGCTGACTCCCCAACAGTCAAGACCCCATCAAGCCTCCATCCAAATGGGTTTCTGGGGGGTAAGGACACACACACACACACACAGCGCTACTCCTCACCCCCTAGGTAGTGCGCGGTCACACTGCCAGAGTCGTGAAGCCCGACCTGAAAGCTCCCGGGAACGCTGGCAACTGTGTTTTGTTGCGGTGAACGTTGTTCTTGTTCTATAGTGCTATTTTTTAAAGCCAAATGAAAACATGCTGTGTGCAGTTTATGGCACATTTACTGGGAAATGTATATGGTTGACCGAGTACAGGCTTCATCACCGAACTAGGGTGGGTTTCCCAAAACCATAGTTGCTAACCTGTTAGCAACTTAGTTGGTTGGCAATGGGAAATTGCATTGCAACCAACAAAGTTGCTAACTTAGTTAGCAACTATGGTTTTGGGAAACCCACCCCTGGACGATTAAATGCTTTGGTTTGGAGTCATTTAGTTCTTAAATCCGCTGTTCTGATGCAGCCATTGTTTACAAAAAACACATATTATGGCTTGAGAAAAAACACTTTCTTAATGACTTTCTAATAGGGGTGTAGCGACAATATGTATTGTGTATAATTCACCCAAAATAAGAAAATATTCAAGTTTTTAGAGTTTTAGTGTCAGTACTATATTACACTATTATATATAATGTTGAATATAATGTATAATAATGCACTGGGGGAATATCTGATAATGTCAAATGTCTGATGTTAAGAGTAAAAAGTGTTTTATTTTAAATATATCTAGTCAGTGAAAGAGTGCAAGCGTATTCGTCTACAATAATTCAGTGTTTTCAGCTTCAGAATCATGAATATTGTTATTCTGGTGTCTCTATTGTCCTGTGCTTTGGGTTTCAGCACCAAGTCTCATTTACACACACAATGTAATATCAAACTTAGCATTTTAATCAACAGTACATTTTTTGTTAACCTTTTACCATAGTATCGCAATAATATGGTATTGTGAGTTCAGTATCGTGATATGTGTCGAATCGTGACATTAGTGTATTGTTACACCACTACTTTGTAACATTTACAGATATGGCTATAATATAAGACGTAAGAAATGTGCAAACTAGGCATGAACCGATTGAATCCACATGTACCAGATCTGGCCCGGATCTGGGCCGACACTGTGTTGCTGTCTGGGATACCATCGACTTTTTGATAATGTTTTAAATTTGCAATGTTCAAAAACACATGCATTAATCTTTATATAGCTAGTT
>NW_026606626.1:340000-347500 GCF_029890125.1 Rhinichthys klamathensis goyatoka | reverse complement strand
GTTACACAGATGGACGTCATTTTTAAAGCATCAGATTTATTATGTCAAGTCAAGTCAACTTCATGTATAAAGCGCTTTTAACAGTACTATGAATTACTTTAGTAAGATCTCATTTGTCAACAATAGTTAACACAAACTAAAAATTGACATTAATATGTTCATTTCAACATTGCTCATTGTTAGTTCATGTTAGTTAATTAACTAATGGTAACACATTAGACTTTTTTTCAAGTGTTACGTGTATCCGTGTTGTTTTAGTTTTATTATGGTTTTATGAATATTTCCTTTGATTTTTATACTATTAGTTTTCATGTTACGGTTAGTTTCATTTTTAATAATGCCGTTATATACAGTACTTGAGTCATTTTTTTAATATTGCTTTTTATGTTTAGCCTAATTTATTTTTATCTCAGTATAGTGCTGTCAAACCGATATATATATATACAGTGTGTGTGTGTGTGTGTGTATTATATCCCTAACTTTTATGTTACATGTGATTAATCGCGATTATTCGAGTAATTGAATATTATTTAATATTGCTGAATCAACCTTAATACTTGAATTTTTTCCAACAAAATTAATTTTTATGCAAATTTTTATTTTTATATCACTATGAATCGTGTTGACAGCACTAGTTTTGGTCCCACATATTAAGTGGCTTTAACTACTATGTACTAACATTGAAATTAATAATTTGATACAATGGACTTATTGTGTACATACATGTTTTTCATTGTACTTATATTTTAAAAAAATACCTACATGTAATTACAGCTGTAACCTTAACCCGACCCACACCACACACACCTGACCCTAACCTTACCCGTGTCACACCCCGATAGCAGAAATGTGTTTTACAACATGAACACAATAAGTCAATTGTACTTATTTTTAGATGTAAGCACATAGTACTTAAAGCCACTTAATATAAAGTGGGACCCTAGTTTTTATTTATTTCCAGGTTATAATTTTAGTGTTTCAACTTATTTCATTCAACATTTCTTTTAAGTTTTTTTAACAAGTATTTATATATAATTTCTTCTTTATGTCTATCAAGAGAAATGCTTGTAATAGTTTTAGTTTTATTTAAATGACCCCGTCGTTTATTTTTTTATTTTTTCCCAAGAAATTGCAGAAGAAACGTGAGAAAATGTTGAATAATCAGTGTGTCGTCCTCTTGTGTTCATGGATGAGTGAACGGATCATCTGCTTTCTTTCACACAACAAGAGCCCGAACCACAGTGTGATTTTCCAAATGACTTTGGTCGCACACACACACACACACACACACACACACACACACACACGCTTTACTGGAGCGCAGCAGGTGATGATGTCATGCCTCACATCACTCATGTGGTTAAATGTTCAACTATCACCTCATGCTCAACATCCTCCTGTCTGACACACACACACACACACACACACCTTCGGCTTGTGGTCGATGTCGAACTCATTCAGCAGAAAACACCCAGTTCACTTCAGTCCCTCCTCTAGAGGTTCATCAGATCTGAAATGCTGCAAGTAAGACGTATTGTTCAGTTACTTCATGATACTGTAACAAATTAAACCTTAGTAAAGTGATACCGATCAAATAAACAGTAGGAAAATATGATTCATATCCAGGCGTAAAGCCCATAAAGGCTCATCTCATTTTTGTCAAATGTTTTCCTTTTGATTTTAATTTATAATTTAATGAATTTGATTTTAATGACAATTTGATTTTATACATTGAAAAAAGTGGTAACCTAAAAATAATAACATCTAAATGAACTGCCAGTCAGAAATATTATTTAGTATTGCTGAAAATACAACTACATTTTTATGGGTAACATTTCAAAGTTTATGTTTCCGACCACATTATCTGATATTTTTAAGCACAAACTTTCTTCATTTTGATCAATTTTACCACAACAGAAGATTATTTTTAATCCTGTATCATTGTGCAAAAGTAATTTAGTTTAGCTTTTAGTTTAGTATAGTTGTTCACAATATAAAATATTATACAATAAAATGCAAGATAATTTTTTTTTTTGCAGTGCATTCAACACTACATCTATTGTTTTAGCATTTAAAACGTATTTTTGTCAAATCGTTTGCTTTTGCATCTTTATTTACAATTATCACATCTAAATCAACCGGTCTTATTCAAATCAAAAATATTATTTAATAGGGCTGATTCAGCATAAATACATTAATTTATACCACTTTTTTTTTTTTTTTTATGAGTTGAATCAAATAAAAAGCTTTTTAAAGTAACAATGGCAAGTTACCACTTTTTATAGTGTGTTTTACTAGATTTCCAGACATTTTGATGCATGATTCGAGTATCTAGACACTCTTTCTGCTCAGTTTGGGATGCGTTAAAACTCTTTGCATTGAGAAGTGTTGTGTGTCTGATAGTTGTACGTTAATAGTGTTGGTTAACTGGAGCTCATCTGAGTTGTCGATGATCTGTCTGGTCGGAGTTGATTGACAATACTTTTGTTTTCCATGTATTAAAGAATCTGACATCATTTCTCATTCCATAACGTCTGTCTGGACGAGGATGATCAACACGCTCATCGTTCACACACACACACACACACACCGTCTGGGGACTTTGGAAAGTCTCTCAGCTGCTGGGTTAAATAATTAATGTCATATACATTAAGAGACCTTCATGGATTGATACGCGGTGTGAATCCCCTCCTAATATAGCTCATGTTTCACTGACTTCTGCAATGGAAATGATTGATTTTCCCTCTCTGTCTTTAATATCGACGATCTTTTGCAGATTAATAATTTACACAACACCTCCGCCATATTCATTACAGTAACTCAAGCATGTCGTTGCATTTTTTTTTTATCGTTGCAGCATGATAAAATGACCATTATTTGAAACTGAGCGAGCTGAATAAATGACGAGTCTCAGATGATCTGCGCAGATAGACACGCATTATGTTGCCGTTGCGATATACATCACACGTACTGTTGCGCTGCGACTGTGTGTTTGTGTCTGGCAGGGTTAGTGACTTTCTCTGGTGGACTGTCGGCAGGTTTCTTGTGATGGTATTACTCCGGTGAAATGAGAAGCGGCTTTACTGAGGTCAGTCTCTGATTACCTGTTCCCACCCCGGGTCAAATGACTCTTAAATGTGTTGTTTACACTTCTACCTCATCTGACTCTGGTCTGAGCCCAAACGCCTCACACACACCACACACAACACACATCTGCACACTCACATGTGCTTGCTTGATAAGGAGCATTTGGACACTGTATAAAATGAGTGTTTGTCATTTCTTTGTAAGTATTTGTGAAATTTACTAGAAATTTCTGAAAATTGTTTCAAAGTAAATCCTACAGCAATTTATTTCAATGCGCACTGTAAAAAAAAAAAAAAAAATTTAAAGTTTTGAAAGATTTTCACATTTAAGTCATTGTCACCTGCCGTTTCTTTGTAATTATTTGTGAAATTTACACTCTAAAAATGCTGGGTTGTTTTAACCCAAATTTTGATCAAATATGGATAAACCCAAACGTTGGGTTAAAAACTTTAATTTAAAAATTGAACCCAACGGTTGGGTTTGTCCATATTTGACCCAAAGTTGGGTTGAAACAACCCAGCAGTTTTTACTTGCGGTTTCTGAGTGTAAATTGTTTCAAAGTAAATCCTACAACTATTATTCAGTGTACACTGTAAACAAATATTTTTCAAAGTTGTACATAAAACAAAGATAAATGGAGTATGTTCTATTTCAGTCTTTCTACTTCAAAATGTCACATTTAATTCAATGATAATACTTAATTTGTAGACTGTATAAAATGATTTTTCCAAGTCTTAAATAGATTTTCATGTTTGTCGTTTCTTTGTAAGTATTTGTGAAATTTACTAGAAATGTCTGAAAATTGTTTCAAAGTAAATCCTACAACAATTTTTTCAGTGCACACTGTAAAAAAAAAGATTTTTCAAAGTTTTGAAAATTTTTCACATTTAAGTCATTGTCACTTGCCGTTTCTTTGTAATTCTTTGTGAAATTTACACTCTAAAAATGCTGGGTTGTTTTAACGCAATTTTGAGTCAAATATGGATAAACCCAAATGTTGGGTTGAAAACTTTAATTTAAAAATTGAACCCAATGGATGGGTTTGTCCATATTTGACCCAAAGTTGGGTTGAAACAACCCAGCAGTTTCAGCCCGTTCTCATCCTTTGGCGTCATACATGTGATGCTTTGTACATTTCGTTGAAATCTTACGCACATGGCATCCTTTAGCATCAATATGAGACGCAGAACCCAAGGCATCATACAGGTTACGCTCGTCTAAATCCAACACACATGGCATCGTTTAGCTTGAATATGAGACGCAGATCAAGGCGTCATAACCATACCCTACCCCAGACCTAAACCTACCCATAACAGTGCGTGTTATATTGACGCTAAAGGATGCCATGTGCGTAAGATTTAGACGAAATGTCATATGGCGTCACCTATATGACGCCAAAGGATGAGAATGCGTTGGCAGTTTTTACTTGCGGTTTCTGAGTGTAAATTTTTTCAAAGTAAATCCTACAACTATTATTCAGTGTACACTGTAAACAAATATTTTTCAAAGTTGTACATAAAACAAAGACAAATGGAGTACGTTCTATTTCAGTCTTTCTACTTCAAAATGTCACATTTAATTCAATGATAATACTTAATTTGTAGACTGTATAAAATTATTTTTCAAGTCTTAAATAGATTTTCATGTTTGTCGTTTCTTTGTAAGTATTTGTGAAATTTACTAGAAATTTCTGAAAATTGTTTCAAAGTAAATCCTACAACATTTTTTTCAGTGCACACTGTAAAAAAAAAAAGATTTTTCAAAGTTTTGAAAGATTTTCACATTTAAGTCATTGTCACTTGCCGTTTATTTGTAATTCTTTGTAAATTTTACACTCTAAAACTGCTGGGTTGTTTTAACCCAATTTTGAGTCAAATATGGATAAACCCAAACGTTGGGTTAAAAACTTTAATTTAAAAATTTAACCCAACGGCTGGGTTTGTCAATATTTGACCCAGAGTTGGGTTGAAACAACCCAGCAGTTTTTAGAATGTAAAAATAAGGCTTTTTCAACATTTTTAAAGAAGTCAATGTGTCACTTGATGATTTTTTTTTATTAGTTGTGAAATTTACTTTTTTGAGAGAAAATTGTTTCAATGTAAATCCTACACTAAATATTTGTATAGTGTACAATGTAAAAAAAAAAGATTTTTCTAAGTTTTAACCGATTTCCACATTTAAGTCAGAAAGTTTTGTATTGTTCCTATATGTAATTATTTTTCAAAGTAATACATAAAACAAAGATAAATGGAGTGCGTTCTATTCCAGTCTTTCTACTTCAAAATGTCAAATTTAATTCAATGATAATACTTAATTTGTACACCGTATGAAATGATTTTTCTAAGTTTTAAATATATGTTCATGTTTAACTTAATGTTACCATTCTTTGTATTTACTAACAATACCTGATAAAAAGATGTTTCAAAGTATCTAAGTTTTAAGTGACCAATCTAAGTTTTTATGCAACTGACTTTATTTTCCTGTGTATTACGGTGAAGCTGCTTTGGTACAATCTGAATTGTATAAAGGGCTATAGAAATAAAGATGACTTGACTTTTAAAAAGTAATGACCAGGCATAAACGAAACATTAACTAACTAGAAGTTTTTATGCAACTGGCGCCAAATAATTATATCCTGTTATCTAGAATTTCTTATGACTTACTTGTAAGATTGTATGATTTAACTACAAGAAATGAATTTCATGCCTTTATTTCTAGCGCTTTACCCAATACAGATTGTTTCAAAACAGTTTCACAGAAATAAACAGTGTCAATGTTCATCAATTATACAACATATTTCAGCTGTAAAGTGATATTATTATTATGTTGATTCAGTTCAGTTCAATAACAGTCAATGTTGCAAAGTTAGTCATCATCCATCTCAGTTTAGTTCTGTTGTCATCTGAAAGTGTCATATTACTGAACATTAATCGTCTTTTAAACTGTTTACTCTGGCTCTTTGGAGAGGAAATGACCTCATGGATCATGACGTTATTAGCCACAACACACAAATGGATGACCTCACCTTGAATGTATGAGATCTGTGTGTGATAATCGCGTATGATTGTCCTTGGAGAGACGTGATGATGAACACACAACAACACAGGAGTTTAGAGGATGAGGTTAATAAACAGAGCTGTTTGAAAAGTGTTTTATTATGAGATCATTTAGTGTAAATCGAGCTTTCACGTGTTAGTTCTTCCCCTGTCATCGTTTACTAGCCCTCGCGTCTCTCCCAGCCCGTGGGAAATCGGCTTTAATAGTTTTATACTGAGATCAATTTCACAAATAATTACAAAGAAATGGATTTTGAAGTAGAAGGCCTGAAATGTGTTTGTTTTTTGTTTTTGATTTTAGGCACAATGTCCAAACATTTTTCATAAAAGAGAATGGATTGCGATTTAATATTGACATGCTTCAAGAAGGACACATTTAAATTCAATTCAAGTGTATTTGATTTAATTTAAAGTCATTTTATTTCATTTACAATTAACAATCAAAATCCACCATTATATTCTGTATATTATAACGTCTAAATGTTGACTTTTAAACTTTTACATTTTAGACATTTTTTTTTTTTTTAAGTTTTACTTTTATGGTTTCACAAAGCGGTCATATTACTTTTTTTCTTTTTTCTTTTTGCCCTTTTTTTTTGTTGCTTTTTGTTTTGTGATGTTTTGTTGCATTTTGTTTTATGATGTTTTGTTACATTTTGTTTTATGATGTATTGTTGCATTTTGTTTTATGATGTTTTGTTACATTTTGTTTTGTGATGTTTTGTTGCATTTTGTTTTATGATGTTTTGTTACATTTTGTTTTATGATGTTTTGTTACATTTTGTTTTGTGATGTTTTGTTGCATTTTGTTTTATGATGTTTTGTTACATTTTGTTTTATGATGTTTTGTTGCATTTTGTTTTATGATGTTTTGTTACATTTTGTTTTATGATGTTTTGTTGCATTTTGTTTTATGATGTTTTGTTACATTTTGTTTTGTGATGTTTTGTTACATTTTGATTTATGATGTTTTGTTGCATTTTGTTTTATGATGTTTTGTTACATTTTGTTTTGTGATGTTTTGTTACATTTTGTTTTGTGATGTTTTGTTACATTTTGTTTTATGATGTTTTGTTGCATTTTGTTTTATGATGTTTTGTTACATTTTGATTTATGATGTTTTGTTGCATTTTGTTTTATGATGTTTTGTTACATTTTGTTTTGTGATGTTTTGTTACATTTTGTTTTGTGATGTTTTGTTACATTTTGTTTTATGATGTTTTGCTGCATTTTGTTTTATGATGTTTTGTTACATTTTGTTTTATGATGTTTTGTTGCATTTTGTTTTATGATGTTTTGTTCCATTTTGTTTTATGATGTTTTGTTCCATTTTGTTTTGTGATGTTTTGTTCCATTT
>NW_026606626.1:330000-332500 GCF_029890125.1 Rhinichthys klamathensis goyatoka | reverse complement strand
TTATAATTATGCATAATTTACTGTTATTAGTACATGTAATAATCACACTAAAATAAAGTGAGTTACACTTTATTTTGAGGTGTCTTTGTTACACTGTAATTATACATTTACTTACTGTAAAATCAATTAACAACATTAACAAGTACACGTGTTACAAGGACACTGTAAAATAAAGTGGGTTTCACTTTTTTAAGGTGTTTTTGTTACACTGTAAATATATATTTAAATGCTGAGTGATATTAAGTAACTACATGTACTTACTTTAGGGTTTGGTTTGGTTTGGTTGAGGGTTAATTGCATGTAATTATGCATAATTTATAGTTCTTACTATAGTAACTGCATGTAACAGTGACACTGTAAAATAAACTGTTACCAAGAAGACTTTATTAGAGGCTAAATTGTTCTTGAGATGATGGTGGGATCCAGGATCCGTCATATTTTATGTAAAAATTGATCGTTTGTTTTGCACAATAAATATTTTTTTTGTTTTTTTGTTTTGTTTATACTACACTCTAAAAAATGCTGGGTTGTTTCAACCCAAATTTGGCTCAAATATGGACAAACCCAAATGTTGGGTTGAAAATGTAATACAAAAATTTACAGTTGAAAGTGAAAGTTGAAGTTGGGTTAAAATTTTTAATTAAATTTTTAACCCAACATTTGGGTTTGTCCATATGTGACCCAAATTTGGGTTAAAACAACCCAGCATTGTTTAGAGTGTATCATAGTTTTTTTATTAAAGTAATATTGGATTGGATTTTCAGATTGAAGGTCCATGTCAACAGTAAATAATGAAATTTAATATTATGGTATATACCTGTGTATATTTTTTTTAAATGAAGAAAAATAACTATAATTATTATAATAAAAATTACAAAAAAAAATATTAGTTAAAAAAATGTATTCTCTACAAGTCTACATATATCAAAATTAAATAAATATTTGTTTTAAGTCTTATCTTTTTAATGTATTTTTTACAAAAGTCTGTAGTGACAGGGCCGAATTTACTTTCTTAATATAAAGGAATTTTCCATATTGATTGTCTTGTTTTTCCTAAAACTTCACGCATGACATTCTGGATCCAGACGAGCGCGAGTGTTTGGACTGACGAGATTTGCAGTGAAACGCCAGCCGGCCGCTGCTCTTCTGTTACCTGTGGATCAGGTGTCATTGCTTTAATAAGAGAGACAGACACAACTCTCCCGCTATCTGTCTGTCTGTCTGAGGGTGGCAGGGGTCACATGACCACATGACCCACATGACCACATGACCCGGCCGCTTCAATAATGCACGCCCGCTTCACCTGAGATGACTGACAGCCGCTCGTCCCGGCCTGATCTCTGCCTGTACACTCATGGACTCTGAGTCTGAACGACTGGTGGAAAATCACACAGAGATAGTTTATAATCTTTTTATGATAATATTATCTGTTTTTGCTGTGATAAAACAACCGATTTCTGATTTGAAGTCACTTGATGAAACATATGAAACAACATGTATAGCCTATGCAAGTAGTTTTTTGAAGAACTAAGAGGAATCATATGCATAATTACTTTTCATTATGTAAAAAAAAATCATAATTTAAAATGTCTATAATTAATATTTTTGGTGGTTCTATATAATAAAAATAATAACCAGTGTTATTTTTCATAATTGAGATACTATTATAGCTTTTATTAATAGTGTGTGTGTGTGTGTGTGTGTGTGTGTGTGTGTGTGTGTGTGTGTGTGTGTGTGTGTGTGTGTGTGTGTGTGTGTGTGTGTGTGTGTGTGTGTGTGTGTGTGTGTGTGTGTGTGTGTGAATGAACCTGCAGACGAGCGTGTGATCAACAGTGGTGAAGCACTGATCACTGGTCTGTGTGTGTGTGTGTGTGTGTGTATGAATGAACCTGCAGACAAGTGTGTGATCATCAGTGGTGGTGGAGCACTGATCACAGGTCTGTGTGTGTGTGTGTGTGTCGACTCAAGGACTCTTCACAGAGACTCTTCTGCCTGACCTGAATGGTCGATGTGCTCGTGTGGTTGCTATGGAGCTCGTCCAATTAGAACAGCCGGAAAACTCTTGACTGGTTTCCAGGCAGGATTCATGTGCTCAGTGTTTTGGTGGGAACGGAGAAACTTTTACCATAAATTATTTTATTTTATTTTATTTTATTTTATTTTATTTTATTTTATTTTATTTTATTTTATTTTATTTTATTTTATTTTATTTTATTTTATTTTATTTTATTTTATTTTATATTTATTTATTTTATTTTATATAATTGCATTTTTTTAACATAATTTTTGCATTATATTTCATTGCATTTTTATACTTTATTGCAGTCCATTTTTGTATTTTATTTTTAATTGATCCGTTTTGTACTTCATTGCGTTGCATTGCTTCGCATTTTATTTAATTGCATTTTTTTATTTTTTTATTTAACTTAATTTTTTGTATTTTTATTTTTAATTATGTATTTTTTTGTATTTTATTACATTGCATTTTTGCTTAATTTAA
>NW_026606626.1:320000-322500 GCF_029890125.1 Rhinichthys klamathensis goyatoka | reverse complement strand
CTGTCCTACACTGAACACACACCTCTCGGGGTAACCAGCTCTTTCTGTGTCTGCCGGTCTCGATGGCTAGACTGTGTTCACTCAGCCTGTACTTGCTCAGGATCACACACACACACACACACACACACACACACACACACTCAGCCTGTACTTGCTCAGGATCACACACACACACACACACACACACACACACACACACACACACTCAGCCTGTACTTGCTCAGGATCCGTCTCTGCTTTGTGTCTCTCACACTCTGGAGATATTCTTCCATTTCATAATTTGATTTCAGATTTCGATAGAATTGTAATTTACTTTGTGTTTTGGTTTCCTGATCCCAATGTTCCAGATATGTATTTTTAGACTGTTTGATAATTTGGTTTATTCTGATGTGTGTGTGAGGAGCAGAGCTGGTCTGAGACTGGTTAGTGTTAGTAGGGTTAGTCGGGTTAGTGAGTCTCAGGACCAGCTGACTGAGGAGACTCTTTTCGGGGTTCAGTTCTTGGGTTTGCAGTGCTTTAAAATGTAGCGATTCTGTGGGACTTGATTTTAGATGCATCCAGAATTTGAGGGATCTTTTTTGCATATCAATCATCGATGGGAATCGGCCTAATTCTGCCCTACATGCATTATTGGGTGTTTTTCTTTGTAGTTTTAGTATCATCTTGCAGAATTCTGTGTGTAGGGCTTCTGTTGGATGTCTGTCCCATCTAGTGTAGCTCTGATCTCTGAGTGGACCCCAAACCTCACTTCCATACAGCGCAATGGGCTGGATTACACTATCAAAGATTTTACACCAGATTGGAATCGGTAATTCAGTGTTTTGGAATTTCTTCTTAATTGCATATAGAGCTCTTCGAGCTTTATCTTTGAGAGCATTCACTGCCATACTGAAACTCCCCGATGCAGTGATGACCAGGCCGAGGTAAGTGTGTGTGTGTGTGCAGTGATGACCAGGCCGAGGTAAGTGTACTGCATCGTGTGCTCTAGGCCGGTGCTGCCTAGACTGAACTGGTATCTGTGTTCCTGACATCTGGGCTTCTTCTGAAAGACCATAATGTTGGTCTTTGTGAGGTTGACTGCCAGGGCCCAGTTCTGGCAGTAGTTGTGCAGCAGGTCCAGGTGCTGCTGTAGTCCCTGTGCAGTGGGTGACACACACACACACACACACACACACACACACACACACACACACACACACACACAGGGTGACAGCAGCACCAGGTCGTCTGCGTACAGCAAGAGCTTGATGCTCCTGTCCTGTAGAGTGAGTCCAGGGCCTGTAGACTGCTCCAGCTGCACCGCTAGCTCATTAATGTAGATGTTGAACAGCGTTGGACTCAGGCTACAGCCCTGCGCCTGGTGAACACACACACACACACACACACACACACACACAGGGACTGGACTCAGGCTACAGCCCTGCCGCACTCCTCTTTTCTGGGTGAAGAATTCTGTATGTTTGTTGCCAATTCGTATTGCACATTTGTTGTTCGAATACATTGATTTTATAATGTCATAGACTTTACCCCCTACACCACTTTGTAAAAGTTTATAATATAATCCGTTGTGCCAAATAGAATCAAATGCTTTTTTGAAATCGACAAAGCATGCAAATATTTTTCCATTTTTGGTCTGTTTTACGTGTTTATCGATTAGGGTGTGTAGGGTGTAAATGTGGTCGGTAGTTCTGTGATTTGGAACGAAGCCAATCTGACTCGAGCTCAGGACATTGTGTTCGTTAAGGAAGTTTACAATTCTATTGTTTAAAATACTGCTAAATAACTTCCCCAGATTACTGCTCACACAAATGCCTCTGAAATTATTAGGGTCCAATTTATTTCCACTCTTATGGATTGGGGTAATGAGTCCTTGGCTCCAGATGTCAGGAAAACAGCCTGAACTGAGTACGGTGTTGAACAGTTTGAGCAGCGCCGCCTGCAGCTCCGGTGTGTGTGTTTCAGCAGCTCCGGTGTGTGTGTTTCAGCAGCTCCGGTGTGTGTGTTTCAGCAGCTCCGGTGTGTGTGTTTCAGCAGCTCCGGTGTGTGTGTTTCAGCAGCTCCGGTGTGTGTGTTTCAGCAGCTCCGGTGTGTGTGTTTCAGCAGCTCCGGTGTGTGTGTTTCAGCAGCTCCGGTGTGTGTGTTTCAGCAGCTCCGGTGTGTGTGTTTCAGCAGCTCCGGTGTGTGTGTTTCAGCAGCTCCGGTGTGTGTGTTTCAGCAGCTCCGGTGTGTGTGTTTCGGCAGCTCCGGTGTGTGTGTTTCGGCAGCTCCGGTGTGTGTGTTTCAGCAGCTCCGGTGTGTGTGTTTCAGCAGCTCCGGTGTGTGTGTTTCAGCAGCTCCGGTGTGTGTGTTTCAGCAGCTCCGGTGTGTGTGTTTCGGCAGCTCCGGTGTGTGTGTTTCGGCAGCTCCGGTGTGTGTGTTTCAGCAGCTCCGGTGTGTGTGTTTCAGCAGCTCCGGTGTGTGTGTTTCAGCAGCTCCGGTGTGTGTGTTTCAGCAGCTCCGG
>NW_026606626.1:272500-310000 GCF_029890125.1 Rhinichthys klamathensis goyatoka | reverse complement strand
TGAATCAATAAGCTTTCCGTTGATGTATGGTTTGATAGGATAGGACAATATTTGGCCGAGATATCTGGAATCTGAGGGTGCAAAAAAAATCAAAACATTGAGAAAATCATCTTTAAAGTTGTGCATTTATGTTCACGATTGTTCTGCATCCACTATATTTATGGTAGGAAATGTACAAAATATCTTCATGGAACATGATCTTTACTTAATATCCTAATGATTTTTGCCTTTGGTATAAAAGAAAAATCGATAATTTTGCCCCATACAGTGTATTGTTGGCAGATAAACCCGTGCGACTCGAGGTCTGTGGTCCAGGGTCACACATATCATCTGTCATGACTTCATCTGCTTTATTACCTGTGTTTGTTCCCAGTCGCTTTGCAATGCAAATGACACCGTGCACTGACACAATGCATCTCTGATCGTCAGGGGTGTAACAATATATCGTGCCACAATATATCGCAATACAAATATGCAACAATATGTATTGTGTATCGTTCAACCAAAATAAAAGTACTGTGTGAGTTCAAGTTTTTAGAGTTTTAGTGTCAGTACTACATTAAACTACTACAGGTCCTTCTCAAAAAGTTAGCATATTGTGATAAAGTTCATTATTTTCCATAATGTAATGATAAAAATTAAACTTTCATATATTTTAGATTCATTGCACACCAACTGAAATATTTCAGGTCTTTTATTGTTTTAATACTGATGATTTTGGCATACAGCTCATGAAAACCCAAAATTCCTATCTCAAAAAATTAGCATATTTCATCTGACCAATAAAAGAAGTGTTTTTAATACAAAAAAAAAGTCAACCTTCTAATAATTATGTTCAGTTATGCACTCAATAGTCAATACTTGGTCGGGAATCCTTTTTCAGAAATGACTGCTTCAATGCGGCGTGGCATGGAGGCAATCAGCCTGTGGCACTGCTGAGGTGTTATGGAGGCCCAGGATGCTTCGATAGCGGCCTTAAGCTCATCCAGAGTGTTGGGTCTTGCGTCTCTCAACTTTCTCTTCACAATATCCCACAGATTCTCTATGGGGTTCAGGTCAGGAGAGTTGGCAGGCCAATTGAGCACAGTAATACCATGGTCAGTAAACCATTTACCAGTGGTTTTGGCACTGTGAGCAGGTGCCAGGTCGTGCTGAAAAATGAAATCTTCATCTCCATAAAGCTTTTCAGCAGATGGAAGCATGAAGTGCTCCAAAATCTCCTGATAGCTAGCTGCATTGACCCTGCCCTTGATAAAACACAGTGCACCAACACCAGCAGCTGACATGGCACCCCAGACCATCACTGACTGTGGGTACTTGACACTGGACTTCAGGCATTTTGGCATTTCCTTCTCCCCAGTCTTCCTCCAGACTCTGGCACCTTGATTTCCGAATGACATGCAAAACTGAGCAACAGTCCAGTGCTGCTTCTCTGTAGCCCAGGTCAGGCGCTTCTGCCGCTGTTTCTGGTTCAAAAGTGGCTTGACCTGGGGAATGCGGCACCTGTAGCCCATCTCCTGCTCACGCCTGTGCACGGTGGCTCTGGATGTTTCTACTCCAGACTCAGTCCACTGCTTCCGCAGGTCCCCAAGGTCTGGAATCGGTCCTTCTCCACAATCTTCCTCAGGGTCCGGTCACCTCTTCTCGTTGTGCAGCGTTTTTTGCCACACTTTTTCCTTCCCACAGACTTCCCACTGAGGTGCCTTGATACAGCACACTGGGAACAGCCTATTTGTTCAGAAATTTCTTTCTGTCTTACCCTCTTGCTTGAGGGTGTCAATGATGGCCTTCTGGACAGCAGTCAGGTCGGCAGTCTTACCCATGATTGTGGTTTTGAGTAATGAAACAGGCTGGGAGTTTTTAAAAGCCTCAGGAATCTTTTGCAGGTGTTTAGAGTTAATTAGTTGATTCAGATGATTAGGTTAATAGCTCGTTTAGAGACCCTTTTCATGATATGCTAATTTTTTGAGATAGGAATTTTGGGTTTTCATGAGCTGTATGCCAAAATCATCAGTATTAAAACAATAAAAGACCTGAAATGTTTCAGTTGGTGTGCAATGAATCTAAAATATATGAAAGTTTCATTTTTATCATTACATTATGGAAAATAATGAACTTTATCACAATATGCTAATTTTTTTAGAAGGACCTGTAGTTGAAATCACACTGAGTGTGGCATTTAGTCTCACTTATCCTCAGAACTCATTAGATTAGAGGGTTTGTTGAACTAAGGTTCATTAGTTAACATGAACAATACTTCTACAGCATTTGATAATCTGAGTTAATATTAATTTCAACATTTACTAATACGTTATTAAAATCAAAGGTTGTATTAGTTAACATTAGTTAATGAACAAACATGAACAAACAATGAAAAGCTGTATTTTTATTAGCTAACATTAACAAAGATTCATCAATACTGTAACTAATGTATTGCTCATGGTTAGTTCATGTTAATTAATGCATTGAACCTTATTGTAAGTGTTACATAATCGTTTTGCATAATTTGTTGTTTTTACATTTGTACACACACTACCAGTCAAAAGTTTTTTTTAAAGAAAATAAATGTGATTTTTATGTCCAGTCCTGAAAAAAGCTTTTTGTTTTCAGTCTGAGGCTTCAAAACAGAAACTTCCTGTTTGACTTCTGTGAAAAATCAACGTCACGACTTCATGACTCAACGCTTTCACACCACAGAGGCCTTTTCTCTCGCAAGTTTATTTTTAAACATCTTTGCTTTTACAGCACTTGAAGCATCTTTGAAGCAGATATACTTTAAACATCGTAACATGATGAAAACACACAACACAGACTTGACCTCCGCCCTCTGTTCTGAGAGCTGTTGTCGTGATATACAGCATTATATATAGGCTTGTATGCTAAACAACCTAATCTTTCATCAGGGTTGCGTACACTCAATAACACTCACTCGCTGGCGGGAATGAGCAAAGTTCATCGTCAGCATTGATCAGATGTTCAGATAGTTTCTGCTGGGTCAGTTTAATATTCAGAGTCATTAGAAGTCAGTTTTTATATCAAGCTCTATATTCATTTGATGTTGACATATAAACATTTACGGTGACTAATAGAAACTTTTTTATGACAGATTTATTTAAACATACATTAACTCTTTCCCTGCCAGTGTTTTTGAACAACGTTTCCAGCATTTTTCATCACTTTCACAAAAGAATATTTTGTTGTATGAATATTTGAGCATATATCAAAAGAAAGGAAGCGAGCCTCTGCTTTAAAACACAAAACCCGCTTTCTTTTATTATCAACACTTGAATGTAAGTTTCATAAAAAAGCAATATTTTGAGCAAAAAGCTGTAGAAAATCAAAGACTACGCCTGGATCAGATTCAGAACGATGATTAAAACACAGTAAATCGAGTCCATCGACACCCTGAAGCTTCACAGTCCTGAGTCGACAGTTCATTCAGGAACATTAGTTTTGATTTATGATGTTTAATGTCGATGATCGCGTTATTTTACATGTGCATCTGCCTACATATGACATTGATTCCTTCTGCTTCTCCTTCACATGTGTTTTGATCAGGAGATTCAGGAGATGTGTAACAGCGCCCCCTACCGTATAACAGTGAACATTCCCGTCAATAGCGGGGAAATAGTTAAACGTCACTTTTATTTCAATGCTTTCGACACTCAAAAAAAAAAAATCAGCTGAAACCAATAATACATTTTTTTGCTGTTTCTTTATTTAACCCTCTGGGGACCAGAGTGTTTTTGGGGCCCTTGGGATGTTTTGACATGCACTGACATTTGTGCTTTTTTCAGTTATTTATAAACATGTTAATGGCAAAGGTGTAAATTCACTCTATATAGCACAAACTTGGCATCCATGATATCTGAGCAACATGTATGTACATGTTTGTATTTTTAATAGAATAATGTTTATGCGTGGTTATTGAAAAAAATAAAAATAAAAGTTGCTGAAATAAGACCACAAAACACATATTGATTATTTCTTCACAAGACTTTTGAAAATTGTATCACATAGCCTAGAATATTTGCTCCAAAACTATGTGAGAATCATCCTGACTACTCATTCAGATAAGTCAATAAAGTCTTTTACATTTTTAATGACGTGTTTTGTTTGAGAAAGCTTTATGCAGGAGGCTTGATCTCTCATTAATATGTATGGCATTCCACACCTGAGAAAGACAAAGACCCTCCCATAATGGCCCTATTAGGTGCTATCAGGCCATATCATTACAGGAGCCTTGCACAAAGAATGAGGAGATTTAAAAAAGAATGGCTTTTAGATTGTTTGGATTTATATAAGGAAAATACAGGGTGCATACGTCTGGACACTTCTATCACACACCCTTCACCATATAGACATGGTTTTATTTCAGTTCAAAGTTAGAGTTGGAAACATCTTGAAAAGAAAATTGTCTTTCTCCATAAATGTCTTAGTTTGATCATACATATTTCAAAGTTGAGGATTCATTATTTTGATATAGCTTGAACAAACACTATAACATCTTAGTTGATTAGTTTATTGACAAAACATAGGCCTACTATATATTTAACATATGAGCAGAAACTCCTAAAAAAGCTTATTTGATGTCTATTTTAGAGTAAAAACTTTATCCAAAACGAGAAATGTTGTCTGTTATTTAGTCTGTAACAGTGCGTATCTGTGCGTTCATTCATTCATTCATTCATTCACACACACACACACACACGATTCACATTTAACAGTATGCTATTTTTCCGTTTACAGACACTACGTTATTCTATATCGCGATTAGAACAAAGCACTTGCATAAAACACTTACTTCTCAGCTGAATCTGTTCATCCTCGCAGTGAAAATAAATCCAGTGGTAAGTGTCCCAGGATTGTTCCTCATATAGCCGCGCAAGACGACAGTAGATTAATCTGACTAAAAAATAATGTGTGTTTTCAGAGTTTATGGGCGTTAACGCGTCTCAATGTGTTGCTTCACATATTTGCGTTTGAATAGCTCGTGCTCTCCGTGGGCGTGTCACATTACCAGGGATAATCAGCTGAGAGAACGATAATGAGACGGGCTGACACGTCTCTCTTTTTATATAGATGACATAAACGGAGAATAATAATTTTAGTTTTGAATCGGATCATTTAAAAGTACAAACTCAAATGATTTAAAAGATATATTGCTTATGGCTGGGTGAATAGTTTTAGCTGAGTTGTGTTGAAGATTAGAGACGTGCTCCAGAAAAAAAGTTCACGGTGACCGAGAGGCAGAACGCACACCCTGTTTATTTTCTTTATTTTACAAAAGCACAATATTTTATTTCGATTGTATGTGGGCACATAAAAAAAGTAGACATTTAACAGATTATTTTCTCATATTTCTTAACTCTATATGAACAGAAATGATGGTAGTACTTTAAGTCTATTTTTCTGCTATGTGAAAAAAAACGAGCAAAACGCGCCCGCGCGTTTCTGGTCCCCAGAGGGTTAAAGTCCCTGTAGTCAATCATTTTATCCCTTAAAACTCATCTTTGATCACCAAAATGACATATTTAAGCGTTTTTCCTTAAAAAATTCTTCACGCCTTAAAATATCTTGAATGTAACTCGACACCCTCGCCTCATTTAGTATGCACGGTTCTATGAATATGCAAATGAGCCCCGCCTCCACTCACTCCCTCAGCTCAGAGATGCACTGGTTGACGATCACACGTTGATCTGATTGGTTACAAGGTCGTTTGTGACGTCAGAAACACCAGCGATTTCACTGCAGTCTTAAGGAGGAAATACTCAGCAATGCTGTCGACTTATGAACTTACACACGGTGTGTCTTAAAGCGTATTAAAAACACCACATAGACACATAAACAACATTAAAAGCATGCTTTTCACCACAGGGGGACTTTAAAAGTATATTTTAATTTGCCGAAATTTTGGTGCATCAACTGTGACGCTTTCATAACATTGATCTGTTAGTTTGAGTGACTCAGGAGTGTTTGGAAAACCTGTTTGAAAACAGACATCATCTTTGCAATTCCATTTGGTGCCACTAGAGGTTCAGAAATTACACAATTCACATTTAAAACCAGCATGAAAGTGAAGTTGCGCTCATCTTTTCTTCTCTATTGTGCCGTATATCCGAGTGAAACGCTTCTGGAACAAGAACAAATGTGGGCGTGGGCTTGATTGTGTCCGTGGGGAGTTGATTGGATGATTGAACAGTTGTGGTTTGCTATTGGCTGACCTCATGTGAGTGACAGGTTATAGCCCCGCCCATATCATCAGAGAAGAGATATTCTGATTCAAGATTACGATGACTTTGAATTATTGATGAATAATCATTTATGCAATATTCTAGAAAAAAACAAACGATTTTCATCCATTTTGATTTAATGCTGACTTTGTGCCTAATGTCCCCCAGACTCATGTATATTATTCTCTGTTTGTGTGAACAGGTAACGCAGGATTGCTACTGCTAGCGCCGCCCGGCCGCTCTCAGCCCGCAGACGCGGTTCGACAGGAGAACGAGCCGATGGATCCGCTCAGAGTCGAGACGCGCATCGGACAGAAGCTCCAGCTGATCGGAGATCAGTTCTACCAGGAACACATGATGGTGAGCCTGCAGTCAGATTAGGAGCACGATGTACAGTAGGGCGGCTCGCGTGAGATTACGTCTCGCTTCAGCGCTCGTTTACACAAAGCATTTTCCCAGTGCCATGTTTGTTTTGGCCGGAGTGTTTCCTGACTGTAGTTGTGTGTGTGTGTGACCCTAAAGACACGAGTTAACTAGGGCAACCCCTCTCGTCCTGTTTACTGCACTCGCTTCCTCCAGTGAGGGTCCGTAACACTGCCGTGTGTGTGTGTGTGTTGTACTGTCATTGAGAGACTATTATTATTATTTTGAATTAGTTTTTAATTTTATATTTAAATTTTTAATTTTAGTTAAAGTTTTAGTAATTTTGTTGTGTGTTTTTAGTAATTTTTGTATATTTCTATGCATTTTTGTTATATATAAAATATTTGTATTAATATTTGTATTTATATTTTGAATTAGCTTTTATTTGTATATCTTGTATATTTTAAAATTTCAGTTTAATTTAGTTAAAGTTTTAGTAGTTTTTTATGTCTATGCACTTTTTATGAAATTTTATTTCAGTTATAGTTAATATTTTTTTAGTATTATTTATATACAGCTATAATTTGTATTAATATTTTGAATTAGCTTTTATTTGTATATTTTAATTTTAATTTAAGTTTTAGGAATTTTGTTGTCATTTTTAGGCTATAATCGATTATGGTTTATTACTGCATCAATGCAGAATCGTCCACGTCCGCATTGTGATGCATCGTAGAAATGATTAATTTCAACACCCCTATTAGTTACCAAGGCAGCATTTCCAATTTTCATTTAGTTTAACTTTTCATCTAATATTTATATTTTATTTTATTTAAGCTTTATTTAATTTAACAAAAATAGTTCTAGTTTTAGGTAACAAAAATAACCCTGGTTTGTGTGCATGTGTGTGTAGAGCCAAATGGAGCAAGTGCTCTATTATGCTTTTTGCGATATTACCGTTCATGAAGTGTGTAATAGATAAATAAAATAAAAAACGTTGTTTTCTGCTGACAAAGCAAATCCACTGTGATGAGATTGATACGGTGAAACCCACGCCATCGTTACTGTTCGTATCACTGTGATCAAGAGCTGAGATTCAGATATGATAATGAGCGTTTGCATTCTGGCCAATCAGAGCAGAGCAGCTCTCAGAGAGGCGGGGCTTAGAGAGACTGAATCCTCAAACTAACCGTTTCAGACACTGAGAGGAAAGAGCTGATGCTGCAGTGGAGATTATGAGAAAATGTGTTTTTTTTAACTTGGATGCATGTGAACCTGTTGTAGGAGAAAACAACAGAACATAAGGAGAACTTGAAATACTTTCGATTTCATGTTGATGAGTTGCTAGTATTCAGATGCTTAGTCAGAATTTGTCCAACCAACGATTTTCAGAAAACAACTTTCCTTTATCCATGATCATTCTGATGCGTCTCTTTTTCCTACTTTCTACGTCTCACACACACACACACACTCTCACACACACACACACACAAACACACACTCACACACACACTCTCACACACACACACACACACTCTCACACACACACACACACTCTCACACACACACACACACACTCACACACACACTCTCACACACACACACACACTCACACACACTCACACACACTCTCTCACACACACACACAATGGTAATGGTTTTATGGTTTTTATACTGTTCAAACTGTATATTCTCTCCTCTTACAAATTTGTCCCCAAAATATAGTTAGTTACACACACACACACACACACACACACACACACAGAGAGAGAGAGAGAGAGAGAGAGAGAGAGAGAGAGAGAGAGAGAGAGAGAGAGAGAGAGAGAGAGAGAAGTCTTAAACAGAAGTGGGCTAGCTAGGTAAACATGTGGTTCGGGAACCCCGGGGAGCAGTGGTGGTCAGGGAGACTCCAGCGAGACAAACCCGCAGGAGACAGGCAAATAAGAGGCTTGTGAAGCTGTGGGGGTGACACACACACACACACACACACACACAGCCCGCTGATAGTCAGTCTGCTGCCAGCCGTGATAATAAGACACTATTTCTGCCCCACATCACCATGAACAGATGCAGCGCTTCTCTTTCTCCTACTGGAGATATTGCTTTTGTTTGCTTGAGGATGGGTTGCATTGTGGGAAATGAGGTCTTGGTGTTTGTTGCTAGATAGTTTGTAGTTCGAAATACATTAGATGTAGTGTTAAGGATGAACACCATCAGTATTGTGTTTATTTCTCTACACGTGTGAACTTGAGGAGAACTGGCTTTGAGAAAAGTTTTTGAAAAATGTGAAGCTCCAGCATTTAAAGGGGCAGTTCACCCAAAAATCACAATTCTGAAAACGAATTAAAACTATTAATAAAAACTAGCAATGATACTAAAATAACACCATATCAGAGTTCTAGTGACTATTTATTTTACATTTTTGACAAGACCTGGTGATTTTGATTATCTCATCTAGATGACGTGTGTGTGTGTGTTTGGTGTTATGAAGCGTTCAGCTGTTCATCCAGATGTTGATGGCTGATCACGAGACGTCAGTGTGTTTGAGTGTGTAAATCTCCTGGCGCTGTGTGTGCTGCTACTCTTGGATCCGCGTGGATCGATCGCATAATTTCATCTTCAGTCTCAGCGCAGGTTAAACACCACAGGCTGTTGGCATCGTCTCCGTTTACTCGTTTTCTCTTCTTCTTTCTTTGTCTTTCTGTTCTTCTAGATTTATGTTCAGCCTCTAAAGTTGGCGCTGTTGAATGCGTTCAGGGTTATTTTAGGTTTTTATGTTGCTAATTGTGTTATTTTCAGGCTGTGTGATTCAGTGAAGCTGCTTTATGTGTTGAAACGTTACACACAGTTCTGTTTCGAGCCCTAGTGATCCTCCTCGAGGTCTAAAGCAGTGAAACCTCGTCAGTCATGGATTTAAAACGTTTTACACACACACAATCACACTATTGATTCCAGAAGAGTTGTTTTTTTTTAATTAGATGAAACTGTTTTGGAACTGTGTGTGTGTGTGTGTGTGTGTGTGTGTCGTGTGGACTGTTCAATTTTTTTATGTTTTTGAAGTCTCTTCTGCTCATCAAGGCTGCGTTAATTTGATCAAATATACAGTGCAAACACTGAAATATTATTACGTCAAATTCAAGTTTTCTATTTACATATATTTTAAACTGTCATTTATTCTTGCGACGCAAAGCTGAATTTTCAGCATGAATGTTCAAAAAACACATTATTTTGTCATTGTTGCGGCTCCTCTCTTCCCAGTCTGACAGTAACGCTCTGTTTACTTCCTGTCTCTGTGAAGCCCCTCCTCCTGAAAAGCACGCTGTGCTCTGATTGGTCGGCTGGAGCAGTGTGTTGTGATTGGTCGAGCGCTTCGAGTGTGTTTGGGAAATGCCCCGCCCCTTTCCATAACCGCCAGTTTAACACACTACTAACTAACTCAACCAGGCCCCGCCCCTTTATTCTGCGCATGAATTATTATAATGAGGAATATTGTGACGTGTTCGTTCCCGGAAGAAACTCAAGACTACAATGGAGGCGTTTCAGGAGTTCAGAAACACTGATATAGAGGAGAACTGGAGCTTTTTAATGCTCAAACTGCAACATTACACACTAAAGAAAGTAGAAAAGTGTAATAGGAGCCCTTTAAGTGTAACACTGAGACAGTCTGAATGAGGAAGGTTTCACTGAAGCTCAGAGCTGGAAGGTTCAGGCATGTTCGACTGACACACACACACACACACACACACACACTCACACACTCACTCACTCACACACACTCTCTCTCACACACACACACACACACACCCACACACACACACACACACACTCACTCACATACACTCTCACACACTCTCACACACACTCACTCACTCACTCACACACACACACACACACACACTCACTCACTCACTCACTCACATACACTCTCACACACTCTCACACACACTCACTCACTCACTCACACACACACACACACACTCACTCACTCACTCACACACTCACACACTCACTCACTCACTCACACACTCTCACACACACTCACTCACTCACTCACTCACACACACACTCACTCACTCACTCACTCACTCACACACTCACACACACTCACACACACACTCACTCACTCACTCACTCACACACACACACACTCACTCACTCACTCACACACTCACATACACTCACACACACACTCACTCACACACACACACACACACACACACACACACTCACACTCACACACACACACACACACACACACACACTCACTCACTCACTCACACACACTCTCACACACACACTTTCATCGCTGTCGCAGGTTCAGATGATTTGTAAGATCCAGCCGATCTGAGTCCCTGAGGCGTGTGATGAAGAGCCTCTCTGCTGAGAGATTAATGACTGCTCTCTCCACAGCTCTGAGGCCCTCGGGGGCCCGACACACACACACACACACACACACACACACACACACACACACACACACAGAGAGAGACAGAGAGGTCACTGTTGTGCGAGAATCAGGTTTAAAAGACTTAATATGCAGAAATGTTATCTATTTAACTGTGATTTATGATTAATCTCATAATTACAGGAACCGCTAACACTTTACAGTTAACATGAACTAATAATGAACTGCACGTATACCGCATTTATTAATCTTTGTTAATGTTAATTTCTTCATTTACTAAAACTTTATTAAAATCTTGTTAAGATTAGTTAATGCACTGTGAACTAACATCATTACTCCAGTCTTCAGTGTCACATGATCCTTCGGAAATCACTCTAATATGAGGATCTGATGCTCAAGAAACATTTATGATTATTATCAGTGTTGAAAACAGTTATTTACATTTTTATTTCTGGATTCTTTGATGAATAGAAAGTTCAAAAGAACAGCATTTATCTGGAGTAATGATGCTGGAAATTCAGCTTTGATCACAGGAATAAATTACATTTTTAAAATATATTAAAATAGAAAACAATTTAATATTTAACAATATTACTGTTTGTTTTTTTTAGTCATATAAATGCCTTGGTGAGCAGAAGAGACTTCTTTTAAAAACATTACCGATCCACAACTGTTGACTGTAGTGTACAGTATATGCATATAGCAGACGCTTTTATCCAAAAGAGGAACAAAAGCAATTCATCAACAATATTTGTAAGGCTTATTGATTATTATGACAGTGTAAAAGGTTTTCAGTGATTGCAACAGGTTCTCGTGTGTGTGTGTGTGTGTGTGTGTGTGTTAAACATCACTTCCTCCTCATTGTCACGCAAGATAAAAACATGTCGATGTCGAAGCGGCTCATGAAGGTGTGTGTGTTTATGCAGCGCTGCACAGATATACGTGTGTTTACCAGAAATGCAGCGTTCACTCGCCCTGGAGAAAAGGGGATGTGTGTTGATGAGTGTTTTCCTGTGAGACGCACAAACACTCGAACAATACGAGCTGAAATCCTCAAGAGAACCTGCGCTTTTCCTGCGACACATGCAGAACTGCAACAGGACAACGATCAACTCACTATTCTGAAACTTCAGCAGTGTCTCTGTGGGTTTTCACTAAATTCATTTACAAAATTATTATGTTAACTTATTATATATATATATATATATATATATATATATATATTTGCATAACATTTTATATAAATACAAAATATACAAATGTCTGTATCAAAGACAAATAAATTGATTATATTATTTTCAATAAATATATATATATATACAAATATGTGTGTGTATATATGAAGAGTTTGGTTCCAAAACGCGAAAAACGGCATTTAAAAAAAAAATTAGTTACTGCAAAAATCAGTATTGTATCTGGTTGGTATTGAAAAGTCAATGTTTAATTTTAAGTAAAATGCGATATCCGCCGTGTTATTCTGTCAAGTTTTCTCCCTTTCTTTCCAAACCGCGACAAACGCCAGTCTCCCTTCTCTGCAGAATGCGATATATCCGCTCTCAACCAATCACAACGCACCATTCCCCTCTCAACCAATCACAGCGCACCATTCCACGCAATGTAAACAGTAACGGAAGCACCTTAAATACACCCGGCTTCCTAGTTTTTCTAATCTATTTTGTACTTTTCGATCAACAAACAAACAAACAAAAAAAGAATAATTTTCACGGCATTGATGAACCTGTGGTTGTTTCTGCGGTGGGTGAGAAACGTAAGGCATCGAAATCGAATCATTTACGTGAGGAGATTAAGAAGATGAGGCACTCGGGAGGAGGACAAATGTGTTCAATCTTCTTTACAGTTCTTAATAAAAATATTATAGTAATAGACTTACGTTGTTGTGTATTTTCAACAGTTTCAATATGAAAAAAAAAACTTTTATATTGATCAATGGATAAATAGCATTTTGATTAAAAAAAATGGATTTATTGCATTTTGGGGGGAAAAATAATCCGTTTTTATAATAAATCTTTGAAAATCAAAACCTGGATTTAAATTTTTTTTGTTATTATGACCTACAAATGCTATGTGAAAGTTTGAAACAGAAAATAGTGGTTTTCATCTTTCCACTTTCTTGGTAAAGAAAACACATTTTTAATCTAAATGGATTTATTGCGTTTTGGAACCAAACTCTTCATATATATATATATATACACACTCACCTAAAGGACCAGGCAACATTTCTCCAGTCTTCAACTGTCCAATTTTGGTGAGCTCTTGCAAATTGTAGCCTCTTTTTCCTATTTGTAGTGGAGATGCGTGGTACCCGGTGGGGTCTTCTGCTGTTGTAGCCCATCCGCCTCAAGGTTGTGCGTGTTGTGGCTTCACAAATGCTTTGCTGCATACCTCGGTTGTAACGAGTGGTTATTTCAGTCAAAGTTGCTCTTCTATCAGCTTGAATCAGTCGGCCCATTCTCCTCTGACCTCTGGCATCAACAAGGCATTTTCGCCCACAGGACTGCCGCATACTGGATGTTTTTCCCTTTTCACACCATTCTTTGTAAACCCTAGAAATGGTTGTGTGTGAAAATCCCAGTAACTGAGCAGATTGTGAAATACTCAGACCGGCCCGTCTGGCACCAACAACCATGCCACGCTCAAAATTGCTTAAATCACCTTTCTTTCCCATTCTGACATTCAGTTTGGAGTTCAGGAGATTGTCTTGACCAGGACCACACCCCTAAATGCATTGAAGCAACTGACATGTGATTGGTTGATTAGATAATTGCATTAATGAGAAATTGAACGGGTGTTCCTAATGATCCTTTAGGTGAGTGTATATGTATAGTCAACTTTGAAGTGGATCAAAAAAGTTCATCAAAGTTGTTTTAAGACAAGAACGGGTATTGTTCAAAATTATTGTATAACTTTGATGAAAGGTTTTCATCCACTTCAAATATTGACTACTGTAGTATAAATACAAAAAAACAAACTAATTTATATATAAATTTGCATAAAAAAAATATATATATATAAAATTTGAAATAATCAAATATATAAAAAACATATCTAATTATATATTTTAAAACTAATATACTGGCGATACTGTAAAAGCCTTTAGGTGAGTAAAGTCATGCTGAGGACCAAATATGCATTGTAGACACTCATAATCTTCATATTAATGCACATGCACTGATTTGCTTTTACTAAAAATCCCTCTTAATAGAGTCCTCAGGCTGAGTTTATTACGGGTGTGTGTGTGTGTGTGTGTGTGTCACCCTGTGCACAGATAAGCCTGTTCTCTGGGGGTTTCAGCTGCTGATTGGCCAACGGCACGCAGAGCTGATAAACTCACTCGAGTGACGACACTATAACCGCGTGTGTGTGTCTGGTTAAACTCCTCTTTCTTTATCTCAGGCTAAATTTAGCCGCTGACTGGATTCTGAGAGTTGGCTCTGAGAGCGAGCGCCACACACACACACACACACACACACACATGTATCATAACTTTTGGCTGTATATGTTTTTAAATGGTTGATTCCCAGTGTTTCCTCACATGATCTTCAGATCTATATTTATTTCTACTATAAAGTACAAGAGCATGATGGTTTTCTAAAGAACTAGAGAATGTTCATTAATATAGAATTAATGAGCTCTTTTGTTAATAATAGTTTGTGCCACTTTCTGAACACACGCAAGGACTGGAATACAACTCTCTGTTTTTCTAATTCAGTTTAATCCTCATTATGTTGCTGATCTTAATGAAGATCATTTTCATATTTACTCTAAAGCCCTTTTTTACACTGTATATTTTATGCATCTGAAATGAGAAGAATTCAAAGCTAAAATTTTTTTTTTTTTTTTTTTTTTTTTTATGTGTCCATGAAAAGCAGTTTTTACTTGCATAGTAGCGACAGTTGCACTGTATTTTGCATTATTTTTATTATTAAAAATAATTGCATTCAGAAATATTAGTGATTTGATTTGAACAAACCCTAAAATGAGCATTAGTAATGGCATTGCGTGCCCTAGAAAACTGAATATGATGAGATTAGGGATGTTGATTGAGTGCTAATGGTTTGTCATTAAACCTGCATTTCACTGCTGGCTTTTCCTTATTACTTTTAAGGTCAAGAAGTTGTTTTTCTTCTCTGCCTGAATATCCTACGGGAGTCAGTGTGTTTTCTGTGAAGCTCCTGACGACCTCCCGGTGGTTTCTGCGTCTTCGCCGGGGTGTAAACTGGTGTGTGAGGGCGAAGCGAGGCGCGTCTCGGGCTTATGCAACGCTCTGCAATGTGCAGCCAACAGAACGGCAGTCTGAGAGACCTTCAGAATCACGACTTTACTGCGCGCCGTGAACACGATCACTTCCATTCTTTCTGCTTCAAAATTTCATGTTTAATTCAATGTGTCACTTGCCATTTCTTTGTGATTATTTGTGAAATTTACTCACATTGAAAAAAAAATTGTGTAAACATTCATTTTTTTAGTGTATAAACTGAATCGGTGTTGTTTTATTATTGCGATACTATTATAGTTTTATTAATGTTTTGAATCATTTTTTATTTTTATATTTTAGTTAAAAAAAATTGTTTTTTTGTCATTAAAAAATATACATTTTTATGTCAGCTTCAGTTTATTTTAGTAATTTTTTATGGGTTTAGTTTTAGTTAACCTACAGTATTGTTGTGAAACAGTTTTCATTCAGAAATTGCTAATTTCACAAGCAATTACAAAGATATAATTTTGAAGTAGAAAGACTGAAATAGTATTTTTAAAGGGGGCATATGATGCTCATTATAATGAGTTCATTATTTAGTTTATTTGGTATAATAGAATAGGTTAACATCCTCAAAAAACACGTGATTTTTCACATACTGTACATTATTGCAGCTCCTCTATTCCCAGTCTGTCTGAAACACTGATTTCTACAAAGCCCCGCCTTCTGAAAACCTCTGAGTGCTGTGATTGGCCAGCTGACCCAGTGCGTTGCGATTGGCCAGCTGACCCAGTGCGTTGTGATTGGCCAGCTGACCCAGTGCGTTGTGATTGGCCAGCTGACCCAGTGCGTTGTGATTGGCCAGCTGACCCAGTGCGTTGTGATTGACCAGCTGACCCAGTGCGTTGTGATTGGCCAGCTGACCCAGTGCGTTGTGTTTGGCCAGCTGACCCAGTGCGTTGTGATTGACCAGCTGACCCAGTGCGTTGTGATTGGCCAGCTGACTCAGTGCGTTGTGTTTGGCCAGCTGACCCAGTGCGTTGTGATTGGCCAGCTGACCCAGTGCGTTGTGATTGACCAGCTGACCCAGTGCGTTGTGATTGGCCAGCTGACTCAGTGCGTTGTGTTTGGCCAGCTGACCCAGTGCGTTGTGATTGACCAGCTGACTCAGTGCGTTGTAATTGGCCAGCTGACCCAGTGCGTTGTGATTGGCCAGCTGACTCAGTGCGTTGTAATTGGCCAGCTGACCCAGTGCGTTGTGATTGACCAGCTGACCCAGTGCGTTGTGATTGGCCAGCTGACTCAGTGCGTTGTAATTGACCAGCTGACTCAGTGCGTTGTGATTGGCCAGCTGACTCAGTGCGCTGTGATTGGCCAGCTGACTCAGTGCGCTGTGATTGGCCAGCTGACCCAGTGCATTGTAATTGGCCAGCTGACTCAGTGCGTTGTGATTGGCCAGCTGACCCAGTGCGTTGTGATTGACCAGCTGACTCAGTGCGTTGTGATTGGCCAGCTGACTCAGTGCGTTGTGATTGGCCAGCTGACCCAGTGCGTTGTGATTGGCCAGCTGACCCAGTGCGTTGTGATTGGCCAGCTGACCCAGTGCGTTGTGATTGGCCAGCTGACTCAGTGCGTTGTAATTGGCCAGCTGACTCAGTGCGCTGTGATTGGCCAGCTGACCCAGTGCGTTGTGATTGACCAGCTGACTTAGTGCGTTGTAATTGGCCAGCTGACTCAGTGCGTTGTGATTGGCCAGCTGACCCAGTGCGTTGTGATTGACCAGCTGACTCAGTGCGTTGTAATTGGCCAGCTGACCCAGTGCGTTGTGATTGACCAGCTGACTCAGTGCGTTGTAATTGGCCAGCTGACTCAGTACGTTGTAATTGGCCAGCTGACTCAGTGCGTTGTGATTGGCCAGCTGACTCAGTGCGTTGTGATTGACCAGCTGACCCAGTGCGTTGTGATTGGCCAGCTGACCCAGTGCGTTGTGATTGACCAGCTGACTCAGTGCGTTGTGATTGGCCAGCTGACCCAGTGCATTGTGATTGGCCAGCTGACTCAGTGCGTTGTGATTGGCCAGCTGACCCAGTGCGTTGTGATTGACCAGCTGACTCAGTGCGTTGTAATTGGCCAGCTGACCCAGTGCGTTGTGATTGACCAGCTGACTCAGTGCGTTGTAATTGGCCAGCTGACTCAGTGCGTTGTGATTGGCCAGCTGACTCAGTGCGTTGTAATTGGCCAGTTGACTCAGTGCGCTGTGATTGGCCAGCTGACCCAGTGCATTGTAATTGGCCAGCTGACTCAGTGCGTTGTGATTGGCCAGCTGACTCAGTGCGTTGTGATTGACCAGCTGACCCAGTGCGTTGTGATTGGCCAGCTGACCCAGTGCGTTGTGATTGACCAGCTGACTCAGTGCGTTGTGATTGGCCAGCTGACCCAGTGCATTGTGATTGGCCAGCTGACTCAGTGCGTTGTGATTGGCCAGCTGACCCAGTGCGTTGTGATTGACCAGCTGACTCAGTGCGTTGTAATTGGCCAGCTGACCCAGTGCGTTGTGATTGACCAGCTGACTCAGTGCGTTGTAATTGGCCAGCTGACTCAGTGCGTTGTGATTGGCCAGCTGACTCAGTGCGTTGTGATTGGCCAGCTGACTCAGTGCGTTGTGATTGACCAGCTGACCCAGTGCGTTGTGATTGGCCAGCTGACCCAGTGCGTTGTGATTGACCAGCTGACTTAGTGCGTTGTAATTGGCCAGCTGACTCAGTGCGTTGTGATTGGCCAGCTGACCCAGTGCGTTGTGATTGACCAGCTGACTCAGTGCGTTGTAATTGGCCAGCTGACCCAGTGCGTTGTGATTGACCAGCTGACTCAGTGCGTTGTAATTGGCCAGCTGACTCAGTACGTTGTAATTGGCCAGCTGACTCAGTGCGTTGTGATTGGCCAGCTGACTCAGTGCGTTGTGATTGACCAGCTGACCCAGTGCGTTGTGATTGGCCAGCTGACCCAGTGCGTTGTGATTGACCAGCTGACTCAGTGCGTTGTGATTGGCCAGCTGACCCAGTGCATTGTGATTGGCCAGCTGACTCAGTGCGTTGTGATTGGCCAGCTGACCCAGTGCGTTGTGATTGACCAGCTGACTCAGTGCGTTGTAATTGGCCAGCTGACCCAGTGCGTTGTGATTGACCAGCTGACTCAGTGCGTTGTAATTGGCCAGCTGACTCAGTGCGTTGTGATTGGCCAGCTGACTCAGTGCGTTGTAATTGGCCAGCTGACTCAGTGCGCTGTGATTGGCCAGCTGACCCAGTGCATTGTAATTGGCCAGCTGACTCAGTGCGTTGTGTTTGGCCAGCTGACCCAGTGCGTTGTGATTGACCAGCTGACTCAGTGCGTTGTAATTGGCCAGCTGACTCAGTGCGTTGTGATTGACCAGCTGACCCAGTGCGTTGTGATTGGCCAGCTGACCCAGTGCGTTGTGATTGACCAGCTGACTCAGTGCGTTGTGATTGGCCAGCTGACTCAGTGCGTTGTAATTGGCCAGCTGACTCAGTACGCTGTGATTGGCCAGCTGACTCAGTGCGTTGTAATTGGCCAGCTGACCCAGTGCGTTGTAATTGGCCAGCTGACTCAGTGCGCTGTGATTGGCCAGCTGACTCAGTGCGCTGTGATTGGCCAGCTGACTCAGTGCGCTCTGATTGGCCAGCTGACTCAGTGTGTTGTAATTGGCCAGCTGACCCAGTGCGTTGTAATTGGCCAGCTGACTCAGTGCGCTGTGATTGGCCAGTTGACTCAGTGCGTTGTAATTGGCCAGCTGACCCAGTGCGTTGTAATTGGCCAGTTGACTCAGTGCGTTGTAATTGGCCAGTTGACTCAGTGCGTTGTAATTGGCCAGCTGACTCAGTGCGCTGTGATTGGCCAGCTGACTCAGTGCGTTGTAATTGGCCAGCTGACTCAGTGCGCTGTGATTGGCCAGCTGACTCAGTGCGCTGTGATTGGCCAGCTGACTCAGTGCGTTGTGATTGGCCAGCTGACTCAGTGCGTTGTGAATGGCCAGCTGACTCAGTGCGTTGTGATTGGCCAGCTGACTCAGTGCGTTGTGAATGGCCAGCTGACCCAGTGCGTTTTGATTGGCCAGCTGACTCAGTGCGTTGTGAATGGCCAGCTGACCCAGTGCGTTTTGATTGGCCAAACACCTCCAGTGTGTGTCAGAAATGTACCATACCAGCCCTTACCATAATCAGTTTCCAAGGCTTCTGAATAATGTCGTGGGCGTTACACTCTCAGTTCGAGTCCAAGTCGGATTCTGATAAATGCAGATGATCAAGTTGAATTTTAGGTGACTTTAATTTTTTACTGATTTGTTCTATTTTGCCAACGAAAATAGTTCCACACAAATCCACAGTTGAGCCATTGTGTGTCTCAGAGCAACACAGTGATGTTTCATTGAACAAATCGGTCTAATGAACAAATCAAGGTCTAATGAATGATTCAACGACTCGCGAATAAAGAGAGTCACTTGCTTAGTCCCTGAATGAATCAGCCGTTGTGAACAAATCGTCTGACTGAACGATTCAATGACTCACTCGTTAAGACAATGATTTGGCGTGACATACTGGCTGTTTCATACGTCTTAGTATTTAATTTTAGCTGAGGGTCTGAGAGAGTGAAGAAGGTCGTGACTGTAACTGGTTAAAGAGATGCCTTTATAAATAATCTATTAAGAGTGCATAAGAAAACACTGTTAAATATATAATAAAGTAATTGCAGTCAGGGTTTTTTCCTCCGACTGTTTCTTTGACTGGTAGTGTAGTGTGTGTTAAAATGTGTTCTACAGCTCTGAAAGTGCATGTGAGTGTTGTTGTGTGTAATGTGTGTGACAGCTTTAGAGTAGTGAGTTACAGGGAAGACTTCGGCTCATACTTTATGACTTGTGTGTGAAAGCAACAGATGTGTTATCAGTGTTGGACTGGGTTTCGTCTCTCTAGAGAGCTGAGCAAGCTGAAATAAAATACAGTGTGTGTGTGTGTGTGTGTGTGTGTGTGTGTGTGTGTGTGTGTGTGTGTGTGTGTGTGTGTGTGTGTGTGTGCATCTCCACCCTGCCTCAAGAGCAGCGTAATCCTATTTAGTGAAATGATCTTATCTTCCCTCCCTCAATGACAGTGGTAGTATTATCCACTTAATCTTCCCAAATCCATTTCTCCTCATTGCCAGGATAACGACTCGAGAGCGTGAGAGCCGCCCATCCGTCATCTTTATTACGAGACGCTGCGCGGATCACATGTGTGTCTGATGACGTCATGAGAAACGTAGTTCATTTGTAGATGTAGTTCTCACATATACACCTGCCAATGGCGGCGGGTTCGAGAAGAATTAAAAGGTTGAATTGCTGTGTTTGAATCTGCATTTTGCACTATTTTTATTATCATTATTATTTTTGTCAATAAAAAATTATGATTTAGCTGTTTTTACTTGAATAGGATTTTTATTATTATTGTCCTTGAAACTATATTTTTCACTATTTTATTATAAAAAATTTGTCCCTGAAAATAGAACTATTTAGCAGTTTTTACTTTATACAGTTTGTCACTCAATTTGAAGTGGCGTCTTTCTCAAAAACGTGAAGAAACATCATGAACGCTGGACTACAAATATCTGCTTTCTAATAAACCTTATTATGTTGCAGTTCCTAATAAACTTACTAGCCATTGGCATATTAACTCACCAAAGCTCAATTTGATTCTAATTTCTAGTGTTTATATTGCAGTCTTAGACTGTTTTGAATCAGTTTTTATTTTTATATTTTAGTTAAATTTTTAGTAATTTTGTTGTGTTTTTTGTCATTGTTTTTTGTCAGCTTCAGTTTATTTTAGTAATTATTTATGGGTTTAGTTTTAGTTAACCTACAGTATTGTTGTAAAACAGTTTTCGCTCAGAAATTGCTAATTTCAAAAGCAATTACAAAGATATAATTCTGAAGTAGAAAGACTGAAATAGTATTTTTAAAGGGATCATATGATGCTCATTATAATGAGTTCATTATTTTTTTTATTTGGTATAATAGAATAGGTTAACATGCTCAAAAAACACGTGATTTTTCACATACTGTACATTATTGCAGCTCCTCTATTCCCAGTCTGTCTGAAACACTG
Source organism: Rhinichthys klamathensis goyatoka (assembly GCF_029890125.1). Classification (NCBI taxonomy): domain Eukaryota; kingdom Metazoa; phylum Chordata; class Actinopteri; order Cypriniformes; family Leuciscidae; genus Rhinichthys; species Rhinichthys klamathensis. Next base: position 288,637 of record NW_026606626.1, on the reverse strand, counting down.
ATTTCTACAAAGCCCCGTCTTCTGAAAACCTCTGAGTACTATGATTGGCCAGCTGACCCAGTGCGTTGTGATTGGCCAGTGTTTATATTGCAGTCTTAGACTGTCTGAAAGTGTGTTTGGTGTAACGTGCCTGATCTCCTGTGTGTGAAGGTGAAGGCACAGACAGCGTTTGTTGTGGAAATATTGCCAGTGTTTCACGGTGTCTGGATTTCTCTGTGTTTACTCCCCTATTACATCACTGCGCGTCCTCACACTCAGCTGTTTACTGGTGATACGTCAATGTCATAAGATGTGATATGAGTGATATGATTTCAATGTTTTGTCTCACACAGCAATAGGGTTCAAATAAATTTTGACTAAAATATATTTTAAATGCATTCTAAATATATGTTGTAAAGAACATTTTAGTGATTCCAATTCTGCTTATCAATTCCAAGTCTTATCGATTCCCAGTTTGGATTCTAATATAGTAAAAAAAAAAAGGTTTATTAGGCTACTGTCACTTTAAGACCGAATGCACCAATCCAATAGACTGTTACACGTGCTTTTTCTTTGAACTATTTACGTTCACTTTAGACATAACTGACAGTGTTTGCAAGGATATTTTGACATCATTTTGTGTATATTTGTCCTTTCAAGAGCAAGAAAGAGAACTCAATTCAGTATTTGTGCCGAATTGCATTTTCTTGTGCTTGAATGGTTTGAAACCACTTTAAAATGTGATGAGCGGAATTGGAATTTTAATATTACAACAAATCTCCGATTCCTGACCATAAAGGATTATTTAACTTCAGAATAAAAATGTCCTGATAATTTACTCTCCCTCACGTCATTCCGAGATGTTCATGTCTTTCGTTCCTCAGTGGAAAAGAAATGAAGGTTTTTGAGGAACACACTCCAGGGGTTTCTCCATATAGTGTCTTCAATGGTCCAACGGGTCCAGATGTGAGTTTCAGTGCAGCTTCAAAGTCTCGACACGATCCAGCCGAGGAATAAGAGTCTGATCTAGACAAACCAGCGGGCATTTATAACAAAATACACATTTATATACTTTTAACCACTAATGCTGGTCTTGCTCTCGCTGTGATGCGACACACATTACGTAATCAGGTTGAAAGGTCAAGCGTGACGTAGGCGTAAGAACCGACCCAGTGTTTACAAAGCGAATGTGCAAAGACCAAGTCAAACGCCATTTACTAAATAAAAAAATAAACAGGTAAAACAACGATGTCGGATGATTTTGAAGTTGGAGGAGAAAATGAGATGAGAGTTTTTCGCTCTACTCTACATTTCTGAACCCGATCACCTTTCCGTGATTACGTAATGCGTGAAGTTGTGGACGTGCAAGACGAGCATTTGTGGTTAAAAGTATATAAATGTGTACTTTGTTATAAATGTCCGCTGGTTTGTCTAGATCAGACTCTTATTCCTCGGCTGGATCGTGTCGAGACTTTGAAGCTGCACTGAAACTCACATCTGGACCCGTTGGACCCCATTGAAGACACTATATGGAGAAAACACTGGAGTGTGTTCCTCAAAAACTTTCTTTACTTTTCCACTGAAGAAAGAAACACATGAACATCTTGGATGACGTGAGAGTAAATAAATGATGACGTGAACTACTCCTTCAAGTGTCTCGATTTTCCCTTCCTCCTCATTACCGCGGCTCTGCTTCGACGTGTGTGATTTATTTTGTTCGTGTTGCCGCAGGGATCTGTGTTAGGCCCTTTATTATTCTCAATATATATGCTGCCACTTGGTAATATTCTAAGGAAACATGGAATTAGTTTCCATTGTTATGCCGATGACACTCAAATATATATTTCATCACGGCCAGATGAATTCGCTAAATTATCCAAATTGACAGAGTGTGTTAAAGATATAAAAGATTGGATGACGCGTAATTTTCTTTTATTAAATCCAGACAAGACAGAGGTAATACTTATCGGTTCTAAAAACCGTCCACAAAACCTTTCACAGCACGACTTTAACATATTAGGATGCCCTGTTACTTTATCCGCTACTGTAAAAGACCTGAGTGTTACATTAGACTGCAACCTGTCTTTTGAAAAGCATATTTCATATGTTACAAAAACAGCCTTTTTCCACCTTAGAAACATTGCTAAGCTACGTAATATGCTATCAGTCTCTGATGGAGAAAAGTTAGTTCATGCATTCATGCCCCCGAGACTAGATTACTGTAATGCTTTATTAGCTGGTTGTCCTGCATCTTCAATAAACAAGCTACAGTTAGTCCAAAATGCAGCCGCTAGAGTTCTTACTAGATCAAGAAAATATGATCATATAACACCGATTCTATCATCACTTCATTGGTTACCAATAAAGTTCCGTATTAATTACAAGGTCTTGCTTTTGACTTATAAAGCTCTGAATGGTTTAGCTCCAGATCTTCTATCGCCCTATAATCCATCGCGCTCTTTAAGATCACTAAATTCGAGGCTTCTGGTCATTCCTAGGATATCCAGATCCACCAAAGGAGGGAGAGCATTTACACATTTAGCTCCGAAGCTCTGGAATAGGCTTCCTGATATTGTTCGTTGCTCAGACTCGTTCTCCCAGTTTAAAACTAGACTAAAGACGCATCTATTTAGCCAGGCATTCATATAAAATTTTTAATCTTACAGTTACTGTAAATTCGGCCTCTTCTTCATAAACGCCAGAGGAGAACTGGCCCCGACTGAGCCTGGGTTCTCCCAAGGTTTTTTTTTCTCCATCGGGTCACTTGATGGAGTTCTAGGACACCATCGGGTCACTTGATGGAGTTTTTCGGTTCCTTGCCACTGTTGCCTTTGGCTTGCTCAGTTGGGGATATTCAAATTAAATGACCCATCATACCACTGATCAGCTCTACCAAACTTGGATGTCTTTTCCAGTAATAAACAAACACTGTTAAGTTGTTTTGATTGATACTGTGAAGCAGCTTTGATACAATCTGTATTGTGAAAAGCGCTATATAAATATATTTGACTTGACTTGTTTGTGTTTGGCAGCGTCACAGAAACCAAAGGAACCAGGAGCCGCTGTGGCGGCGTGTGGCGAATGCGTTCTACACACTCCTGTTCGGGAGAGACGCCGACGCTCAGGACAGGAGGGCGAATCGCAGGTGAAACAAAAACTGCCATCCGTGTCCCAGTCCACATCACGGAGCGGGACGTTCAACGGCACTGTCTGGTATCTAACACGGGTTTTGAGGGGGAGAGAACGAAGAGCCTCCGCAGGACGGGGGACGGTTTTTTATGGCAACCTCTTTTCCCCCGACGAAGATGCCATGATGTTCTTGAGATTCTAACAGGAATATTTTCATAAACATGTTGAGGTATTTTGTACAGTATGCTGTTCGTGTTTAAGTTTCTTTGCACTTCCGTACGTGTATTTGAATGAGCTTCACGAGTCTTGGGAACGCCTTACCGTCCCACGCCACCGCCGAAGGGAACGGGTGAAGATTCGGATACTTTTCCTCCAGAAATCTCCCAGGACGTCACTTACAAATCTCCAAAGAGGCCGTTTCTCTGAGAAAAAAAAAAAAAAAGCTTTTTGCACCTCAGATTTCTTGGCGTTTTGATGTTCTATTTACTTTTTTATTACACCATTGTTGGATTTTTTTATTGTTCTTCCTGTTTTTAAATACTTGGGAATATGATCTAGACGTCCTTGTGTTTGTCAAGCAACCGAAGAGGTTTTGATGAAGTCAATGATGAGTTGATGTACTGCTGTTTTAATTTCATTTCATTCAGTTCTTGGCATCAGGCTAGTCAACAGCATCGAACATTACAATCCGGTAATATGGATTGGGTTTCATCATCTACGCATGATTTCGGGTGAAAACTGTTCAAGAATAGTGTGGTATCGCTTTACAATAAGGTTTCATTTGTTAACTGCATTCACTACCATGAACTAAAAATGATTCATAGTTTTAATCTCAACATTTACTAAAGATCGCAAGTTGTACCGTAGTTAATGCACTGTGAACTAATATGAACATTAACAAAGGTTAATAAATGCGGTAAGAATACACTGTAAAGAAAAATGTTTCGACTTAAAAAAGTAAGCGTTCGTGCTGCCTTAATTTTAAGTTCAGTCAACTCAAATATCCAAGTTGTCACTTAGTACTTCACATTTTAAGTTGACTAAACTTAAAGTTTTAAGGCAGTACAAAAACTTACTTTTTTAAGTTGAATAAACACATTTTTGTACGGTGTATATTGTTAATCACTGTAAAAAAAAACTTTCTGCCTTAAATGAAGTACAATCAACTTGGATGTTTAAGTCATTTCAACTTAAATTACATTAAACTGACTTTAGTTGAATCTTGTATAACTTATGACAAAAAGTTGAAAATTGCTTAACTTATTTTGATGAGTTTAAGCAAAGTAAAAACATATTGTCATAACTTATTGATCATATAATTGTTTACAGTGTAGTTAATGTATTAACTAATGTTAACAAATGAGATCTTGTAAAGTGTTACCAATACGGTTTTATCAGGCCTTAAAAATTCACCAAATTTTTGTCAATATTAGATTAAACGGTAACACTTTTCAGCATTAGTTAATACAAACTAACAAAGCATATTAGAAGTAACACATTAATAAAATCAAAATCAATGCACCATTAACTAACTATAAATAGTGATTATTATTACCCAACGTTAACAAAGATAAATAAAGCGTGACAAATGTATTGCTCATTGTTAGTTGATGCACTAATGGGACCTTATTGTATAAACGTTTAGCAAAAGCGTTGACTTTACGTCTCCGACTCACTCAGGTACTTCAATCCACTCCATTTAAAATGGCCAATAGATACAAACCTGTTTCACATATGGAAGATCATCTCTGTGCCTACGACGTGAAGCGAACGACCTAGACTGTGTTTACACTAACATACAGCACACATATCAGCCTCAGCCTTATTGTAGTCGTCGTCGGCTCTCTTCATATGTCATTTAGTTTTTATATATCATCTTAAACTGTGGTTCTCTTCGTCCTGGCCATCGGTGTCATGGCCTGCGAGCAATACTGTGTACATCTGAGAAGCGACTGCATTACTTCTCCTCTCAGGACACTTGGCGCTTTCCATTTCCCTGTTTTATTTCTACTTTTATATCTGTCAGGTGATCTGTACAGGTTTGGTGGTGTACATTTCTTTTCTTTTTTTTAAATAGAACCACTACTTTATTTGTAAAAGACGTGAGGAAGAACTTCTTCTGAAGACTGTAATTATTATGTTTGAAGACACTGATGCATTCAATGCTGTTTCTCTGATTAGTCTGTTCTGTATTTTATTTTTATTTTTTTTCATCTTGAAGGAGTGACACACATTTTGTGAAATTGTTCCCGCCAACATGCAGTTCGTTCATTTAAAACCAGAGATGTTGGCAGAATCATTAAATGAAGGAAAGCATACACGTTTTTTTTAATAATTTCCGAAGACAATACCGATGAAAGTGCTCATCGTTTATCAGAGCCGTGTCAAATATTGAAATCCAGTGACATTCAGCTCATATTTTCACCCCAATAATCAAAAGAAAGAAGCAAGAATCTGATTTTTAGGGGCGTTTAGTTTCATTACTTGAAATGAAATGAAATACAAAATGCTAGTTATGTTATTTCAGCCAGTTCCCAAAGCAACATTTGAATTTAGTGTAACTTTATGCACTAAAATAACTAAAACTAAAATAAAAAAAATGATAAAAGACTATTAAAAATGACAACAAAATTACTTTTTAAAAAAACTTTAACTAAAATTCAAAATGAAAGTGTAAAACCAGATATTAATAAATACTAAAAATATCTCAAAGATACTAAAATAATACTTTAATTTGTTGTAAGTATACATCATGGTAGCAATTTCTCTACCGCCTTTTAATTGATGAGGTTTATTTTATGCTTTTAATATTTGTTTTCTCCCTAATGTACATGGGGAGTAGTAAATTGATTATTTAATTGAATGAATCACTGAAATACAGTATTGAATTGAATACAGAACAATTGCCAAGTCTATTTATTTCTATAGTGCTTTCAGTAATACACAGGAAAATCAATGGTGCAAATTCAAGTTCTTCCGTAACAAAAAAAAAAAAAAGTGTCTTTATTCGATTCAATTTTCATGACAATAATAACAATGTCAATGCAAAGTAATGAAAAATGGCTTCTTTGTTGAAGGCATGTACACTCTAAAACATCCTGGGTTGTTTCTACCCAAATTTGGGTCAAAAATGGGTTAAGTTTTTCATATAAATGCTTTACCCAACGGTTGGGTTTGTCCATATTTGACCCAAATTTGGGTTGAAACAAGTGTAACTTCTGATTGTGAGGTGTAATATGACTGGGAGTAGATTACAGGTACAGTGTGTTTCTCTGTTGAATGTTGCTCGAGGTGAACGTGAGATTCCTGCAGATCGTGAACGCTGAGCCAGAGCCACTCGTCCGCCTCTTCTAGCCCGTATGTGCACTCCTTATTTATTTTTTTCTTATTTATTTTATTCCTTTTTTTATGTGTATATCGACTCGTTGCTACTGTATACATTTCACTGTGCAATTCCTTTCTTTATATGCCTTGATACTAATGTTTTTTGTTGTGCATTTCTCGCGTTTTGTTGTGTTGCTGAAGGAGGTTTAGGAGGATTTTAATCTCCAGAAATCTGGTCACTGTTGTTCTGTTTGTTCAAATCAACAAAGTGCCATCAGAAGAATCCGGAGAGATTATTTTGTATAAGTACGTATTATGTAAAATCAGGTGAATCTCACGGAAACATGTCCAGGTTGTGTTTTTTTCCTGTCCAAAATCGACCAGAATAGGTTCAATTTAAATAAATTACATTGATTAATCAAAATATATTTTAAACCATGCATGGTCTGTCTGAATACTCGATTCTGATTGGCTGAAATAAAACCGTTTAATGCACAAGTAGTTCCAGTCGGTTTAATCACTGTTCTATATTAATGCGCTGCTTTCATTGAAGCACACACACACACACACACACCGATCGGATCGCGCTGCGCTCACACAGAAACATTCACAAGCACAGAAACTTCTTTTCAATGCTGTCCGTGACTTTTATTAATAAATGAACTTCTCTGCTACTGAATTGCTATGTTATATGACTCAGCAAGGAGGTTGTAACATTGCTGTTTTTGAAGTAATTCAACTTACAACTTCTTTACTAAAGACTCTCTCGATTAGCCTAATAAATCCAAATAAATGTTATAATTCATATAAAGGTAACCCATACTGCACTACTTAATCTGTGTGTGTGTGTGATTTAAAGCGGACAGAACATTACATCAAATTTAGCCCTGCAAACGTTATGTCTTGACTTAAAAACCACTTAAATTGACATAAAGCATGTTTTTAGGTTACTTGAAAACATATTCAGACCCAAACGAGTCTTAAAGTGAGAGTATAAAGCTATAAATTGATGGTTTCGTGAGATATTTGACCTTTGATCGCAGACTTTGGATTCTTGAGACCTATAGTTCTAACTAAACACACGCTTTTCTTCTGATTTTAGGGTAAAATATGACCTGGACATGTTTGTTATGCGTCTCTCGTGAGCTTCACTCAATCTTTTCATGAGACGAATGAGGAAAATCTGATGATGAATTTGCTTCTGAGGGTCTAAAACCTTATTCAATCGTCCCAGTATCCTAAAGATCTGCTGAAATCAATCAGAATCCCAGTACAACTGGAGGTTTTTGAAGACGAGCACAGCTGTGTTAATGAAGTGCTTCATCATCTCGGTTTCTCTCTTTTTACATGCACTGGAAAGTACTTTGTGTTTGGTTGAATCTCAAGGGTTCTCGAATCCCAGTGTTAGTCGCTCGTCTCAAGGTCTTGAGATGTCAGGAATATATTTTTGTCTTGGATGTTTTTAACAAGCCTGTATTAGTCTGAGATCAACAACCCATGATGAAGCCAACAGTGTCTTTAACTGTATTTCACTCCATCTTTGTTTTGTTTTTGCTGTTTTGTAAGTTGATATCGACTGCTATTGTTGGGGATTTTCTCACTGAATTGGTGGCTTTTTGAAGGCAGATGTTTTCCACATCAAGGCCTCTTTTTAATCTTAAAACATTCCTTGTTAGTCTTCAATGAATCTACAGCTTCAATGATTTACATTGAAATGAACCCGTTCAGAAAGCCATTTATTGTAAGTAATGTATATCTTTCGTTCGTGCGAGGCTCACACACTCACTGTACACCGAGAAATGAGACCCAGCGAAGATGTAGCATGTGTGTAAACATTGGGACTGTACTCTCGGCACTCCTCACGGTGGTTTTCTTTCTGCTTTTAATACAGTATGGAAGTTTTAGGTTTTGTTATATAGTGCAATATGCTGTACATAAGAGCTTTGCTCTACAAAATACTTTTCTGAAGTTTTTTTTGGTTGTTTCATTGGTACACTTTTTTCAATAAAATCATATTAAAGTCTGAACGTTTCTGAATCATTATTATTTCTAGCTAGTAACACTATAAGTTGACCAAGCTCAGCTCTTAAGTATAGATGTATAGTGCTTTTTAATTGTTTGCTTTCTTTAGTGCATTTAATCTACGTTTATTATGTAAAATGTGACCCCATTGGAGATCCTACATGTTTTTGCTGTTTTTTAAAAATGCGCTTTTTTATTGTTTGATTTTATTTGATAAAAATAGTTAATTCTGATCTGTCAGGTCAATGTTGTTTTAGTATTATTTAGTATAGTATTTATTAATGGTTTAAAATAGATTTTATTTTATATAATTTCCATTTGAATTTTTATGAGTTTTTTTTTTTTTTATATATATATTTCTATTTAGCTTTATTTTATTTTCAGTAATTTTGTTATTAGCTTTTGTCATTTTATATATATATATATATATATATATAGCTTTAATTTATTTTCAGTAATTTTTTATTTGCTTTTGTCCTTTTCATTTGGGGTTTTTTATATTTCTATTTAGCTTTAATTTTTTTGCAGTAATTTTTTTTTTTTTAGATTTTTTCATTTTAATTTTTGTTTTTAAATATATTCCTACTTAGCTTTAATTTACTGTTTAGTCATTTTAATGTGCTTTTGTCCTTTTTTTTTGGGGGGGGGGGGGGGTTATTTCTATTTAGCTTCAATTTCTTTTCATTAATTTATTTTGTTATGAGATTTTTTCATTTTAATTTTTAATATATTTCTATTTAGCTTTAATTTATATTTCTTAAGTGCTTTTGTCATTTTTATGAGTTTGTTTCTTTTAATATTTTATTTAAGTTTTAATTATTTTAGTTTCTCCTTTTTATGAGTTTTTGTTTTATTAAGATTTCTATTTAGTTTTTATTTCAGTTTTAGTTTAAGTCATTTTAGTACTTATACATCAATTAGTTGCCAAAGCAACATTTCTACGTTTTTTAAGCTCAAGTCTTTTCATCTAATATTTTATTTCAACTTTATTCCAATGACCGAAAATGATTTTGAATAGTTTTGTATTTAGCTTCATCAACAGTAACAACAGTATGTCATGTGTCTGTGCTTCTGTATGTCTATCCCAGCAGTTAAACTAGGGATGCATCGATCCGATACTCAGTATCGGTATCGGCTCCGATACTGCCATTTTTGCCGGATCGGGTATCGGTCAGAGGAGGCCGATCCAAATCCGATATTGTGCGTATTATTCTGTGTTATTGTTAAGCCCCACAAAAGGCACAAAAACATTATCAAGTACCATAAAGTTTTCGTGCACTATCTTATAAGTGTTCTGAAGCCATTATATAGTATAATGTGAGATAAAAATTAATATTTAAGTCATTAAATTCAAGACCTCGTAAACTTTTTCCCTCCGCTGCGGCTGTCAGTCATTCTCCATTCAGCATTTAACAGCGCGTCGCGTTCTGTTATGACAGGCAACACGATGAAACTCTCCAAGATCAAGATGATTCAATGTTACTATTATTATTCTTGATCTGTAGATAAAGGTCTATGGTTTAGCATAAAACAACTTTATATTGCTGGACTTTATTGCTGTAACTAAATCATGTTACTTTCTACCGGGCGTCTGTTAGATCGCAACAGAGTAGCCTAGAGTCAGAGAGCACTATAATTGTTCTTCACGCGCACAGTAACTGAAATTTAAAACTGTTAAAAGAAAAGGCTCAATAAACGATTGCATAGATACTGTGTATAATACACTACGCATCGATATGTCTTTCCTTTGTGCTTTGAACTGTTCAATGCGGATTCGACGCGCTGCGCGCTGTGACTCCGTGTTGCTTCAAGCGCATCATTCTGCGCTCGGGATGCGCATAAGCGCTGTGTGCCGCACTGTATTGGATCCTTTCATAATCATATAATACTACTTTTGCGCAATGAAAGATTATTAATAGCCTTTCTTGTTCTGTCCTATCTATCATATGTTGCTGCCTCATTAAACAGCTGTGCTATACATTTAAAACATGTCTCAATTTATAGTAGCCTAGCCATAGGCTAGGCCCTATATATAATAATTTATCTTTTTGATTTTTGTTATCTTGTTTTTCATGAATGTATTTTACAACAATACAAAGAGCAATGTGTAATGTTTGACCAGATTTAGTGTTACACTTATTGTCTCTTATTTGTTCCCCTAAATTTTCTTCACTAAATGTTCAGATTTTATACAATTATTGTGCACTCATGATTTTTCTAGACTAAATTGCACTGCTGAATTATCCACTAATCTAGTTTATTATAGCATTTTTGTCACAGATTATGATCATATATTTTTTGGATTTGTTGTTTTTCTTTAAAATTAAGTTGTCTGTGTTAAGTAGATTGTGTTTAACACACAAAAGAGTGATTATCAGTTCAACACACAGAGTTATAGAAATTCTACTTGATTTAAAAAAAAACTGCACTGGTATCGGATTGGTATCGGTATCGGCCGATACTCAGAATTTTGGGATCGGATCGGATCGGTTTTGAAAAAGCGGTATCGTTGCATCCCTAAGTTAAACGAGTGTGAGCTGTAGTTCAGTGATTACGCGCTCCATCGGCCGGAGTCTGTTCACTGGCGTCAGTGTTGCCGAAGCGTAATGAACTGCACAGTCTCAGCTGGAGAGAGAGAAACTGCTTCTCCTGCTGTTCACCTCTCATTAATCCTGCGCTCTGCCCTGCTGATGCCCACTCTAATGAGCGCCCGTCACACACACTCACATGACCTGAACGCCCGTCACACACACTCAGTCACATGACCTGAACCTCCTGCACATTTATCCTGCGAACAGGAGGATTCCTGCTGAAGTGATGTCAGTTTCCAGAAAGGTCACTTTGCTGCAGTCGCTGCGGGAGAGACTCATTTCTAATGTTCCTGTGAGTGTGAACTGAGAATTCAAATTAAGAGTTAGGAGTTCGTTATACTTAAAAAATACCCTGTAAGTTTCAAAACTCAAAACTTCCTTGTTGTTCCAAAAACTGCTTTTATTGAAACCAAGCAGTGGTGGAATGTAACGAAGTAGCTACAAATACTTCGTTACTTTACTTAAGTACATTTTCCACATATCTTTACTTTACTTAAGTAGAATCAATAGTGCATACTTATTACTTTTACTTCGTTACATTTTGCAGCAATTATTATACTTTCTACTCCTCTGCATTTCTACAACGTTCTGTTACATTTTCGTTACATTTTCTGATCAGTTTTCCCCTGCCAAAACGTCATCCTGACCGTGTTCGTCGCACGTTTGTCTCACCAGTGAAGTTTGGTTGCCATATCAACCCGGTCACACTAAATGCGTCTCTATAGACGAATCCGGCGAAACTACCGGAAGTAAGCGGGCGCCAATACTGAGCTGTTGCTGGGTAGCGTTGCGCCATTGCCTCCTATTGTTTTAGTTGCAACTTGCGTCCACTGGAATAAACAGCCCGCGATTTACGACTGTCACTAACGTTACAACTTTTATAATGTCGAGTGGGAAAACATGTTCCGGTTTAAATTGTTTCAATGGCGGCAGTAAAGGGCGCATTGGGGCAGTAACGTTACTAACATTACTGTTATGTCTGTTGTTAATGTTTGATTTGCTTGACTGTGACAGAATTTTTTTTAAATAACAAATTAAAATAACAAATTAAATTAAATATAATGCAGTTTTTGTTATAATAACAAATATTTAATGACATAAGTAAAAAAATATAATAAATATGTAATATAGTGCTCAGCAAAATCTCCTCTCTAGCTAATTTTTCTATTCAATTAACATGCTATGGTCATTAAATGGCTTTCCTGAGCTAAATGTAACGTTATGTGACATAATTGTTCTCCTGCTGTTATATTGACCTCTTTCCATGGTTTAAAAACACTAATTTGTTGATATTATGTATACTTTCTAGCTGCACCTTACCCTTGCCTTTTGCAATGTGAAAATGAGATAAATAATGGACACAAATGAAAAACATGAATTCGTATATTTGATGTCATTCGTTTATTTATTGTTGCCAAATGGACAGATCTTTTTATAATTTCCTCGTTAGCTAACGTTAGCCTAGCTGGCTTACCAAGCTATTTTCATAAATAATCTGTAAGATCGTTTGCACCTTCATCTGTGACTGTAGGCCACTGTCTAACATCATCAACCCAACAAGTCATTCTGCCTGGCTGTAGCTGTCATCGAGGGTGCGTTATCACCATAGACAGTAAAAGAAATGGACACAGCGACCCCATAGACTTCAACGGAGAAAAGTGAAGTCAAATAGAAGCACTCACTTCCTGATTGCCAAGCGCACTGCGCAGGCTCAAACTGAGCTTGACGACGTAGATGTGACGTGAGCAACCTGACTGACAGCTGTACGTCTTCTAGTAGCAGTGGTGGAATGTAACTAAGTACAAATACTTCGTTACTCTACTTAAGTAAATTTTTCACGTATCTGTACTTTACTTAAGTAGAATAAATAGTGCATACTTTTTACTTTTACTTCGTTACATTTCGCAGCAATTATTATACTTTCTACTCCACTACATTTCTACAACATTCTGTTACATTTTCGTTAAATTTTCTGATCAGTTTTTCCCTGCCAAAACGTCATCCTGACCGTCCGTTCGTCGCACGTTTCTGTCTCACCAGTGAAGTTTGGTTGCCATAGATATAATAACCCGGTCACACTAAATGCGTCTCTATTGCACGCAGTGTGTTTATCGTGAAATTTATACGCGAAAATTAGTTTTTCCATGCAAAGGAAACGCATTGGTAGGTTTAGTAGTGGTGTGGGGTGCGTGTGTAGCCTATTATACGTCTGGTTAGGATTAGTATGGCAAGCCAAGAGGTTCAGAATTACGCCATAAATGAATCGCGTTTACAGCAAACGCCGTCATATACGGCGTTTTAACATAATATGTGTTTATATATATATATATATATATATATATATATATACCGTATATAGTAAGGGTATATAGTAAGCTTGATGTGTAGGCTATATTGCTTAATTGCATGCTTGTTCAGAAATGGTGACAAAAGTATTAGGTTGAATGAGTTAGAATTAACTGTTTTATTAATCATTAGAATATAGACATTAAGAGAATAAATTGTTATGCAAGTACTTTTACTTTTAATACTTAAAGTACATTTAAAATCAGGTACTTTTTACTTAAGTAGGGTTGTCATTGTGGTACTTCTACTTTCACTAAAGTAAATATGTCTCTGGTTATTTGTACTTTTACTTAAGTACTGAGATTCAGTACTTCCTCCACCACTGAAACCAAGGCCAGAAAACGAAAGGATCTGAAAAGTGTGGAATTATGATGTCATAGTGCAGCGAAAGACGCACGTCTACATCACTGTCTTTGGCTCCGCCCACTGGCGCATTAGTGAATAGTGGAACGATGAGAACGAGAATAGATCGGCACAGGATCAATACCATTACCTTCCAAACCATCCTAATGCTAGGAAAGTAGTTTTTTATTATCAACGATGTGAATGTCTCAGCAGTGTTGGTTTGTATTCGGTACATTTCACTGTGGTAATAGACCAATTTTCAGTTGGTAAACATGGTGACGTTGTTTTGTGGGCGGAGCTTAGGTGGAGGCAGAACGATCCCTCTGGCCGCTTCACTAACGCTAGTTTGCAAGTTTTGTTAGCTTGTTTTTTAACAACGACTGGAGAAAATCAGATTTTATCTTAATGTGCAAGGTCACTCAGTGTCCAGGACCGCGATTGTTATTTGCAAAAGTTAATTTTAACGGACGGAACCAGATTGGCCGACCCGTAACGTTACACGCTCACTCAATGCATGGACGATCTGACAAGATTAACGTTAATGCTACCTCCGGTTGAGTGGCCGGACTTCTACACCTATCCGAAAGAGAAACCGAGCGTAAAGAGAAACTGAGGGCATGTAAATCTATAACTATGTGCTGATGGGTCATGTACAAGACTTGTGTGTACGATCCGCAGTTCTGCCAGCGCCGAGAACACGACAATGTAAAGAGTGACATTACGGTGCAATTTTAATGATGTGAATATTTTCTAGAAATAAAAATTCCAGATGCAGCATATTCATTTGTCATCGATTCTTGCAGCCAACAACACAACAAGATGACATTTAATAATAATAATAATAATGTAAGCTCCTTATTATGTAGCCGAGTCTGTGCTGGTTTGTATTGGCCGCCTCCAGTTTTCCCTTGTTTTGCCTCCAGCTAGCGCCGGGACGTGACTGTGACGTCGGCTCGAAATGGGTCTATTTGGTAAATCAGTCGCAATTTCGGCGCAGGCTTTGCAAACAGACTTTTCCGATATGGATCTGCCAGCAACGCCACAAACATGTTAGTAACCATGTTCATTCTAACGCCTGATCTGTGATCAGTGATTTCTGATGTGTAATCAAGTTCAGACAGATAATCTTTCTCTCAAAATCGTTCAATACTGTTTATGCGTCACCAAATCAAGCCAGTGACTAAAAGATCAACTTCACATCGTTTCTCTTAGTAGGATGAAATTAATCGTTTAAACTATGAATAAATTATATAGAAAGCGATCAAAAACTGCTCCCTTTGCAATCGCCCAAGCTGTCAATCACACAGCGCGAGTGTATCTGGACACTTGACAAAACTCGTTATGAAATCAATGACGCTGTTACACTGCACAACGCAGCTCTTACTGTATTTACAGCAGTGGGCGTTTACACTGAAGTCTCACAGCAGCCAATCACAGCAGTGGGCGTTTACACTGAAGTCTCACAGCAGCCAATCACAGCAGTGGGCGTTTACACTGAAGTCTCACAGCAGCCAATCACAGCAGTGGGCGTTTACACTGAAGTCTCACAGCAGCCAATCACAGCAGTGGGCGTTTACACTGAAGTCTCACAGCAGCCAATCACAGCAGTGGGCGTTTACACTGAAGTCTCACAGCAGCCAATCACAGCAGTGGGCGTTTACACTGAAGTCTCACAGCAGTGGGCGTTTACACTGAAGTCTCACAGCAGCCAATCACAGCAGTGGGCGTTTACACTGAAGTCTCACAGCAGCCAATCACAGCAGTGGGCGTTTACACTGAAGTCTCACAGCAGTGGGCGTTTACACTGAAGTCTCACAGCAGCCAATCACAGCAGTGGGCGTTTACACTGAAGTCTCACAGCAGCCAATCACAGCAGTGGGCGTTTACACTGAAGTCTCACAGCAGCCAATCACAGCAGTGGGCGTTTACACTGAAGTCTCACAGCAGCCAATCACAGCAGTGGGCGTTTACTCTGAAGTCTTACACAGACACGCCCCTTCAAACAGAGCGTTCAAATTACAGTCAAGTCAAGCCACCTTTATTTATACAGCGCTTTTTACAATACAAATTTGATCAAAGCAGCTTCACAGTGATAACATGCTTATACAACAAAGTTTGTTTCAAGATGAAAATTGCGTCATCGTCCACCTGAAGTAAGGCAGATCAATAATATTGTTGAATATTAAATGTCCCCAACTAAGCAAGCCAAAAGCCAAGGCGACAGTGGCAAGGAGCCAAAACTCCATCAGGGACAGAATGGAGGAAAAAAAAAACCTTGGGAGAAACCAGACTCAGTCGCTCAGTTCTCCTCTGGCCAATGAGCGAACAGTGTGTGATTATGATTCAGGCAACATTACAGGTCAGAAGTTACACACAGCAGCCAATCACAGCAGTGGGCGTT
>NW_026606626.1:240000-262500 GCF_029890125.1 Rhinichthys klamathensis goyatoka | reverse complement strand
CAACTCATTTTCATAGTTGTAGAATCAGGTCAGTCGTGTTTGGTTTGAGTAACGTATGGAGCGGTCAGAGTCAGTGGAGTGTTTACTGAGTCACTCCCTCTCACAGCTGTGACACACACACACACACACACACACACACACACACACACACACACACACACACACACACACACACACGGAGCCATTATGAACCCACTGACCTCCTCCACACTGGTACCGTTAGAGAGTCTGATTTTACACGATGCTCACAGACAGGATCAGATCTTCTGCATTTCTCTGTGCTTGTGTTGTTGTGTGTGTGTGTGTGTGCGTGTGTGTGTGTGTGTGTGTGTGTGTGTGTGTGTGTGTGTGTGTGTGTGTGTGTGTGTGTGTGTGTGTGTGTGTGTGTGTGTGTGTGTTGTGTGTGTGTGTGTGTGTGTGTGTGTGTGTGTGTGTGTGTGTGTGTGTGTGTGTGTGTGTGTGTGTGTGTGTGTGTGAAGCTGCAGAAGCGATTGAGTGCTGGAGTTCCTCCAGTGTTTGGCAGGAGTGCGAGAGTGAATCTCTCCAGCTGTAATTACAGTGAGTTTTGCTGGCGTGTGTCTCAGGATTGGACAGAAGAAGGAGACGAGCCCGCAGGCCAGAGCCGGTCTGGTTTAGCCAGTGTGTGTGTGTGTGTGTGTGTGTGTGTGTGTGTGTGTGTGTTTAAAAGCCTGTGGAGGGGGAAAAAAACATGCGTCTGAGATTTAGACACCAGTACAACACTGATAAAAGTAAGAGGGGAAAACAGTAAGCCTACACTGCCAAAAAAAATGTTTGTTTTCCAGTACAAATATCTAAACATTCTTAAATCAAGATACTCTTACTGGAGACGCAAAATGACAACAGCAAAAGAAAGAAAGAAAGAAAGAAAGAAAGAAAGAAAGAAAGAAAAGAAAGAAAGAAAGAAAGAAAGAAAGAAAGAAAGAAAGAAAGAAAGAAAGAAAGAAAGAAAGAAAGAAAGAAAGAAAGAAAAAACATCAAAATGAAGGTTTTTTTTCTTTCTTTCTTGTTTTAAGCCAAACTTTCTTCATTTTGATCCAGTTTCCAGAAAGCATTTGTACTGGAAAACAAGACAATAATGCTAAGCAAGAATAAATTACTATACTCTACACTGTGATTATAACTTCAAAATACATTACTCTGCTCTATAAATAACAGCAGCAGAAATGTTCATGAATATGTTTCAGGATTATTTGTTTCAAACATGAAGTTTAGCGAATAATCTATCGCTTTTTAGAGTCAATCCTGTTTCCCGGCTAGTTAACAAATGAAACTTTTTGTTTTCTTTCCTGTCCTCCCCCGCCTCTCTCTCTCCTTTCGTTTGGCCGTCGTCCAGAACTCCTCAAACAATCGCCTGAGCGTCTGCAGTGTGCGTGTGTGTGTGTGTGTGTGTGTGTGTGTGTGTGTGTGTGTGTGTGTGTGTGTGTGTGTGTGTGTGTGTGTGTGTGTGTGTGTGTGTGTGTGTGTGTGTGTGTGTGTGTGCAGTCCTGATGGCCATAAACAAACCGTTCGTCTCCACCTCCTGCAGGTCCTGACAGCTGTGGCACAATACAACCCCACCTGTGTGTGTGCGTGTGTGTGTGCGTGCGTGCGTGCGTGCGTGTGTGTGTGTGTGTGTGTGTGTGTGTGTGTGTGTGTGTGTAAGTGTGTGTGCGCCGTGCGTGTGTGTGTGTGTGTGTATGTGCCAATATTGTGATCAAGATTATTTTTATATTGAGAACATGGCTAATCTTTGACTTTGGAAACATATTGCATTTAATATTTTCTCTTTTTTTGATTTCCTTTAACTTGAGATGTAATTCAACAAAAAAAAAAGTAGAATAATTATATATATATATATATATAAAGGAATATTTGACGACGGGCCTTTGAATTATTAGAAAATAATGCATTATGCGTCCCAGAGTCAATTATTCTGCTTGTACTACAGTTACCACACCTCAAAAACATTGATCAGATGATGTATTTCAAGACATTTGTCAGGTTTTTGTTCTTAAAACACTCTTGTGTGTAGGACTAATTTCATACGCATCTCATCCCACACCTCCGTTGCTGATTCCAAAACATAATTTTAGCCACTGATAGCAGACTAATGCAGTTATTAGAGAGATAAAGCGTGTGTGAATTACCTGAGTCTGTGTGTCTCTCAGCAGTGTTCGACTGCAGCATCTCTACTAATAGTGAAACTGTAAGTTGATCTGCTTCAAGAACAACACCGTTATTCCCTCGCTAGTGACAAATATCATGAAGCTTTTAAGTTGATAAACTATTTTACTGATAAAATCGTCAGAGCCGCGCTGACAACACATTTCTGTACGAGTGTGTGTCCGTACTGTGTGTGTGTGTTTGAGCGGGAGAAAGAGAGTATGTGCTTTCTGTACATAATAAATGTAATTTCGTTGCAGAAAACATGGAAATAATTTCTGGTTATTATCGTATTGTTTACTATATTTATTTGCTCGGTCAGTGTCGTTGTGGGCTTTAGTTCTTTTGCTGTTGTCGGCTGTAAACACCTTTGAAATCACTGAAATCATGTGGTGAAGTGATATAGAGCTGTAATGCGGTCGAGATCTGCTGGAACTACTTTAGCCGTGAGTTTTAATAACTGCACACCTTAGACCGTTCATCAACCAATCAGATTCAAGCATTCAACAGCCCTGTGGTATATAAGCGTGGTATTTACTTTTAAAAAAAATTAAATGGTTGAAAATGTAAATAAAACAGATTATTGGAGTACATTTACAGGAAAATACTATTTAATTCGTTCTACAGTTTCATGTTTATGTGTTACTTGAAATTTATTTGTAAATATTTGTGAAACTTACTATATATATTTGTTGTGTGTGTGTATGTTGTATGTAATGCACTGCCACAACCTATCAACTACTAAACATTTATTCAGTATATAAAGATAATAAATAAAAATGATTAAGATTATGTTGTAATGCAACTTATTAAAAAAAACTCCTAAACAACAAATATTCAACCTTTTGAATATCAACAATCACAACACTGTAATAGAAAGGCATGCATGCACTGGATTTATGCTTTGATATTTTACATTTATGCATAGCAGACATCCACTTGTTATGATGCAAGACAAAGCGAGAGATGTTGAAACCCTTTCCTGTATGAGTCAGAAGGTCTGTACGGTGGTGAGTGAAAACTAGCAGAACTCGTGTCACGCTGAGATCTTTTATTCCAGGTGTAATTTGAGCAGGTTTATAATGAATCTGTAACTGGAGCCGATGTGAGTTGAAGAGTTCAGCATAAACTCCTCCGGCTGATTCTGTCACTTTTGCACAGCAGGCGTCCTCATGTGAGAGTCGCTGTGGCGATTGTGTGTTGGACAGGTTGGCACATCTCTCTATGTTTTTCTGACTTATTGACTGTTTTTACAGATGCATGCTGTGCTGTGATGTCATTGCTTCATACTGTAATCCCATCAAAATAAGAAGCAAAACATGATTCACATGCAGGATTAAAAAGATTCACCTTGTTTAAGCAACAAAACAAGTGACCCAACCAATAGAGTGAGTTTCTGTTCCACTGACCAATACCAGATGAGAGTTTGGAAACATGTTTGGAAACAATCATTAGTTTCACAATTCTGTGGCGATGCTTGTTGCACTAAAAAGAAATTCTCACATTATCACCGTTTATTCACTATAGTTTAGAAAATGGTATTAAAATATGAGCAGAACTCAGCTGATATTTGACTGGTTTTGTCCGTCCTTCTGTTAGACTCTCACACATGAATTATGTTGAATATCTGTCAGCTGTTAAATTTAACTACACAAGTTTAGCTCAACCAGTGACCAAGCAATGCTTCATGTTGTTCAGTCTGTGTGTAAAAAGAGCATTAGCAATTACAGAAAACACACTTCAGCAAAATATATAAACCCATATTTTTATTAATTTTACTGGTAGTCACTTCATGAAGAATTATTGGGTATAATATGTCATAGTTTATTTTCTTTGGCTCTCCTCTCTTGAACTATAGTGTCCTGCACACACTAGTGAAACAATATCACAAGTGATATCTGGTGTCTGACTCATTTATGGTTTGACTGTAGATATAGATGCATCGCAGCAGCGTGTCTGTGAGATATGTCTGACTGTGGTCAGTGCTTTCGGTGTCAGGCTGATATACTGATTAAGAAGATGTAGCTCTGCATGTCTTAACCTCAGTGAAGGCCTCAGAAGAGGAGATGTGGTCGTGTTGAACCGCTGAGGTCTTCTGATGCAGACGCTGGTGGCTTTCCACAGAACTGCTCATCAGGGTTTAGATCGAGGTCTGACTCCTGTGAAAACACTTACTGAGAAACACATGAGAAACTGCACATGGTTCAACAGAATTTAAGACGACCTCCATATGAAGTCAAGTCAAGTCAAATATATTTATATAGCGCTTTTCACAATACAGATTGTATCAAAGCTGCTTCACAGTATCAATCAAAACAACTTAACAGTGTTTGTTTATTACTGGAAAAGACATCCAAGTTTGGTAGAGCTGATCAGTGGTATGATGGGTCATTTAATTTGAATATCCCCAACTGAGCAAGCCAAAGGCAACATATGAAGCATTTATTCAGTTAAAGGGTTAATTCACCCTAAAATTACAATTCTGCCATTGACTCACTCTGATTAAGACTTTCGTTCATCTTCAAAACACAAATAAAAATGTTTGGTAACACTTTACTTGAAGGGGTGTGCATAAGACTGACATGACACCTTCATAACCATGACATGACATATGTCATGAATATGAAGTAGGGTTTATGCATGTTTATGACAACTGTCATTAAGTGTCTTTCGCTCAATAATGACATTTTGAATGCAAATATGACATTGTTTAAGATGTCTTTGTTATGACACCTTGACATAATCCATAACATCATAATCTGTCAGTGTCTTTGTCATGACAACTTGACATTAAATTCAGTTAAACTGTCATGTGGTTGGTGTTGAAATTGGCTGTCATAAGGCCATTATAACTGTGTCATGAATATTTTTCTTGACCTCAACTACAGTGGTACAAATTGAATTTGTCATTAAACAGTTATAATGGCTTCATGACAGCCAATGTCAAAACCAACCACCTGACAGTTTAATGTAAAGTTAACCCATAAAGCTAAGTGGTTTCTTAAGTTTGATAATTAAAGTGCTATGTCATGTTTATGACAGGTTGTGTTATCTTAGTAATGTCAAGTTGTCATGACAAAGACACTGACAGGTTATGATGTATTGGTTTATGTCAAGGTGTCATAACAACGACATCTCAAACAATGTCATATTTGCATTAAAAATGTCATAACTGAGCGAATGACACTTAATGACAGTTGTCATAAACATGCATAAAACTTCCTTCATATTCATAACTTGTCTCATGTCATGATTATAAAGGTGTCATGTTAGTCTTATGCACACCCCTTCAAGTAAAGTGTTACTAAATGTTTTTAATGAAAGTTTTAAAAATATTTTTCTGAGATTTCTGTCCCTCCATTGACAGCTATTTACTGATGTCGTATTGGAATTGGTGACTTGTAACTTGCTGTAAGGTATCTGTACTTTTACTCGAGTATGGTTTTCAAGTACACCTTACACCAAGCATGATCACTTGACGTACAAGAACCAATGAGGTTCATTCTCGTGTTACGCAGCACGTTTGAGCTTCAGCGAGAACCAATGAGGTTCATTCTCGTGTTACGCAGCACGTTTGAGCTTCTCAAGAACCAATGAGGTTCATTCTTGTGTTACGCAGCACGTTTGAGCTTCAGCAAGAACCAATGAGGTTCATTCTCGTGTTACGCAGCACGTTTGAGCTTCTCAAGAACCAATGAGGTTCATCCTAGTGTTATGCAGCACGTTTGAGCTTCCGCAAGAACCAATGAGGTTCATTCTCGTGTTACGCAGCACGTTTGAGCTTCTCAAGAACCAATGAGGTTCATTCTCGTGTTATGCAGCACGTTTGAGCTTCTCAAGAACCAATGAGGTTCATTCTCGTGTTACGCAGCACGTTTGAGCTTCTCAAGAACCACTGAGGTTCATTCTCGTGTTACGCAGCACGTTTGAGCTTTAGCAAGAACCAATGAGGTTCATTCTAGTGTTTCGCAGCACGTTTGAGCTTCTCAAGAACCAATGAGGTTCATCCTAGTGTTATGCAGCACGTTTGAGCTTCAGCAAGAACCAATGAGGTTCATTCTAGTGTTACGCAGCACGTTTGAGCTTCTGCAAGAACCAATGAGGTTCATCCTCGTGTTACGCAGCACGTTTGAGCTTCTCAAGAACCAATGAGGTTCATTCTCGTGTTACGCAGCACGTTTGAGCTTCTCAAGAACCAATGAGGTTCATTCTCGTGTTACGCAGCACGTTTGAGCTTCAGCAAGAACCAATGAGGTTCATTCTCGTGTTACGCAGCACGTTTGAGCTTCTGCAAGAACCAATGAGGTTCATCCTCGTGTTACGCAGCACGTTTGAGCTTCTCAAGAACCAATGAGGTTCATTCTCGTGTTACGCAGCACGTTTCAGCTTCTCAAGAACCAATGAGGTTCATTCTCGTGTTACGCAGCACGTTTGAGCTTCAGCAAGAACCAATGAGGTTCATTCTCGTGTTACGCAGCACGTTTGACCTTCTCAAGAACCAATGAGGTTCATTCTCGTGTTACACAGCACGTTTGAGCTTCAGCAAGAACCAATGAGGTTCATTCTTGTGTTACGCAGCACGTTTGAGCTTCTCAAGAACCAATGAGGTTCATCCTCGTGTTACGCAGCACGTTTGAGCTTCTCAAGAACCAATGAGGTTCATTCTCGTGTTACGCAGCACGTTGAGCTTCAGCAAGAACCAATGAGGTTCATCCTCGTGTTACGCAGCACGTTTGAGCTTCTCAAGAACCAATGAGGTTCATCCTCGTGTTACGCAGCACGTTTGAGCTTCTCAAGAACCAATGAGGTTCATTCTCGTGTTACGCAGCACGTTTGAGCTTCAGCGTTAACCAATGAGGTTCATTCTCGTGTTACGCAGCACGTTTGAGCTTCAGCAAGAACCAATGAGGTTCATTCTCGTGTTACGCAGCACGTTTGAGCTTCAGCGAGAACCAATGAGGTTCATTCTCGTGTTACGCAGCACGTTTGAGCTTCTCAAGAACCAATGAGGTTCATTCTCGTGTTACGCAGCACGTTTGAGCTTCAGCGAGAACCAATGAGGTTCATTCTCGTGTTACGCAGCACGTTTGAGCTTCAGCAAGAACCAATGAGGTTCATTCTCGTGTTACGCAGCACGTTTGAGCTTCTCAAGAACCAATGAGGTTCATCCTAGTGTTATGCAGCACGTTTGAGCTTCAGCAAGAACCAATGAGGTTCATTCTCGTGTTACGCAGCACGTTTGAGCTTCTGCAAGAACCAATGAGGTTCATCCTCGTGTTACGCAGCACGTTTGAGCTTCTCAAGAACCAATGAGGTTCATTCTCGTGTTACGCAGCACGTTTGAGCTTCTCAAGAACCAATGAGGTTCATTCTCGTGTTACGCAGCACGTTTGAGCTTCAGCAAGAACCAATGAGGTTCATTCTCGTGTTACGCAGCACGTTTGAGCTTCAGCAAGAACCAATGAGTTCATTCTCGTGTTTCGCAGCACGTTTGAGCTTCAGCAAGAACCAATGAGGTTCATTCTCGTGTTACGCAGCACGTTTGAGCTTCTCAAGAACCAATGAGGTTCATTCTCGTGTTACGCAGCACGTTTGAGCTTCAGCAAGAACCAATGAGGTTCATTCTTGTGTTACGCAGCACGTTTGAGCTTCTCAAGAACCAATGAGGTTCATTCTCGTGTTACGCAGCACGTTTGACCTTCTCAAGAACCAATGAAGTTCATTCTCGTGTTACGCAGCACGTTTGAGCTTCAGCAAGAACCAATGAGGTTCATTCTCGTGTTACGCAGCACGTTTCAGCTTCTCAAGAACCAATGAGGTTCATTCTTGTGTTACGCAGCACGTTTGAGCTTCTCAAGAACCAATGAGGTTCATTCTCGTGTTACGCAGCACGTTTGAGCTTCTCAAGAACCAATGAGGTTCATTCTCGTGTTACGCAGCACGTTTGACCTTCTCAAGAACCAATGAAGTTCATTCTCGTGTTACGCAGCACGTTTGAGCTTCAGCAAGAACCAATGAGGTTCATTCTCGTGTTACGCAGCACGTTTGAGCTTCTCAAGAACCAATGAGGTTCATTCTCGTGTTACGCAGCACGTTTGAGCTTCTCAAGAACCAATGAGGTTCATTCTCATGTTACGCAGCACGTTTGAGCTTCAGCAAGAACCAATGAGGTTCATTCTCGTGTTACGCAGCACGTTTGAGCTTCAGCAAGAACCAATGAGGTTCATTCTCGTGTTTCGCAGCACGTTTGAGCTTCAGCAAGAACCAATGAGGTTCATTCTCGTGTTACGCAGCACGTTTGAGCTTCAGCAAGAACCAATGAGGTTCATTCTCGTGTTTCGCAGCACGTTTGAGCTTCAGCAAGAACCAATGAGGGTTCATTCTCGTGTTACGCAGCACGTTTGAGCTTCAGCAAGAACCAATGAGGTTCATTCTCGTGTTACGCAGCACGTTTGAGCTTCAGCAAGAACCAATGAGGTTCATTCTCGTGTTTCGCAGCACGTTTGAGCTTCAGCAAGAACCAATGAGGTTCATTCTCGTGTTACGCAGCACGTTTGAGCTTCAGCAGAGAACCAATGAGGTTCATCCTGTGTTACGCAGCACGTTTGAGCTTCAGCAAGAACCAATGAGGTTCATTCTCGTGTTACGCAGCACGTTTGAGCTTCAGCAAGAACCAATGAGGTTCATTCTCGTGTTACGCAGCACGTTTGAGCTTCATGGTCGAGAACCAATGAGGTTCATCCTCGTGTTACGCAGCACGTTTGAGCTTCTCAAGAACCAATGAGGTTCATTCTCGTGTTACGCAGCACGTTTGAGCTTGAACCAATAAGGTTCATTCTCGTGTTACGCAGCACGTTTGAGCTTCTCAAGAACCAATGAGGTTCATTCTCGTGTTACGCAGCACGTTTGAGCTTCTCAAGAACCAATAAGGTTCATTCTCGTGTTACGCAGCACGTTTGAGCTTCTCAAGAACCAATGAGGTTCATTCTCGTGTTACGCAGCACGTTTGAGCTTCTCAAGAACCAATGAGGTTCATTCTCGTGTTATGCAGCACGTTTGAGCTTCAGCAAGAACCAATGAGGTTCATCCTCGTGTTACGCAGCACGTTTGAGCTTCTCAAGAACCAATGAGGATCATTCTCGTGTTACGCAGCACGTTTGAGCTTTTCAAGAACCAATGAGGTTCATTCTCGTGTTACGCAGCACGTTTGAGCTTCTCAAGAACCAATGAGGTTCATTCTCGTGTTACGCAGCACGTTTGAGCTTCAGCAAGAACCAATGAGGTTCATTCTCGTGTTACGCAGCACGTTTGAGCTTCTCAAGAACCAATGAGGTTCATTCTCGTGTTACGCAGCACGTTTGACCTTCTCAAGAACCAATGAGGTTCATTCTCGTGTTACGCAGCACGTTTGAGCTTCAGCAAGAACCAATGAGGTTCATTCTCGTGTTACGCAGCACGTTTGAGCTTCAGCAAGAACCAATGAGGATCATTCTCGTGTTACGCAGCACGTTTGAGCTTCTCAAGAACCAATGAGGTTCATTCTCGTGTTACGCAGCACGTTTGAGCTTCAGCAAGAACCAATGAGGTTCATTCTAGTGTTTCGCAGCACGTTTGAGCTTCTGCAAGAACCAATGAGGTTCATTCTCGTGTTACGCAGCACGTTTGAGCTTCAGCAAGAACCAATGAGGTTCATTCTCGTGTTACGCAGCACATTTGAGCTTTAGCAGGAACCAATGAGGTTCATTCTCGTGTTACGCAGCACGTTTGAGCTTCTGCAAGAACCAATGAGGTTCATTCTCGTGTTACGCAGCACGTTTGAGCTTCTCAAGAACCAATGAGGTTCATTCTCGTGTTACGCAGCACGTTTGAGCTTCAGCAAGAACCAATGAGGTTCATTCTTGTTTTACGCAGCACATTTGAGCTTTAGCAGGAACCAATGAGGTTCATTCTCGTGTTACGCAGCACGTTTGAGCTTCAGCGTTAACCAATGAGGTTCATTCTCGTGTTACGCAGCACGTTTGAGCTTCAGCAAGAACCAATGAGGTTCATTCTCGTGTTACGCAGCACGTTTGAGCTTCAGCAAGAACCAATGAGGTTCATTCTCGTGTTACGCAGCACGTTTGAGCTTCTCAAGAACCAATGAGGTTCATTCTCGTGTTACGCAGCACGTTTGAGCTTTAGCAAGAACCAATGAGGTTCATTCTAGTGTTTCGCAGCACGTTTGAGCTTCTGCAAGAACCAATGAGGTTCATTCTTGTGTTACGCAGCACATTTGAGCTTCTCAAGAACCAATGAGGTTCATTCTCGTGTTACGCAGCACGTTTGAGCTTTAGCAAGAACCAATGAGGTTCATTCTAGTGTTTCGCAGCACGTTTGAGCTTCTGCAAGAACCAATGAGGTTCATTCTAGTGTTTCGCAGCACGTTTGAGCTTCTCAAGAACCAATGAGGTTCATTCTTGTGTTACGCAGCACATTTGAGCTTTAGCAGGAACCAATGAGGTTCATTCTCGTGTTACGCAGCACGTTTGAGCTTCTGCAAGAACCAATGAGGTTCATTCTCGTGTTACGCAGCACGTTTGAGCTTCTCAAGAACCAATGAGGTTCATTCTCGTGTTACGCAGCACGTTTGAGCTTCAGCAAGAACCAATGAGGTTCATTCTTGTTTTACGCAGCACATTTGAGCTTTAGCAGGAACCAATGAGGTTCATTCTCGTGTTACGCAGCACGTTTGAGCTTCAGCGTTAACCAATGAGGTTCATTCTCGTGTTACGCAGCACGTTTGAGCTTCAGCAAGAACCAATGAGGTTCATTCTCGTGTTACGCAGCACGTTTGAGCTTCAGCAAGAACCAATGAGGTTCATTCTCGTGTTACGCAGCACGTTTGAGCTTCTCAAGAACCAATGAGGTTCATTCTCGTGTTACGCAGCACGTTTGAGCTTTAGCAAGAACCAATGAGGTTCATTCTAGTGTTTCGCAGCACGTTTGAGCTTCTGCAAGAACCAATGAGGTTCATTCTCGTGTTACGCAGCACGTTTGAGCTTCAGCAAGAACCAATGAGGTTCATTCTTGTGTTACGCAGCACATTTGAGCTTTAGCAGGAACCAATGAGGTTCATTCTCGTGTTACGCAGCACGTTTGAGCTTCAGCAAGAACCAATGAGGTTCATTCTCGTGTTACGCAGCACATTTGAGCTTTAGCAGGAACCAATGAGGTTCATTCTCGTGTTACGCAGCACGTTTGAGCTTCTCAAGAACCAATGAGGTTCATTCTCGTGTTACGCAGCACGTTTGAGCTTCTGCAAGAACCACTGAGGTTCATTCTAGTGTTACGCAGCACATTTGAGCTTTAGCAGGAACCAATGAGGTTCATTCTCGTATTACGCAGCACGTTTGAGCTTCAGCGTTAACCAATGAGGTTCATTCTCGTGTTACGCAGCACGTTTGAGCTTCAGCAAGAACCAATGAGGTTCATTCTCGTGTTACGCAGCACGTTTGAGCTTCAGCGAGAACCAATGAGGTTCATTCTCATGTTACGCAGCACGTTTGAGCTTCAGCGAGAACCAATGAGGTTCATTCTTGTGTTACGCAGCAAGTTTGAGCTTCAGCAAGAACCAATGAGGTTCATTCTCGTGTTTCGCAGCACGTTTGAGCTTCAGCAAGAAGCAATGAGGTTCATCCTCGTGTTACGCAGCACGTTTGAGCTTCTCAAGAACCAATGAGGTTCATTCTCGTGTTACACAGCCCGTTTGAGCTTCTCAAGAACCAATGAGGATCATTTTCGTGTTACGCAGCACGTTTGAGCTTCAGCAAGAACCAATGAGGTTCATCCTCGTGTTACGCAGCACGTTTGAGCTTCTCAAGAACCAATGAGGTTCATTCTCGTGTTACGCAGCACGTTTGAGCTTCAGCAAGAACCAATGAGGTTCATCCTCGTGTTACGCAGCATGTT
This sequence comes from Rhinichthys klamathensis goyatoka, assembly GCF_029890125.1. NCBI lineage: Eukaryota > Metazoa > Chordata > Actinopteri > Cypriniformes > Leuciscidae > Rhinichthys > Rhinichthys klamathensis. The sequence continues at coordinate 250,389 of NW_026606626.1, read as the reverse complement.
TGAGCTTCTCAAGAACCAATGAGGTTCATTCTCGTGTTACGCAGCACGTTTGAGCTTCAGCAAGAACCAATGAGATTCATTCTCGTGTTACGCAGCACGTTTGAGCTTCTGCAAGAACCAATGAGGTTCATTCTAGTGTTACGCAGCACGTTTGAGCTTCTCAAGAACCACTGAGGTTCATTCTCGTGTTACGCAGCACGTTTGAGCTTCAGCAAGAACCAATGAGGTTCATTCTAGTGTTTCGCAGCACGTTTGAGCTTCTGCAAGAACCAATGAGGTTCATTCTCGTGTTACGCAGCACGTTTGAGCTTCAGCAAGAACCAATGAGGTTCATTCTCGTGTTACGCAGCACGTTTGAGCTTCAGCGAGAACCAATTAGGTTCATTCTCGTGTTACGCAGCACGTTTGAGCTTCTGCAAGAACCAATGAGGTTCATTCTCGTGTTACGCAGCACGTTTGAGCTTCTCAAGAACCAATGAGGATCATTCTCGTGTTACGCAGCACGTTTGAGCTTCAGCAAGAACCAATGAGGTTCATTCTCGTGTTACGCAGCACGTTTGAGCTTCAGCGTTAACCAATGAGGTTCATTCTCGTGTTACGCAGCACGTTTGAGCTTCAGCAAGAACCAATGAGGTTCATTCTCGTGTTACGCAGCACGTTTGAGCTTCAGCAAGAACCAATGAGGTTCATTCTCGTGTTACGCAGCACGTTTGAGCTTCAGCAAGAACCAATGAGGTTCATTCTCGTGTTACGCAGCACGTTTGAGCTTCAGCAAGAACCAATGAGGATCATTCTCATGTTACGCAGCACGTTTGAGCTTCTCAAGAACCAATGAGGATCATTCTCGTGTTACGCAGCACGTTTGAGCTTCAGCAAGAACCAATGAGGTTCATTCTCGTGTTACGCAGCACGTTTGAGCTTCAGCGTTAACCAATGAGGTTCATTCTCGTGTTACGCAGCACGTTTGAGCTTCAGCAAGAACCAATGAGGTTCATTCTCGTGTTACGCAGCACGTTTGAGCTTCAGCAAGAACCAATGAGGTTCATTCTCGTGTTACGCAGCACGTTTGAGCTTCAGCGTTAACCAATGAGGTTCATTCTTGTGTTACGCAGCACGTTTGAGCTTCAGCAAGAACCAATGAGGTTCATTCTCGTGTTACGCAGCACGTTTGAGCTTCAGCAAGAACCAATGAGGTTCATTCTCGTGTTATGCAGCACGTTTGAGCTTCAGCAAGAACCAATGAGGTTCATTCTCGTGTTACGCAGCACGTTTGAGCTTCAGCAAGAACCAATGAGGATCATTCTCATGTTACGCAGCACGTTTGAGCTTCAGCAAGAACCAATGAGGTTCATTCTCGTGTTACGCAGCACGTTTGAGCTTCAGCAAGAACCAATGAGGTTCATTCTCGTGTTACGCAGCACGTTTGAGCTTCAGCAAGAACCAATGAGGATCATTCTCATGTTACGCAGCACGTTTGAGCTTCAGCAAGAACCAATGAGGATCATTCTCATGTTACGCAGCACGTTTGAGCTTCTCAAGAACCAATGAGGTTCATTCTAGTGTTACGCAGCACGTTTGAGCTTCAGCAAGAACCAATGAGGTTCATTCTCGTGTTACGCAGCACGTTTGAGCTTCAGCAAGAACCAATGAGGTTCATTCTCGTGTTACGCAGCACGTTTTAGCTTCAGCAAGAACCAATGAGGTTCATTCTAGTGTTACGCAGCACGTTTGAGCTTCAGCAAGAACCAATGAGGTTCATTCTAGTGTTACGCAGCACGTTTGAGCTTCTCAAGAACCAATGAGGTTCATTCTCGTGTTACGCAGCACGTTTTAGCTTCAGCAAGAACCAATGAGGTTCATTCTCGTGTTACGCAGCACGTTTGAGCTTCAGCAAGAACCAATGAGGTTCATTCTCGTGTTACGCAGCACGTTTGAGCTTCAGCAAGAACCAATGAGGTTCATTCTCGTGTTACGCAGCACGTTTGACTTTCAGCAAGAACCAATGAGGTTCATTCTCGTGTTACGCAGCACGTTTGAGCTTCAGCAAGAACCAATGAGGTTCATTCTCGTGTTACGCAGCACGTTTGACTTTCAGCAAGAACCAATGAGGTTCATTCTCGTGTTACGCAGCACGTTTTAGCTTCAGCAAGAACCAATGAGGTTCATTCTCGTGTTACGCAGCACGTTTGAGCTTCAGCAAGAACCAATGAGGTTCATTCTCGTGTTACGCAGCACGTTTTAGCTTCAGCAAGAACCAATGAGGTTCATTCTCGTGTTACGCAGCACGTTTGAGCTTCAGCAAGAACCAATGAGGTTCATTCTAGTGTTACGCAGCACGTATGACTTTCAGCAAGAACCAATGAGGTTCATTCTCATGTTACGCAGCACGTTTGAGCTTCTCAAGAACCAATGAGGTTCATTCTCGTGTTACGCAGCACGTTTGAGCTTCAGCAAGAACCAATGAGGTTCATTCTCGTGTTACGCAGCACGTTTGAGCTTCAGCAAGAACCAATGAGGTTAATTCTAGTGTTACGCAGCACGTTTTAGCTTCAGCAAGAACCAATGAGGTTCATTCTCGTGTTACGCAGCACGTTTGAGCTTCAGCAAGAACCAATGAGGTTCATTCTAGTGTTACGCAGCACGTTTTAGCTTCAGCAAGAACCAATGAGGTTCATTCTCGTGTTACGCAGCACGTTTGAGCTTCAGCAAGAACCAATGAGGTTCATTCTAGTGTTACGCAGCACGTTTGAGCTTCAGCAAGAACCAATGAGGTTCATTCTCATGTTACGCAGCACGTTTGAGCTTCTCAAGAACCAATGAGGATCATTCTCGTGTTACGCAGCACGTTTTAGCTTCAGCAAGAACCAATGAGGTTCATTCTCGTGTTACGCAGCACGTTTGAGCTTCAGCAAGAACCAATGAGGTTCATTCTAGTGTTACGCAGCACGTTTGAGCTTCAGCAAGAACCAATGAGGATCATTCTCATGTTACGCAGCACGTTTGAGCTTCTCAAGAACCAATGAGGTTCATTCTCGTGTTACGCAGCACGTTTGACTTTCAGCAAGAACCAATGAGGTTCATTCTCGTGTTACGCAGCACGTTTGAGCTTCAGCAAGAACCAATGAGGTTCATCCTCGTGTTACGCAGCACGTTTGAGCTTCTCAAGAACCAATGAGGTTCATTCTCGTGTTACGCAGCACGTTTGAGGTTCAGCAAGAACCAATGAAGTTCATTCTCGTGTTACGCAGCACGTTTGAGCTTCTCAAGAACCAATGAGGATCATTCTCGTGTTACGCAGCACGTTTGAGCTTCAGCAAGAACCAATGAGGATCATTCTCATGTTACGCAGCACGTTTGAGCTTCTCAAGAACCAATGAGGTTCATTCTCATGTTACGCAGCACGTTTGAGCTTCTCAAGAACCAATGAGGTTCATTCTAGTGTTACGCAGCACGTTTGAGCTTCAGCAAGAACCAATGAGGTTCATTCTCGTGTTACGCAGCACGTTTGAGCTTCAGCAAGAACCAATGAGGTTCATTCTAGTGTTTCGCAGCACGTTTGAGCTTCAGCAAGAACCAATGAGGTTCATTCTAGTGTTTCGCAGCACGTTTGAGCTTCCATCTCATTAAATGACATAGACATTCAATGGAAACTCTATTACTTTGACTCAAGTACTGATGCGTGTTTCAACCAACACAAGAGCATGTTCAGTATGTGATCAGCATGTACATTTGCAATGCATCGGTCAAGAATCCACATTTGAGTATGTGATTCCTAAAGTATAATTGTTACCCAGCAAGGTTAAACGAGCCTCAGTTTGGGCTGATTACTCGCTGCTAGGACTGTAAATGTGTTTCAGGATTTTATTCATAATTGATTGTAGGTTTGTATAATATGCCATATAGTTGAGTGCCAGAAGTGCATTGCCTACAGCTCTTGTTTTCATGCATTATGTATTTCGGTACTCTCTGCATTTTCTTTGTGACTATTTAGTGAAAGATCAATGAAGCTATATTCTAAATAAATATGTATGTTTCTGGTTTGTAAATAAGTATGTTTCTGGTTTTGCAGTGCAATGCTGATAATCTCTGCTATGACTACTGAATGAGCTCCCAATTTTTTACATTTGACCCTTTTTTAACTTATTACACTTTTACACATCTTTAGTTTAATACACCAAAGCCAAAACACACATATATTCTTATGTGAGCTGTCATATTTTTCTCTTAAAAACATTAAAGTCTTGTTGTGAGCGAAGAGCTGGAGTTGCAAGCGCTGCAAACGCTTATCCAAAACAAGAGATAAGACTCGTTGTAAATAATCGTACTTGGCCGGCAGGAAAGCCAGACGTAAGGCTATTGTTTTGGCAACCGCTGACCTGTCATAATTCTCTGGCTTTGACGGGATTAGCAGACCTGCGATAAGCTCGTCCATGCCGTCACAGTTTCAAACAATAACTTATATTATCTGTCCTGCAGCGCTGGCATCTTCCCTCGAGGCCTGAACTAGTCAGATGGCAGAGATTAGCTCTCGTTGACTTTCCTGACCTGTTGAACAAAGACTTGGGCTCTCGTTCACGACATCTGATGGGTGGAGAAGCTTTAAGACATGACGTACATCAGTGTTTCTTCTGACCATCAGCCCAGCGTCATGCTTGGCATCATAGAAAGTTAGACATTAATGTTGTTCATAACTGCTTCATCTTTTTGGGTAGCCTAGAAATCTAGACGCACCCTAGCGGCAGCGAAAATTATTTCGCAGCCAGTGTGGTCTAGCAACTCTCCATAGGCTTTTGAGCTGGAAAAACCAAAAACTGGTCAGGCCAATCACATCGTGTATAGAGTCGGCGGGCGGGCTTAACACAATGACGGCACAGTTCATGACGTTCCGCGTGATTTCCATTGGTGATTTCCCTGCTACTTGAAAACAATGAAGATGCAGTGGTCTTTCGAATCGGCTTTGGCCGCGACTCTGGAGGACTTGGAGTTAAGAGAACGTCACTTAAGTCATTCTTAAAAAAGGAAGATGTGTTCGGATTTTTGCCGTCCTGATACGGCAAAAGTTTAATATATCAATTAGCTCCGCTGGTGGAAAAACGCATGGGACTCACTCATCCACAACCGTTCGTTGCTCTGGTTGGTTGTAGCGTTATCCTATTGCGTGCAGGGGGATTTTGAAAGGTAACCGTTTATCCCGCCCCTCGGATTGAGGCATGTCAATGGAGAGTTCCCAGACCTAACATCTTGATCTAGGTCTGGCATGCCAGGCTACTGTTTGGGCTGAAAAATAGTAAAACAGTTAAATATTATTACAATGTAAATTAGCTGTTTTCTATGTGAATATATAGTAAAGTGTAATTTATTCCTGTGATCAAAGCTGAATTTATCATCATTACTCCAGTCTTCAGTGTCACATGACCCTTCAGAAATCACTCTAATATGATGATCTGATGCTCGAGAAACATTTATGATTATTATCAGTGTTGAAAACAGTTGTGCTGCTTCATATTTTTGTGGAAACTGTGACACATTTAATTTTTCAGGATTCTTTGATGAATAGAAAGTTCAAATATTATTATTTGAAATATAATTTTTTTGTAACATTATAAATGTCTTTATGAGTAAAAAGTATTGAAATGATACTGACCCCAAACTTTTAAATGCTATATATTTATATATTAATAAACTTGTGTAATTAATTAATCATTTATGGTATGTATATAAGTATTGTATATCATTTAATAGTTTAACGGATGTTTTTATCCAAATTTACTTGAATCACAAGAAATTGGTGATTAAAGTCAGCAATATTCCTAGTTCACAAGATGTGTGCTGATTGTTAAAGTTTAGACCATCATATTTCAACCTAAATCACAAAAATTCATAAATAATGGCGATAAAACAGAGTGCCTTTTTTTGTAGTGGGTTTTAATCTCCTTTTTTAAACAATAATTGTGTAGAGAAAGTATGCGTTCTCTGCTCTCACCTGGATTATGAACTCACACATTATAAATGATGCATTAAAAGTAGTTTGTTTCAGTGAAACCTATGGAAGCTTGTTTCCGCCACAGAATGAAAAATAAAAAAGGTAATTGCGACTTTTTATCTCACAATTCTTTATTTCTCAGAATTGCGAGATATAAAGTCAGAATTGCGTGATATACAATCGCAATTGCGTTTTATAAAGTCAGAATTGCGTGATATAAAGGCAAAACTGCGTGTTGTAAAGTCAGTAGAAAAAAAGTTAGTCTTTTTACCCCCTTAGAATTGGCCTGATAACTCGCAATTGCGAGTTTATATTTCACAATTCTGAGAAAAGATGTCAGAATTTCAAGATATAAACTCGCAATTATGTGTTATAAAGTCAGAATTGCGAAATGTAAACTCGCAATTGTGAGAAAAAAAGTCAGAATTGTGATTCTGTCTTTATATCTCGCAATTGCGACTTTATTTCTCATAATTGCGACTTTATATCTCGCAATTGCGACTTTATTTCTCAGAATTGCGACTTTATATCTCACAATTGTGACTTTATTTCTCATAATTGCGACTTTATATCTCGCAATTGCGACTTTATTTTTCATAATTGCGACTTTATTTCTCGCAATTGCGACTTTATTTCTCATAATTGCGACTTTATATCTCGCAATTGCGACTTTATTTCTCAGAATTGCGACTTTATATCTCACAATTGCGACTTTATTTCTCAGAATTGCGACTTTATATCTCGCAATTGCGACTTTATTTTTCATAATTGCGACTTTATATCTCGCAATTGCGACTTTATTTCTCAAAATTGCGACTTTATATCTCGCAATTGCGACTTTATTTCTCATAATTGCGACTTTATATCTCGCAATTGCAACTTTATTTCTCATAATTGCGACTATATCTCGCAATTGCGACTTTATTTCTCATAATTGCGACTTTATATCTCGCAATTGCGACTTTATTTCTCATAATTGCGACTTTATATCTCGCAATTGCGACTTTATTTCTCATAATTGCGACTTTATTTCTCGCAATTGCGACTTTATTTCTCATAATTGCGACTTTATATCTCGCAATTGCGACTTTATTTCTCATAATTGCGACTTTATTTCTCATAATTGCGACTTTATTTCTCTGAATTGCGACTTTACATCTCACAATTGTGACTTTATTTCTCATAATTGCGACTTTATTTCTCATAATTGCGACTTTATTTCTCTGAATTGCGACTTTATTTCTCTGAATTGCGACTTTACATCTCACAATTGTGACTTTATTTCTCACAATTCTGACTTCATATCTCGCAATTGCGACTTTATTTCTCATAATTGGGACTTTATTTCTCTGAATTGCGACTTTACATCTCACAATTGTGACTTTATTTCTCATAATTGCGACTTTATTTCTCATAAATGCGACTTTATTTCTCTGAATTGCGACTTTATTTCTCTGAATTGCGACTTTACATCTCACAATTGTGACTTTATTTGTCTGAATTGCGACTTTATTTCTCATAATTGCGACTTTATATCTCGCAATTGCGACTTTATTTCTCATAATTGCGACTTTATATCTCGCAATTGCGACTTTATTTCTCAGAATTGCGACTTTATATCTCGCAATTGCGACTTTATTTCTCATAATTGCGACTTTATATCTCGCAATTGCGACTTTATTTCTCATAATTGCGACTTTATTTCTCATAATTGCGACTTTATTTCTCTGAATTGCGACTTTACATCTCACAATTGTGACTTTATTTCTCATAATTGCGACTTTATTTCTCATAATTGCGACTTTATTTCTCTGAATTGCGACTTTATTTCTCTGAATTGCGACTTTACATCTCACAATTGTGACTTTATTTCTCACAATTCTGACTTCATATCTCGCAATTGTGAGATAAAAAGTCGCAATCATTTTATTTTTTAATTTTTTTATTCAGGGGCGGAAACAAGCTTCCATAGAAACCCGCCAAAAGATTGCCATCAAATTATTATCTGTCAATATCAATCCAAGTAAATAATGTCTCTCAATGCACAAGCACAGCAAATCTCCTCTGTATTCAAGCTGTGTTTGAGTTTTCTGCAGTGATTGTCATGAACATGAATCATTTTGAGGCTGCTAATGTGCTTTTTTGGTGAAATAGAAAAACCAACAATCTAAAGAAACTCGGTCTCGGTGGAACAGAGCGTCAGTGTTCTCTAAAACTCTGGAACAAAGGCGTATGACGGTGATTTTCCTGACGCCGGGGGGTAAAGTCAGCATGAATGCAGTTGGCTGGAGTCCAGAGGTTTGGGTTAATCATTACTGTCCACCAAACACTAAACGACTGACACAGTCCCACAACCTTTCTCTTCAGGGGAAGCTTTTATTTAGCTTGCGTTAGCTTGCTCGGACTTTATTTTGTGGACGAGGATAATTACTCCAGCGCGGATCACAAACAGCAGTGAGAAACGTGATCTGGGACGCCACATGGGACAAATGTATTGTTTGTCCATCAGGGTTCCCGGTTCTCTCAGCGATTCTGGCCTGAGGGATTGTGTAAATCGAGACGTTTTGTCAAGCGTGTGGACGTGTGTATTTGTTAATAATTCCACAAGGATATTGCACTTCATGCCCAATCAATCATTTTAACTGTTACAGAGTAAATAGTCTGTGTATGTGATGAAAACAAGATAAACTTGATCAGGTCAGTTAGTTCAAAAAACACATTATCGCAATAGAAACGAGACATTTCTCTTATAAATCTCAGCAGAGTCTCGGTTATCAACAAGAATCCTCAAATAAACAAACAAACCCAAACGTGTCTCTTCCAGTAGCTGTAAAATCAATGCTGAACGGCTCAGATGATTCAATTAGAAACGTTTAAATTCGGATTGAGATTCTCCATTTGATCCCATTTGAAATCAACTGTGTCTCGGATGTTTCTCCTAAAATTACAGAGTAGAAATGAAGAGTCTCTAAAAACATTTGTTCTCCATGCGATAGTGTTTCATGAGTTCATTTTAATATCTCTGAGTTATGATGACAGACAAAGTTTGAGACATTGTTGAGATCTCTTCTGAAACTCCTAAAATTCCTGAGGAGAAACGCAGAGTTTATAAAGAGTATATGAAATTAAAATTAAGACATTGATTTGATCTCATTGAGATCTTTGTGATTTGCAAGGTTTGAGACATTGTTGAGATCTCTTCTAAACCTCACTTATTTTACCTGTGTTTATCAACTTTGTCTCTGATGTTTTTCCTAAAATTCCTGCGGAGAAATAAAAACCCGCACAAAAGAGTCAATAATTCTCATAGAGTTTAAGTATAGAGATATAATTTAAGATCATTTGATCTCAGTTTGATGAGAAATGGTTCATGCGTTCATTTTGAGATCTGTGTTTTGATTACAGACTTGAGCACAGATTGAGATTTGGCCGCATTTATTCTGCAGGTCTTGATGCCCAATTACGATTTATTGACTACATCCCATTTTTTTGGACGACCAGCTTACATGTGACCCCTATTTGCATTTACACATACACTTGGTGAAAGAACCCAAGGTAGACGTCCTGACCCGGAAAAGCTTAGGCCGAAAAGGAAGTAAAAACCGTGTGATTTGTAACGATAATACAAGCTTTTGCTTTCCGCACCATCTTTAAAAGTCAGCAATACGTTGGCTTGAGTCTCCGTCCTCCATTGTGCCATTGAAAAGAGTCATGTGATCGCGTGAGATGATGTCATTCGCCACCGTTGCTTTTTCAATGACGTACGACTCGCATTGACAGGAGAATATCGCACGTATCTGATTCATATCTGATTTATTTCCACATGTGAATGAGGCCTGAAACCCGTCTGAGAATATCAGAAATCGAGCTGTGCCACAAAACATCACCTGGACCATGCAATGTAAATCCGGCCTTTGCTGAAACAACTCTGAGAAGGTGAATTCAACAAAAGTCTCAGTTTGATCTCACTGTTGTCTCAGAGAATGATATTAGAGAGATATAATGATCTTTCCTTCCTATGGGAAGTGTTTATCGCTGGGAGAACGACAGTTTAGCATCAGACACAGGGGTTGTGGTGTTTCTTCAGGATGGATCGGCTCAGGATCTCGCGGTGTGTTTGTCCGTGAGTGTGTGAGTTGCGGGCCGTGAGTGTGTGTGACCTCGCGCTGAACCTCCTGCGGACTGGGGTTTTACGAGCTACACATCACGGTCGTTCAGCCCAAACCGGACCGGTCGGCAGTGTGGCGTCAGGTGGCTAACAGCACAGACACACTCGTGAACTCTTGAACCTGGAGAAACACACACAGTCAAACGGCTCTTTCTCTCTGTCTTCGGCTGTCAGAACATCTGGGTTTAGTGGCGACCTGCACAAGTGCAAGATTATGAGCCTCTATGACTTTCATGAA
>NW_026606626.1:227500-237500 GCF_029890125.1 Rhinichthys klamathensis goyatoka | reverse complement strand
GTGAGGCATGTGAGATGTTCTGAATGTCAGAGGTCAACATGAGCAACTGGACAGAGGATATAAATACACACACACACACACACACACACACGTCAGTGTTCAGCAGAATCAGGAAGTTGTTTTGTGGTCATGTGATTAATATCTGCCATGTGTTGTTCAGTCTAAAGAGAAATGCATCACTCTCATTATACACTCCATGTAATAAACAGATCGTTCTGGCTCTAAAACCTAAATGGATGAGACATTTCAGGACCGTCAGATGCATTCTGGGAAACACTAATGTGAAAGTGCGCTAGAGTCCGTGAACACAGACGTCGTGCGTCCCAAATCATGCACTTTTCTAGGCCATTTTATAGTATAAATGCTCACACTGCAAATTCCAAACATACAAAATATCCGGACGATGTACTTAATTAACCGAGAAAACTAAGTGTGGAACATTGGACACTTAAAGTTCACAGCTTTCTTTATGTACACGTTATGTATATGGGTTACTTTTTCTACCCAAATCCTGGGTTGAGCCTTTTGGGTAATTTTTTAGAGTTATTTTTTTCAAACAGTGTTTGAGTAGTTTGTGTGTTACCCAGATCCTGGGTCAGACATAACAACCCAGGGGTTGAGTTATTTATCGCGGGCTGGTTTATTGATTATTGAATTACTAAATGTTTAATTTTTACTTCTAATATTTGTTCAATGAGCTTAAATGTAGGCAATATGTATCCAAAACGACATCAAATATGCTATACTGTAAAATATGATAACAAGTAAAGGAATTATCATGCAAGCCAGTGGCTGTGTGGAGTATTTTTTTTTAAAAGTTTAGAGGATTTAAATTAACCCGTAATCATTAATTCATGCTATTTAAAAAATAAGCTAGCATTATAGTCGTCAAGTCAAGTCACACAAGTTTTTATTATAGTAAAAAAGGAATCAACCCAATATACTGGGTTAAATAAACAACCCAATTTTCTGTTTACAATTAACCCAACATGTGTTCTGCCCTATATTTGATCAGCCCATGGGTTAAAAAACAACCCAAATTGGGTTGTTTTTTAACCCAGTGTTTTTGAGAGTGTAGCCAACGAGCAGAATAATAATACAAAATAACCTTATAAAATGTCTACGGTATAAAGTCCACTCAAAAAAAATGCTGGGTTGTTTCTGTAAACAAGTTGTTGGGTTGATTGTGCTGGGTCAAAATGTTGGGTTGTTTGGGGTACTGTAAACACAGTTGGGTTTGGGTTGCTCATGCTGGGTAAAAATAGTTGTAAGATGGTCATTCACAAATAAACCTCATGTTGGGTCAAATGAATGACCAAGAAATATGGGTTAAATGGTAAAAACCCAGCACTTGGGTCAAACCAACCCAGCTATGGGTTGGTTTGACCCAATGTTGGGTTGTTTGGGGTACTGTAAACACAGTTGGGTTTGGGTTGCTCATGCTGGGTAAAAATAGTTGTAAGATGGTCATTCACAAATAAACCTCTGGTTGGGTCAAATGAATGACCAAGAAATATGGGTTAAATGGTAAAAACCCAGCACTTGGGTCAAACCAACCCAGCTAGTTCTGTCCAATAGTGACCCAGCGGTGTGGTTAAGGTTGGGTTATTTTTTAACCCTGCAGTTTTTAGAGTGTAGTGTGTGTAGTGTGTGGTTTGGGATACAGCTCGTGTGTTTGCTGGATCTCCTGCAGCTGTGAGCTTCTATTGTCCCGTCGTCTCACTGACAGATCCACTCAACGGCTCACGGACAGATGAGACGCTCTCAGTCTGCTGGGAAACTCACACACACTCACACACACCAGCCGTACACACAGCACACGCCACTAATGTCATGTTAGAGATATGATTTGATATCACGGTCCCTCTTCCTGTTCAAGGTGTGAGACGCGCTATAATCTGTCATTAATGCTGATTTCATCTGTGATCGGTGTGTGTGTGTGTGTGAGACTGAGGTTCAGTCTGTCACCTCAGATGTTCATAAAGATATACGACGTTCAGGATGATTTATATCTGTTTTCTCACAAGATGTATATTTATTTCTGCCCATAAATGAGACTGGAACATAGTTAGTGTTGTTTTAGGATCATAATTTTTTAATATTTTTAGTTGTTTAAGTCAAATAGTTTTCTTATACACACATTTACAGTAATACTGCATAAACAAATGTGTGATAGTTAACCTGTAAATCAGACTTGGCTAATCTTAATATGTTTAATCTTAAAGTCCCCCTGCTTGTATAACTTAAAACTCATCTTTGACACCAAAATGACATATTTAAAAGTTTTTTTCCTCCTTCATGTCTTAAAATATCTTGAATGTAACTCGACACCCTTGCCTCATTTAGTATGCGTGGTTCTATGAATACGCAAATGAGCCCCGCCTCCACTCACTCACTCAGCTCAGAGATCCACTGGTTGACGATCACACGTTGATCTGATTGGTTACAAGGTCGTTTGTGACGTCAGAAACACCAGCGATTTCAAACCGTGTTTTTGAGACTGTCTTTGGTTCACTGCAGTTTTAAGGAGGAAATACTCAGCAATGCTGTCGACTTATGAACTTACACATGGTGTGTCTTAAAGCGTATTAAAAACACCACATAGACACATAAACTACATTAAAAGCTGGTTTTTCACCACAGGGGGGCTTTCCCATAACTGAGTGAATGTAGATAAAGTTCTGGGGTCTCATTTATAAAGCGTGCGTACGCACAAAACGGGGCTGGAAACGTATGTACGCCAGTTTCCACGCAAAGGTTGTGATCTATAAAAAACAAACTTGACGGGAGAATGTGTTCACCTTTAAGCAAACTTTGAGCCGTGCGTACGCACATTCTGGAGACAAAGGGAATTGGCGACACAGATGGTGAGTTGGAGTTAAATGTCTTTTTGGTCACTTTTAGACAGAAAATGCTAAAGAAAATGATACAGCAGAGGCGTAGCCATCATTTCAAAAGTGAGGGGAACAGAATGTTAAGTGTAATACCATTTTTTTTCCGACTTTTGTTGACAGGTTAATTGGCTTAATATGCTATTTATTTTTAAAGCAATAAAACAGAAAGAAAGAAATGCAGATGTTCAGTACTTTATATTGCACATGCAGGGTTTATCCTGGCTTAAAACGAGGTGGAGGTGATAAAATATTTTAATTAGATAATACAATTTTTATTTTTCGTAGACCATCATATAGCCTACTGTTTTGCCACAGTATTTTTGTAGGTGGATCTTGTACTTCTAGGGGGGTCCGGGGGCTGTCCCCCCCGGAAGAAAATTTTGTACATTTTAAAGATAAATTCATTAATCTGGTGCACTTTGAGTCCCCCGAATCCACTGTTAAAAATAAATAATCCACCCGTCAACCGCCCAAACATATGATATTCTCTGATTTAGATATCTGATCATCGCATTACAATTATTCAAATTATCAGTGTTACTGTTAAGCATTATGATATGGTTAAATATCACACTGAAGTAGGCTGATTTAACAATAACATTTACTTAAAATAAAAGTTCTTCTTTTGGCAAAATAATTCAACAAGAGAAATAGGCAGAGTTATTCATCATTGTGCAACACAATTCGGATACCACATGACAACTTACTTACAGTGCTTGACTTTTTCGTGAAAAAGGAGTGAAGAGTTTTTTTGCCGTTTTGAACTCTATGAAACTGATGGATTCGGCGCGGGTGCGAGCATGGGCGTGTCGTAAGCTGATGCACGAGTGAATGATTACCATGGAAGCGTGAAAGTCACGTATGTAGATAGACTATCCTTGACTCTTTGGATTTTAAATCTCGATGTAGGGCAGGCTATACACACCCGCGAAAGCCTCAGCTTGTCATAGGACGAATTTACATTTTATAAAAAGTGGGGGGGACACGTCCCCCGCGTAATCTACGCCCATGTGATACAGAAAGATAATACAAATATAATTTCACTCACCAAGCCTATCACTTGAAGCAAATATCCATCCCTTCTTAAATGTCCGCGCCAGCGAGCGCGTTGGGCCGTTTAGTGAAACTGACGCATATATATATCTAACGGCAGATGAAGGAAAACCGTAAATCTTTATTTTGAGTCATAATCATAAATAGAGTGCATGTTCACAATGACACTTTAAATAAATAAAATAATGATTTAAACTATGTTTTACTTTTGATATGAACATTTAGATTAAATATGTCATTCCCATTAATGGAGTTAAACTCTTAAACTACATGAAATCATTACTGAGAAGTTACAACATTTTTTTATATTCAATAAATAGAAATATTTGTTGTGGATGCAATGCTTTTGAACATTTTTCCTCTGGCATTCTGTGTTTTAATGTTTTACATACATAATTGCTTATCATGATAATAGCAGATTGTCTGAGAAAATAGTTTCATGCAAATAATGCACGAGATCTATCGGTTTCCATTAAAAATATAATAAATTAAAAATACTATTTGGCCAGTGAGATTGAGAAACTTTCTCTGAAATGTATTTTGCACTATTTGATTTATTTATTCAAAAACAGGGCAAGGATAGGCAGGGCCGCATTAAGAGCTCACTGGGCCCCGGGGCTATGAGTTACTGCAGGGCCCCCCAACCACCACTTTAGGTCACCAACTACATGAGCTAAATGTTATATCATTATACGAGTCATTTTATCTATCTATGATATAGCCAACTTCACAGTCAAGTTATATTTTTATTATATAAAAATGTAATGCCACTAAAATGTCATAATTCTTGTGACCAATTTCAATATCACAATAAATAATAGTAGTTTAAGAAAATAATCTCGAGCTTACTGATGACAAGAGTCCCAGATAACAATAGAACAAAGGCACATAAGAAATCGACCTAGCCTACTTGAAAAACTTAAAGCACTGAATATTATATTGTAAAAAGTTATCAAATATACAATACATAGTTTTTACTATAAATTCAACACTCATTGTTATTTATTTTACAAAAGTGATTCAGTCAAGAGCAGTAAATTACTTTCTTTCTTATGTTTGATTAACATTATTGACACAAATGGCGACAGCAGCTTTATTAGCAGCTACTGTCACTTTAAGACCTCAGGGTCGGAACTCAAAGTGCGCTGCGGCTGTGCAAAACCGTCTCAAGTTCCATGGTCTCAAAACGAGCATTTACTAAATGAATTCTCTCCCGCTGCTTACTGTGCCTGAGAAGTTTAAAATAATTTGTATCTAAACCACAATTAAAAACGCGTTTAAATTATTAACTTACATCATGATGGCGCAGCAAAATTAACATATTTCTACCGGATATATTATCGCCACGCCAGCCCTTTAGGCGAATATAGAGTTTGATCAAACACAAAAAGCAATATCCATCAAGTTAATAATCAAACTTACCGAAAATTGGTGGGGTCGATGATGTCTTAAGAATAGTCTAATGAAGTGAAGAGTGGAGGCCATTGATAGGTTGATGCGTAGGCTATATTCTAATCAGGCTCAGGCAGCCATCATCTGATAGGCCTACGTACAGCAGCAGGTCGATTGTTCACGCGTTAAATATAGAATAAATATATTTGATTGGTAGATCAAATTAAAACGTGACGTTTCAATTTACCATGCCCTGCTGCCCACGGGGGTTTGATTGACAGGCGAACTGGCCAATCATAACGCCGAATACGCAATTTTGTCCGACAACCAAGCTGTCAGTATATTAACGTCGGTGGACTTGAACGTGAAAAACGGTATTGTTTAAATTACTTAAATGACAATATTTGAAAGTTGAGACTTTGTTTCATATCAACAGTCTGAGCCCTCTCTTGTATGTAGTCACTCAGTGTAACGTTAGTCTTTGCCCCGCGATGTATTTTTCACTGCGTGAGAACATGATGTGCGTGACTCGTGAGAGCCGCCTGGCTTGTCACACAGTAACTAAAAAAGGCGGGTCTTTGCGAACGGTCACTATAATATTAATGATAATGATTCCATGATAATGCATGGAATATACGGCAAAGCCCCACTAAATAACAGGGCCAATTTGTGGGGGGCGTGATATGGCTTTGGAAATCCGATTGCTAGTAGTAGTCAATCTGCACCACAGCCAATCACGGGCCCCCTCCTTGCTCGGGCCCCGGGGCTCCCGCCTAGCCCTATTGTTAATGCGGCCGTGAGGATAGGCTTATGATTTTTATTAATGTAGCCTAATGTGACAGCACTTCCGTATTTCATATTTTCCTAATATCTTGTATCGTTAAACATGGTATCACGTGGATGAATAATCATATGCAAATGATATGCAGATGAGGATATGCATAGTAAAACTAGGCGTTGTAAGCTCCATATATGTTTATTTCGGGGAGGAGACGCATGTGCGCACAATCTTCCGCTGACTGGGATTTATAAAGTGAATTTTGCGCAGGTTCTGGCGTACGAACGGTTTTATAAGTCTGAAGATTTTTTAGCGTACGCCATTTTTGGCTTTCGGACTCCCAGGGAATGCATGAACTGATACTGATAATATGCAAACTGTGAATGCAATGCAAGTCGCTTTGGATAAAAGCATCTGCCAAATATAAATGCATTACTTACACATTATTTATGCTATTGCACAAACTGAGGGACGAATCCAAATGATTTTCTGTTCACTTGAACCTTTCATATAAACACAGCCGTCCCACATTACGCATAAACAACATTAATTATGTTTGTGTTTTTTTAATTGGCGGCACTGTTACAGTCTTTCAGTTTCATGCATGATTGAAGTGTTTACTTCAAACTGCAATCCGTGTAATGCGATAAAGAGAGTTTTAGATATGAGAGGTCACGAGTTTCCAGTGAAAGCTCTCCGTGCCTCAGTTGCTGAGTGACAGGTTTGACCTCTGTGACCTCTGTGACCTCTGTGACCTCAGAGGCGTGTTAGTGCTGATGTCAGCAGGTTTAGTGAGCGCACAAACCCAAGCCCACCACAGACCACTCGCTCGGGTTACGCAAGAAACCATCAGTACTGACTCACCGCTCAGAGAGCACTTTCCCACAATGCACTGCGGAAGCACTGATTACAAATACACTTGCATTGTATTCAATAATGATAAAGGCATTTTTATATAGCATATTTAAACAAGTTTAAACTAAAGTGCTTCACAATTTAAATAACCAACATAAATGCAAAAACAAACTAAAGTACTGTAGAACTAGTTGAGAAATAAAGAATAGAAACTAAATATTAAAATAGAATAGAATAGAACTCAACTCACATTTTTACGGAAGCGTATTGCATTCAGAAAAAAATCTACTCTGTTTTTCTGAATTAACGAGTTAATTATCTCAAAATTACGAGATAATTTTTCATGGAAAAAAGTTTTTGCTCTATTTTTTCTGAATTAACGAGTTAATTATCTCAGAATTACGAGACAATTTTTCATGGAAAAAAGTTTTTGCTCTGTTTTTCTGAATTAACGAGTTAATTATCTCAAAATTACGAGATAATTTTTCATGGAAAAAAGTTTTTGCTCTGTTTTTCTGAATTAACGAGTTAATTATCTCAGAATTACGAGATAATTTTTCATGGAAAAAAGTTGTTGATCTGTTTTTCTGAATTAACGAGCTAATTATCTCAGAATTACGAGATAATTTTTCATGGAAAAAAGTTGTTGCTCTGTTTTTTTGAATTAACGAGTTAATTATCTCAGAGTTACGAGATAATTTTTCATGGAAAAAAGTTGTTGCTCTGTTTTTCTGAATTAACGAGTTAATTATCTCAAAATTACGAGATAATTTTTCATGGAAAAAAGTTTTTGCTCTGTTTTTCTGAATTAACGAGTTAATTATCTCAAAATTACGAGATCATTTTTCATGGAAAAAAGTTTTTGCTCTATTTTTCTGAATTAACGAGTTAAGTATCTCAAAATTACGAGATAATTTTTCATGGAAAAAAGTTTTTGCTCTGTTTTTCTGAATTAACGAGTTAATTATCTCAGAATTACGAGATAATTTTTCATGGAAAAAAGTTGTTGATCTGTTTTTCTGAATTAATGAGTTAATTATCTCAGAATTACGAGATAATTTTTCATGGAAAAAAGTTGTTGCTCTGTTTTTTTGAATTAACGAGTTAATTATCTCAGAGTTACGAGATAATTTTTCATGGAAAAAAGTTGTTGCTCTGTTTTTCTGAATTAACGAGTTAATTATCTCAAAATTACGAGATAATTTTTCATGGAAAAAAGTTGTTGCTCTGTTTTTCTGAATTAACGAGTTAATTATCTCAGAATTACGAGATAATTTTTCATGGAAAAAAGTTGTTGCTCTGTTTTTCTGAATTAACGAGTTAATTATCTCAAAATTACGAGACAATTTTTCATGGAAAAAAGTTTTTGCTCTGTTTTTCTGAATTAACGAGTTAATTATCTCAAAATTACGAGACAATTTTTCATGGAAAAAAGTTTTTGCTCTGTTTTTCTGAATTAACGAGTTAATTATCTCAAAATTACGAGATCATTTTTCATGGAAAAAAGTTTTTTCTCTATTTTTCTGAATTAACGAGTTAATTATCTCAGAATTACGAGATAGTTTTTCATGGAAAAAAGTTGTTGCTCTGTTTTTCTGAATTAACGAGTTAATTATCTCAGAATTAGGAGATACTTTAATGCAAAAAACGTTTTTGCTCTGTTTTTCTGAATTAACGAGTTAATTATCTCAGAGTTACGAGATAATTTTTCATGGAAAAAAGTTTTTGCTATGTTTTTCTGAATTAACGAGTTAATTATCTCAGAATTACGAGATACTTTTTCATGCAAAAAAAAAACGTTTTTGCTATGTTTTTCTGAATTAACGAGTTAATATCTCAGAATTACGAGATAATTTTAAATGGAAAAAAGTTTTTGCTCTGTTTTTCTGAATTAACGAGTTAATTATCTCAGAATTACGAGATAATTTTTCATGGAAAAAAGTTGTTGCTCTGTTTTTCTGAATTAACGAGTTAATTATCTCAGAATTACGAGATAATTTTTCATGGAAAAAAGTTGTTGCTCTGTTTTTCTGAATTAACGAGTTAATTATCTCAAAATTACGAGACAATTTTTCATGGAAAAAAGTTTTTGCTCTGTTTTTCTGAATTAACGAGTTAATTATCTCAAAATTACGAGACAATTTTTCATGGAAAAAAGTTTTTGCTCTGTTTTTCTGAATTAACGAGTTAATTATCTCAAAATTACGAGATCATTTTTCATGGAAAAAAGTTTTTTCTCTATTTTTCTGAATTAACGAGTTAATTATCTCAGAATTACGAGATAATTTTTCATGGAAAAAAGTTGTTGCTCTGTTTTTCTGAATTAACGAGTTAATTATCTCAGAATTACGAGATACTTTTTCATGCAAAAAAACGTTTTTGCTCTGTTTTTCTGAATTAACGAGTTAATTATCTCAGAGTTACGAGATAATTTTTCATGGAAAAAAGTTTTTGCTCTGTTTTTCTGAATTAACGAGTTAATTATCTCAGAATTACGAGATACTTTTTCATGCAAAAAACGTTTTTGCTCTGTTTTTCTGAATTAACGAGTTAATATCTCAGAATTACGAGATAATTTTTCATGGAAAAAAGTTTTTGCTCTGTTTTTCTGAATTAACGAGTTAATTATCTCAGAATTACGAGATAATTTTTCATGGAAAAAAGTTGTTGCTCTGTTTTTCTGAATTAACGAGTTAATTATCTCAGAATTACGAGATAATTTTTCATGGAAAAAAGTTGTTGCTCTGTTTTTCTGAATTAACGAGTTAATTATCTAAAAATTACGAGACAATTTTTCATGGAAAAAAGTTTTTGCTCTGTTTTTCTGAATTAACGAGTTAATTATCTCAAAATTACGAGACAATTTTTCATGGAAAAAAGTTTTTGCTCTGTTTTTCTGAATTAACGAGTTAATTATCTCAAAATTACGAGATCATTTTTCATGGAAAAAAGTTTTTTCTCTATTTTTCTGAATTAACGAGTTAATTATCTCAGAATTACGAGATACTTTTTCATGCAAAAAACGTTT
>NW_026606626.1:212500-222500 GCF_029890125.1 Rhinichthys klamathensis goyatoka | reverse complement strand
CAACTCTTACAAAATGAAGAACATCAGAAATAAAACCAACAATTACTCACAGGTGAAAATAGTGACATCACAATCAGTGATTTCCAGGGTTACTGTGATTGAAGCACGTTGCTATGGTGTTGTTAGGGTGTTCTGAGTGGTTTTCAGGGTGATTGTAATTAAAGCATGTTGCTATGGCGTTGCTAGGGTGTTCTGGGTGGTTTCCAGGGTGATTGTAATTGAAGCACATTTCTATGGCGTTGCTAGGGTGTTCTGGGTGGTTTCCAGGGTGATTGTAATTGAAGAATGTTGCTATGGCATTGCTAGGGTGTTCTGGGTGGTTTCCAGGGTGATTGTAATTGAAGCATGTTGCTATGGCGTTGCTAGGGTGTTCTGGGTGGTTTCCAGGGTGATTGTAATTGAAGCATGTTGCTATGGCATTGCTAGGGTGTTCTGGTTGGTTTCCAGGGTGATTGTAATTGAAGCACATTTCTATGGCGTTGCTAGGGTGTTCTGGGTGGTTTCCAGGGTGATTGTGATTGAAGCATGTTGCTATGGCGTTGCTAGGGTGTTCTGGTTGGTTTCCAGGGTGATTGTAATTGACACACACACACACACACACACACACACACACTGTTGTATTTACTGGAAATGAAGCTCACATTCAGTTAGAATAATAAACTCACATGCTTAGAGTCATTAATGAGTTTCAGCACATGAAACCACATAGTGAGTCAGCAAGTGAAGAAGAGATTACACACACGCACACACACACACTCACTCACACACGTTGGTGCAACAGCATTATGAGGACTCTCCATAGGCGTAATGGTTTTTATACCGTAAAAACTATATATTCTATCCCCCTACACTGCCCCTATCCCTAAACCTACCCATCACAGGAGACATGCAGCATTTTTAATTTTTAAATAAAACATTGTTTTTTATGTTTTTTAAGCCATTTGATTTATGAGGACTTTTGAAATGTCCTCATAAACCACCCATAAGTTGTAATACCAGTGTAATACACATGTCATTATACAAATTTGTGTCCTCATAAATCACATTAACCAACTCACACACACACACACACACACACACACACACACACACACACACACACACCAACATTACGGCAACAAGTCTTTGTCAACGCACAACTCTTACAAAATGAAAAATTACTCACAGGTGAAAATAGTGACATCACAATCAGTGTTTATTAATTAGTTCAGCTTATTGTAAGCAATTAAAACTCTCTTTTTTTTCTAATATATATATTATATAATCCATAATATATATATATATATATATATATATATATATACTGTATATATATATATATATTACATCTTATTGTAGTTCGATGTTCTGCAATATGTGTTTTTCCCCCAACTTGGACATGTTATAACTTATTAACCCTTTTAACAGAATACATTTTTCCAGAATGGAATTTTTAAAAGATGTAGAAGAATATGATTAATTACATTGATTACATGCACAACAGCGAGACTTACTTTGTGTGTTTTTTTTTTTACATATTCAAGCAAATATGTCAAATGTAAGCAAAGTTACATATTATTATAACACATTTAACTCTAAACAGCACAATAAGTCAAACTAGGTCATGCTGTGACACTAATGCATATAAATATGTTTGACAAGTACAACTATATTTGAATTGTCTTTTGCCTGTGTAAAAGTCACTACCATGACCCTGAGGTTTTTCTGGGTGGTTTCCAGGGTGATTGTAATTGAAGCACATTGCTATGTTGTTGCTAGGGTGTTCTGGGTGGTTTCCAAGGTGATTGTAATTGAAGCACATTGCTATGTTGTTGCTAGGGTGTTCTGGGTGGTTTCCAGGGTGATTGTAATTGAAGCACATTGCTATGTTGTTGCTAGGGTGTTCTGGGTGGTTTCCAAGGTGATTGTAATTGAAGCACATTGCTATGTTGTTGCTAGGGTGTTCTGGGTGGTTTCCAGGGTGATTGTAATTGAAGCACATTGCCATGTTGTTGCTAGGGTCTTCTGGGTGGTTTCCAAGGTGATTGTAATTGAAGCATGTTGAAATGGCATTGCTAGGATCTTCTGGGTGGTTTCCAGGGTGAATGTAAGTGAAGTACATTTATATGTTGTTGCTAGGGTGTTCTGGGTGGTTTCCAGGGTGATTGTAATTGAAGCACATTGCTATGTTGTTGCTAGGGTCTTCTGGGTGGTTTCCAGGGTGATTTTAATTGAAGCATGTTGAAATGGCATTGCTAGGGTCTTCTGGGTGGTTTCCAAGGTGATTGTAATTGAAGCACATTGCTATGTTGTTACTAGGGTCTTCTGGGTGGTTTCCAGGGTGAATGTAAGTGAAGTACATTTCTATGTTGTTGCTAGGGTCTTCTAGGTGGTTTCCAGGGTGATTGTAATTGAAGCATGTTGAAAAGGCATTGCTGGGGTCTTCTAGGTGGTTTCCAGGGTGATTGTAATTGAAGTACATTTCTATGTTGTTGCTAGGGTGTTCTGTGTGGTTTCCATGGTAATTGAGATTTAAGCATGTTGCTATGGTGTTGCTAGGGTCTTAACACATTTCTATGGCGTTGCTAGTGTCTTCTGGGTGGTTTCCAGGGTTACTGTGATTGAAGCACGTTGCAATGGGGTTGCTAAGGTGTTCTGGTTAGTTTACAGGGTGATTGTGATTGAAGCCCATTGCTATGGCGTTGCTAGGGTGTTCTGGGTGGTTTCCAGGTTGAATGTGATTGAATCACATTGCTATGGCGTTGCTAGTGTCTTCTGGGTGGTTTCCAGGGTGATTGTGATTGAAGCACATTGCTATGGCGTTGCTAGGGTCTTCTGTGTTGTTTCCAGGGTGATTATGATTGAAGCACATCGCTATGGTGTTGCTAGGGTGTTCTGGATGGTTTCCAGGGCATTGTTAGGTGTTACTGGCTCTACTGAAGAAAAAAAAAGTGAACACTTTAACCCTTAGTGCTATGCACATCCCTGTTTCATTTTCCGGACAAAAGCAGATTAATATCTTAATTAATCCTGCAATAAAAGATAACAGCTGAACATCTGTTTAATTTGATCTACACAGATGCATTATTTTTAACCCTTATTTTATAAAGATGATTCGATGCGAAACTTAAATGAAAGCAGTACCTTCTGATGAAAATCACAAAACCCCTCTAACTTTAGTCACAGTAAAGCTCTGAATCATGTGATGACCTCAGCCTGAGCTCTGAGCTCTGATTGGTTAAGATCATCACAGACACTTCTAAGACTCCTGTGATTGGTTGACCTCTGAACGCCGTCATCTGCTGCAGGACTTTAAAGTCTTCAAGCACACGAACTGCCTGTGGCGGATCTGAAGTGTGTGGATGTAGATAAAGTTTTGTTGAAATAAAGAAAAAGGATTTCAGTTTACAGCTTGATTATTTGTATTGCATTTTAATTAAGTTAGATTGTTTTAATATGTTAATAATAATAATATTAATTATATAAATAATAAATACAAATAGTAATGGTATCATGTAGCAAATAACCATGTTCTAAGAATTGGTTGGGGGGGGGGGGGGTGATTTAATGGTCATTTTATTTAAAGGAATTAAATAATTAAATGATTTTAAATTATTTCAGGGAATTAAGAAAAGGAAATCACAACTCAAGAGCCTCACTTTCTGCTCACAGATGTGGATAATGATCAGATTCATGAGCTGTTGATGAACGGCTGCTGAGAAAATGACACTTTTTCTTGAGGGGTGAAAGGTGAGAAGAGGAAGAGAGTGAATAAAAGCAGACAGAGAGAGGATGAAAGGCGATCGCAGGAACTGCAGTGTTACCGGTGGAGAAGAGAAACACACAAAGGGAAACGGATAGAGGAAAGAAGCACAGATGCTCTTTCTCCATGTTCAGGTGAGTGTGTGTGGAGAAGAACAACACGTGTGTGTTTCACCCGTCACTCGCTGTGATGTATTAATCTCTGCGCTCCGAACACACTGCTGGTCCTCGTCTTTGGTATTCCTTCGCCTCGGGCTGATCAAGATCTGCTTTATTCTGCTTTATCCCTCTGAACCGACAGATTCTTTCATCCGTTGCCTGAGGCTTCATGCTGTCGAGCTTCACAACGTGTGCATGTGCAAAAATACATTTTCAAACTCAAGACTGGTGTTGTGAAATCGCAAGAAAAACACTGGGTTAAAAACAACCCAATTTGTGTTGTTTTCAACCCAAGGGCTGGGTAACAGAACACATGCTGGGTTAATTTTACCCAGCAAATTGGGTTGTTTAGTTAACCCAGCATAATGGGTTGATTTAACCCAACATAGCTGATTCATTTTTACTATAATGTTGTTGTTGTTTTTTTACTTCATACATGAATTATTATATGAATGTCTACGGATTAACTTAAAGGTGACCTATAGTTCAAAATTGAATTTACCTTGGTATAGTCAAATAACAAGAGTTCAGTGCATGGACATGACATAGAGTGAATCTCAAACTGGACTGTTTTCGCATTCTCATTTAATTCACGTTTATGAAAAACACCCCTGAAAAACGGTCGGTTCTCCACACAATACCGACTGTGACGCAATAGTCGGGATCATTAATATGTACGCCTCCAAATATTTGCATAATGCCAGCCCTCAATGCCAGGCGGATCTGCGCAGCCGAAGCATGGCAGTTGCTCAGTGTGGATGTACACATGAACACAAAAGTATTTTTTAGTTCCTTCATCTGGGCCTCTGAAGAAACAATGGGTTAATTTTATTTTCTCTGGAAATTTCCAAACATTTCACCGACTGTTTCCTCAACTTGGGCCAATACAGAGCTGGCCTCGGATCGAGCTACCAAGCAACACTTTCTGATTAGTAATTGTTCAAGTTCAGACAGGTAATCTTTCTCTCAAAATCGTTCAATACTGTTTATGCATCAGTAAGTCAAGCCAGTGACTAAAATATCAGCTTCACATCGTTTCTTTTAGTAGGATGAAACTAATCGTATTTAATTTGTGAACAAATTATATACAGAAAGCGATCAAAGAACAATCTTTCCACACAGCGCGAGTTTATCTGGACACTTGCCAAACTCGTTATGAAATCAATGACGCACGTTACTGCACAACGAAGCTCTTACTGTATTTACATCATCGTGTTTGCATTGGTGAAAGCATTAGAGAGAGTGCAGAAACTGCTTTGCAATGATAAGATCTTCATTCTCGCGATCAACACACTGTCATCTGCTCAATGCTCACCATGGCAACATTTTATGTGATGGGAATAGATCTAAATACTTTAAAAACATCTCACGATTCGTTAATCTCGATAGCTGTTATAGTAAAAACGTATAATAGCAGTAGTAAAAGTATTCGGGAGAGAGTTTCACATGTAATGCGTTGCTATTTCATATGCAAGCATGTCAGCCAATCACAGCAGTGGCCGCGGTTACACTGAATCCCACAGCCAATCACAGCAGTGGCCGCGGTTACACTGAATCCCACAGCCAATCACAGCAGTGGCCGCGGTTACACTGAATCCCACAGAGACACGCCCCTTCAAACAGAGTGTTCAAATCAGAGGCTAAAAGCAGGCTAGGAAAAATGCCATTTATTTCTAAATTATGATTATTTTTTATCTAAAAAACATACTAACATTATAAGGGTAACCCAGGAAACATTATAAAATAATAAAAAAAAACATTCTAGGGCACCTTTAAATCCAACCACTGGCTTACGTGATAATTCCTTTATTTTTCCTGCGATAAATAACTCAACCCCTGTGTTATGTCATGTCTGACCCAAGATCTGGGTAACACAAGAACACTATACCCAAACACTGAGTTGGTACGTCTGACCCAGGAGCAGGGTAACACTAGAAAACTACCCAAACACTGAGTTGGTACGTCTGACCCAGGAGCAGGGTAACACTAGAAAACTACCCAACCAATGAGTTGTTACGTCTGACCCAGGAGCTGGGTTACACAAAAACTACCCAAACACTGAGTTGGTACGTCTGACCCAGGAGCAGGGTAACACTAGAAAACTACCCAAACACTGGGTTGGTACGTCTGACCCAGGAGCAGGGTAACACTAGAAAACTACCCAAACACTGGGTTGTGGCGTCTGACCCAGGAGCAGGGTAACACTAGACAACTACCCAAACACTGGGTTGTTACGTCTGACCCAGGAGCAGGGTAAGACTAGAAAACTACCCAAACACTGGGTTGTTACGTCTGACCCAGGAGCAGGGTAACACTAGAAAACTACCCAAACACTGGGTTGTTACGTCTGGCCCAGGAGCAGGGTAACACTAGAAAACTACCCAAACACTGAGTTGGTACGTCTGACCCAGGAGCTGGGTTACACAAAAACTACCCAAACACTGAGTTATTACGTCTGACCCAGGAGCTGGGTTACACAAAAACTACCCAAACACTGAGTTATTACGTCTGACCCAGGAGCAGGGTAACACTAGAAAACTAACCAAACACTGGGTTGTTACGTCTGACCCAGGAGCAGGGTAACACTAGAAAACTACCCAAACACTGGGTTATTACGTCTGACCCAGGAGCTGGGTTACACAAAAACTACCCAAACACTGAGTTATTACGTCTGACCCAGGAGCAGGGTAACACTAGAAAACTACCCAAACACTGGGTTGTTACGTCTGACCCAGGAGCTGGGTTACACAAAAACTACATAAATACTGAAAAAATAACCCAAAATGCTCAACCCAATATTTGGGTAGATATATGGGTATATAAGTGTCAAGAGTCAACAACACGATGAATAACAGCAGTTGTTGAGGAGATTCCCCCTTCCATGTAAAGCGCTTTGACCCAGAAAAGCACTATATAAATGTAAATTATTATTATTAATATACCAGTTCGAGCTCACAGAAGATTTAAAGTTTGACCAGAAAATATTTACGATTTAAGTCTCCCAAACAATGATGTTTTCAATCAAAATGAGCAATCTTCCGCTGAAGTAAAAGACCTGTCAGATTTCTGTTGCATAAGCATGAATGAATATGAGACAATTATTCAGTAACACTTTTCTCATTTTGTTAATGCATTCGTTAACATGCATTTTCAGTGAAGCTGCTTTGAAACAATATGTATTGTGAAAAACACATTAGTATTTAATCCCATTAGTATTAGTCTGCTATTGATGATAGTTAAATGCAATTGTTCATTGGTTTGTTCAGGTTTTCACAGTGCTTTTCTTTTAAAAATGTAGAGTATTAGTAAATATTAACTCTTTCACCACCAGCATTTTTTTTTAAGTTGACGGCCACCGCCAAGCGTTTGTTGATCATTTTCTCAAAAGATTCATGGCCCCAAGAATATTTTGTTGTATGAATATCTGAACATGCAATATATCAAAGGAAAGAACCGAACCTCTGCTTTTAACAACAACAACAAAATGAATTCTAGCTTCATGCATTCTTTTTTTATCAACACTTGAATGTGGGTTAGTTTCGTAAAAAAGTGACATATTGATCAAAAGAGAAAATCTTGTTTTGTTTTTTCAAAGAATGTGCGTAAGCAATGTTTCTGCTTCTTCTTACTTTCGAATTGCTTACACTTATGATTATCAATCTTAACTTTCTTCATTCCAGGCGGCTCGTGCTATGACATGCGTATTGAAATGCTCAGGTAAGATGATGTAAAATTAAGTCAAGTCAAGTCAAGTCACCTTTATTTATATAGCGCTTTTTACAATACAGATTGTATCAAAGCGCTTCACAGTGATAACATGAAAACAATATAACGAAAACAATATAACAATATAACAACGTTTGTTTCTAAAAGAAATTGCGTCAACGTCCACCTTAAGTAAGGCAGATCAATAATATTATTGAATATTAAATGTTAAATGTCCCCAACTAAGCAAGCCAAAATCCAAGGCAACAGTGGCAAGGAACCAAAACTCCATCAGGTGACAGAATGGAGAAAAAAACCTTGGGAGAAACCAGACTCAGTCGGGGGGCCAGTTCTCCTCTGGCCAACGGAAGAACAGTGCATGATTCGGGCAGCATTACAAGTCAGATTGGATCGGAACATTTAGAGTATTTTTTTGGAAGTCCAAGTATGCACGCCGGTCTTAAGACGAGTTGTTGAGGATCAGTGGCGTCCACCATAGAGAGTCCATATCGCCCGTGTTGAGTCGTCACTTCATAGGCTTTGTGGTTGGAGCATCTGAAGTCTCCGTGAGAGACCAGTCTTCTGTCTGTGCCGTCTTTGCTCGCTTTCATCCTTTTATTCTCATGCACTGACTTCACTGAACTGAACAGCCAATCAGAGTCAAGTCAAGTCAAGTCACATTTATTTATATAGCGCTTTTCACAATACAGATTGCATCAAAGCAGCTTCACAGTGATAACATGAAAGTAGTACAACACAGTTCAATAATATTGTTGAATATTAAATATCCCCAACTAAGCAAGCCAAAAGCAAGGCGACAAGAGTGACCGATTCAACATGCTGAATCGCCGGATTGGTGTGTCACGGCCCTAATGTTAACGGCCCTAACTCTAAAGTGTTTCTAAATTACTTTCTAAATGTTGTAGAGATGATTTAGCTGCCAAAAATCACTAACCCGAAGCCAGATCTTCAACGAGGGTTTGAATCTGTTATATCCATCATACTCAGGTCATGTGCGCGGCAGGGAAAGGATCTGTGTCCTAGATTAGCCTCGCTCGAGGAGAGCTCAGACTGTGATTATGAGTTCTGGAAGATGTTTTTCCTCACAGGCCTGCGGTTCATCGTCCTCGAACCCGCGACGAACGCTGACACACTCATTACACCTGACCAGACGCTGAAGCTCGTGCAGGAAACATTGATCAGTGCGTGAAACTGTTGAGCTTCATTTGAGATTAAAGAGGTCATGTGATGCTATTTTAAAAGGTCATAAGGACTTTGTTTATTGTTGAACATGCTTTAATGTTCACATACTGCACATTATTGCAGCTCCTCTATTCCCAGTCTGTCTGAAACACTTGATTTCTACAAAGCCCCGCCTTCAGAAAAGCCTAGTGTGCTGTGATTGGCCAGCTGACCCAGTGCGCTCTGATTGGCCATCTGACCCAGTGTGCTCTGAGAAGGCCAGCTGGCTCAGAGTGCTGTGATTGGCCAGCTGGCTCAGAGTGCTGTGATTGGCCAGCTGGCTCAGAGTGCTGTGATTGGCCAGCTGACCCAGTGTGCTCTGATTGGCCAGCTGACCCAGTGCGCTCTGATTGGCCAGCTGACCCAGTGCGCTCTGATTGGCCATCTGACCCAGTGCGCTCTGATTGGCCAGCTGACCCAGTGTGCTGTGATTGACCAGCTGACCCAGTGTGCTGTGATTGGCCAGCTGACCCAGTGTGCTGTGATTGGCCATCTGACCCAGTACGCTCTGATTGGCCAGCTGACCCAGTGTGCTGTGATTGGCCAGCTGACCCAGTGTGCTGTGATTGGCCATCTGACCCAGTGCGCTCTGATTGGCCAGCTGACCCAGTGTGCTGTGATTCGCCAGCTAACCCAGTGCACTCTGATTGGCCATCTGACCCAGTGCACTCTGATTGGCCATCTGACCCAGTGCTCTCTCTGATTGGCCATCTGACCCCGTGCACTCTGATTGGCCAGCTGACCCAGTGCACTCTGATTGGCCATCTGACCCAGTGTGCTCTGATTGGCCATCTGACCCAGTGCGCTCTGATTGGCCAGCTGACCCAGTCTGCTGTGATTGGCCAGCTGACTCAGTCTGCTGTGATTGGCCAGCTGACCCAGTCTGCTGTGATTGGCCAGCTGACCCAGTCTGCTGTGATTGGCCAGCTGACTCAGTCTGCTGTGATTGGCCAGCTGACCCAGTCTGCTGTAATTGGCCATCTGACCCAGTGTCAAGTCTGGTCAAGTCATCTTCATTTATATAGTAGATTGTTTCAAAGCAACTTTACAAAGATTAACATACAATTTACGGTAACAGAGATTGTTTTGGCTTCACAGCGATTTTTGAATAACGTTATTTCCAGCTAAAGTTGGAAATATGGCCAATCAGTGC
>NW_026606626.1:195000-200000 GCF_029890125.1 Rhinichthys klamathensis goyatoka | reverse complement strand
CATCTTCTTCGCCGTTACGTTTGTGTGCTCGGCGGCAAGACCGTTTTGTGTTTGAGCGCCCCCAAGTTGTGTTTTACTGTAACTTCAGAAGCTCCAGACACGTGAGCAAAAGCGGCAATCTCATTGGTCGGATAGTTTTTGACGCGGCGCGTCAAACCAAAAAAACCAACCCGAGGCGTTTTTTAAAAAATGACGCTTTTACGCGTGGTGTTTTTCATGTCGGTGTGCACACTCACATAGGCGCCCTTTGTTTAGTCACGAGGCGTTAAACGTCGGTGAATAACGCGTGCGAAATTCGTCCCGGTGTGAACAGGCCTTTACAGAGATAAACATATAATTTAAGGTAACAGAGATTGTTTTGGGTTTTATAGCGGTTCTTTTTATACCATCATGGTAACACACATGAAATTTCAATAAACATTAATTCAACAACATTAAATGTAACATAAACCCCTAATGTACATAACGGATTAGAAAAGAACTAAGAAAACAGTTATTTCAACAAAAATAAATCAAATGTGAAGTGTCACGCAGGGAATTGTGGGAATGTTTTTTTTACGTTTTTTCACTGTAAATTATACAATGAGTTGTTCTTTTTCACTTTCAAAAACGGTATTTTACAGTAAAATTACATTAAATGTACCGTTAGATCTATCACAGTTATTTACTGTATGTAGTAAGGAAACTTTATGTTAACCAATTAACAGTTTTGCACTGTAGCATTTTTACAGTCTTTTACCGTTAAAATCACGATAATTTTTTACAGTGTTGTACACTGCAAATGGCTAATAAAGTGAATCTGAATCGGAGCCAGGTTTTTAATCTCCGAAGACAGCTGAAGCTTCTTTCAGGCTTTGCTGAAGAAACAGGGCTAACAAGGAGCAACCTCACAAGTGTTTCCACTTGGTCAAAGAGTTGGCGGACTTCTGCAAACATATTCCGAAGAGTGTTTACAGCCTCAGTTGACTGATAATTATACTTGGATTTGAACATTGCTAATTGCACCCTCAGTGAAGCCCAGTGCAATTCTGGATATTGTTCCAACAGACCACCATCAGACTCTCCTGTCAACAGTCCCTTTTCAATAGACCTGACGTTACCAGCCCCTCCGGCTCAAATCTGACTTGAAACTGCAAATTGACAACATCCAAGACAGGCAGTTTCGGGGGCTTTCGAGCACGGGGCATTTCAGTTGGAGAGTTACACATTTGTGTTGCTTTGTTGTAGACACTTTGGAGTGCATCCTCTTTTTTGCAATTGTGTCCTTCACACAGTTGACAGCAGCTGGCATTCAATCTACTGTCTGAGAAGCATTGAGACACTCCAGCTCTTCTGTCACTTCTAAGGCAAGTAAAAGGCCAAGCAAAATTTGCCTTTTTGAAATCTATCAAACAACCCATTTGCCCTGCAAGCTGACTCTCAGGGCCAGATGTACGTACATTTGCGAACGCAGCGTTAATACCGCCATGGCCAAGACTCAGAAACCGCTTGATGTGAAACCGCAGTGTGTGTGTTATATACCAAACCTGCAGTTCATCAGGTAATCAGCGCCTGTCCACACACACTATACCGTAAATTGCGCGAATTTAAACGCGCAACTGAATGGGCCTTGTCCTCTCACTGCTGATGCTGTGACTGTTTGAGATGATCCTGATGCCAATAATTGTAATGTACAGGCCCGTCGGAACAGGACAGGCAAACCAAGCAATTGCTTGGGGCCCCGAGCTGGACTGGGGCCCCAAGACAACGACTGTTTAAGAATAAAATGCAACGACAAACTGTGAGCGCCCCTTTGATAGTCAATGCAGTAAAGTGCAATGACACTGTTATCGGAATCCCCCTCAAGGGGCCCCCTCAGTAGTCGCTGACAGCAGCCATCCAACCACGCGATCTCTGCTGCCGGCAAAATACAAACCTCCTCGGGAGTCATCATGAAGCGGAATTATGCTTCAGGAAGCCAGAAAAGAAAGAAAAGAAAGGAAGAGAAGGTTAAGAAAAATACCAGATAGTGGTAAAGTAATAAATTACACTGCATAAAAATAGCTCTACTTGTCTTGTACAAATGGTGTAATTTTGCAGCAGGTAACATTAGGCTAGCAAAAATATGTTTATGTTAGCTACCTGCCTGACGGCAAATGCTGCTTGTAACGAACAGTTAGTGCAAATTTTTTTTCGAACGGACGGAATATGGTTAACGTTACATACTGTAATATGTTTTTTAACGGTTTAAGGAGTTCCAGAATCACTGTTTATCGTATTTAATGACATGACATTGCTATAGCTAATAGCTTTTGATGAAAGTTGCATAGCATAACTATTCCACCGTGATAATCTATTTACCAATGGGGGTTAGGAAAACCACACAATAAATTCCTGCTTGGGGGGCCTCCATGTCCATTTTGCTTGGGGCCCCCAAATTCCTTCAAACGGCCCTGGTAATGTAGCGAGGAGTTTAACAACTGCTGGAAGGGAACGCTGAGTCGGAGATTCGATGTCATCTTTGATTTCTCCCAGTAACTGTAATATTGCGTAGCTGCTTAATCTGTAACGCTTAATGATTTCGTTTTCACTCAACTGAAAAAGTGTGATTCTTTTGGCAAAAATCTTCTCAGCTCGTCTCCTTCGCCGATGTCTTCGTCTTGCTCGGATTACAGCTGCCGTTTCACCGGGAGGCGTACGCCATAAACCCGCTTCCTAAGTTACTCCTGCTTTTAAGAGGCGGAGAATCTTCAGCGCAAAATAGAGGCGCGCTTTCACCGGCTTCTTCAGTACATAACGCGGAATACACAATTAGGCGCAGTTTACGCTTCCCCTCCCATCTCTTTATGGGACACTCCCACTTTCCCCTTGAATGCATATGCATTTTGCCATTTTCAGTTCCCGCGACAGGCAGTGTGATCGGTTCACGAGCCGCTTTAACTGAGCGATCTGTCAGACACATTAAAGAGACACAAAACTGTATTTATTGTTTACATTTCTTTAAGAAATGACACAATTTTAAAGTTGACACTTTGTTTCATTCCAAAGATAAGCTGGTCTGTCAGTGTGTTGTCAGTGTCCTCTCTGCTCCGCGATGTGTGTTTCACTGCGTGAGAACATGGTGTGTGTGTGTGTGTGTGTGTGTGTGTGTGTGTGTGTGTGTGTGTGTGTGTGTGTGTGTGTGTGTGTGTGTGTGTGTGTGTGTGTGTGTGTGTGGCTTGTCGGACATAGCAACAGTAACTAAAGGGGGCGAGTCTTTTAAGTCACTGTGGGTCACATACTACTGTTCAAAATAAATTAAATAAATTCATACTTTTATTCAGCAATTAAATTGATCAAAGTGACAGTAAAGACAGTAGTGTGTGTGTGTGTGTGTGTGTGTGTGTGTGTGTGTGTGTGTGTGTGTGTGTGTGTGTGTGTGTGTGTGTGTGTGTGTGTGTGTGTGTGTGTGTGTGTGTGTGTGTGTGTGTGTGTGTGTGTGTGTGTGTGTGAACGAGCGAGCGTGCGTGCGTGTGTGTGATTGAGTGAGTGTGGTTTAGCATATAACAAATTTGATGAAAGTAATAAGAATAGAGGATGTATAAATATACACACCCACACACACACATACATACACACTAGGGGTGTAACGATACACAATACTGACGGTTCGGTTTTCCCACGGTTTTGACTCTTGGTTCAGTTCGGCTTAGAAAGCTAAAATTGCTTTTTGTGTGTGTGTTTTCTTTAACAGTGGTTTAATGAAAAAATTGTGTCTTTGTCTTTAAATTAATTAAATTACAATTCAACGTTTTGCAAGCATTAAAAAAAAATCTGCTAATGCTGTAAACTATATAGGGAGCCACACATTACTATAAGATTAAAGGTTAACAACAGAGCCTAGACTTTTATATATTCAGATGTTATTTATATAATAATCAACACCCAACACATTGTATGAAAACATGTAAACTGAACGTAAGGCAGTTTTTGCATTAACTTATGTTTTTACTCTAATTTGTTATTGAAATATAATAATTGACACAGTTGCTGTCATCTTCATGAAAGATATTTTAAACATAGCCTACAATAAATAATCAAGATTAACAGGTTAAGTAAAATATAATATATAGGCTAATATAATGCATTTATTTAGTGCAAGAGTTAATTTATCTAGGACCCAACAAGCTGTGGACACTGAATGACTTCTGCTGAGGTAAATATAATGCTAGTGACAAGCTATGCGGTTTTATTGACGTCTTTCCGCTGCTGAAACACTGATTGAGCGATTACACGAGTTATGATGCCTTTCAGTAAGTTTACTGTATCTTTCAACATACCTCAGGTGTCCATTCATGTTTATTCTGTAACTGAGGAAGAGATGATCGCGTTTACTCGCGCTCGCGCTGCCGCTTGAAATGAGGAGCTAGTAGGCTACAGTGATCTGTCATTGTAGAGCCAAAACGGTTTGAATTTCGTGATCAAATAGTCAGAATTTGAAAGATTACACCTTGCTTATTATTATTGGTGTTAATGGTCGTTAGGCTACAAAACTGAATTCGTTGTGTACACATAAGACCTTAGGTCTGATGAGCCGGGTGGGCGGGGCCGGGGTAGCAGGGGGCGGGGCGTGTTCGGTACGCCATCAGAGTATCGCGATTCGAATCGTGGGTTCTGTATCGCGGTTTTTCGGTTCGGGTTTGAATATCGTTACACCCCTAATACACACACACACACACATTGGGTCTCATTCATGAAACATTCGTAAATATACAAGTAGCCTAAATATTAGAGTGATTTGCGTGTAAAGAGACCTTCCCGAAAACTCATCTCATTCACAAATACTTCGTAAATGTCAGATGTGATAGTGTGTGTGTGTGTGTGTGTGTGTGTGTGTGTGTGTGTGTGTGTGTGTGTGTGTGTGTGTGTGTGTGTGTGTGTGTGTGTGTGTGTGTGTGTGTGTGTGTGTTTGTGTGTGTGTGTGTGTGTTTAATGAATTCCAATCGCGTGCACGCTCAATCTCAATTACCATAAATCCCGCC
>NW_026606626.1:145000-187500 GCF_029890125.1 Rhinichthys klamathensis goyatoka | reverse complement strand
TACTCAAGTAAAGTACAGTACAGATACTCAAGTAAAGTAAAGTACAGATACTCAAGTAAAGTAAAGTACAGATACTCAAGTAAAGTAAAGTACAAATACTCAAGTAAAGTACAGTACAGATACTCAAGTAAAGTACAGTACAGATACTCAAGTAAAGTACAGTACAGATACTCAAGTAAAGTACAGTACAGATACTCAAGTAAAGTACAGTACAGTACTCAAGTAAAGTAAAGTACAAATACTCAAGTAAAGTACAGTACAGATACTCAAGTAAAGTACAGTACAGATACTCAAGTAGTGTACAGATACTCAAGTAAAGTAAAGTACAGTACTCAAGTAAAGTAAAGTACAGATACTCAAGTAAAGTAAAGTACAGATACTCAAGTAAAGTAAAGTACAAATACTCAAGTAAAGTACAGTACAGATACTCAAGTAAAGTACAGTACAGATACTCAAGTAAAGTACAGTACAGATACTCAAGTAAAGTACAGTACAGATACTCAAGTAAAGTACAGTACAGTACTCAAGTAAAGTAAAGTACAAATACTCAAGTAAAGTACAGTACAGATACTCAAGTAAAGTACAGTACAGATACTCAAGTAGTGTACAGATACTCAAGTAAAGTAAAGTACAGTACTCAAGTAAAGTACAGTACAGTACTCAAGTAAAGTAAAGTACAGTACTCAAGTAAAGTACAGTACAGTACTCAAGTAAAGTACAGTACAGATACTCAAGTAGTGTACAGATACTCAAGTAAAGTAAAGTACAGTACTCAAGTAAAGTAAAGTACAGTACTCAAGTAAAGTACAGTACAGATACTCAAGTAAAGTAAAGTACAGTACTCAAGTAAAGTACAGTACAGTACTCAAGTAAAGTACAGTACAGATACTCAAGTAAAGTACAGTACAGTACTCAAGTAAAGTACAGTACAGATACTCAAGTAAAGTACAGTACAGATACTCAAGTAAAGTACAGTACAGATACTCAAGTAAAGTAAAGTACAGTACTCAAGTAAAGTACAGTACAGTACTCAAGTAAAGTAAAGTACAGATACTCAAGTAAAGTAAAGTACAGATACTCAAGTAAAGTAAAGTACAGATACTCAAGTAAAGTAAAGTACAGATACTCAAGTAAAGTACAGTACAGTACTCAAGTAAAGTAAAGTACAGTACAGATACTCAAGTAAAGTACAGTACAGATACTCAAGTAAAGTACAGATACTCAAGTACAGTAAAGTACAGATACTCAAGTAAAGTACAGTACAGTACTCAAGTAAAGTAAAGTACAGATACTCAAGTAAAGTACAGTACAGATACTCAAGTAAAGTAAAGTACAGATACTCAAGTAAAGTACAGTACAGTACTCAAGTAAAGTAAAGTACAGATACTCAAGTAAAGTAAAGTACAGATACTCAAGTAAAGTAAAGTACAGATACTCAAGTAAAGTACAGTACAGTACTCAAGTAAAGTAAAGTACAGTACTCAAGTAAAGTACAGTACAGTACTAAAGTAAAGTAAAGTACAGATACTCAAGTAAAGTACAGTACAGTACTCAAGTAAAGTACAGTACAGTACTCAAGTAAAGTACAGTACAGTACTCAAGTAAAGTACAGTACAGATACTCACGTAAAGTACAGTACAGTACTCAAGTAAAGTACAGTACAGATACTCAAGTAAAGTACAGTACAGATACTCAAGTAAAGTACAGTACAGATACTCAAGTAAAGTACAGTACAGTACTCAAGTAAAGTACAGTACAGTACTCAAGTAAAGTAAAGTACAAATACTCAAGTAAAGTAAAGTACAGTACTCAAGTAAAGTACAGTACATTACTCAAGTAAAGTACAGTACAGTACTCAAGTAAAGTAAAGTACAGTACTCAAGTAAAGTACAGTACAGAAACTCAAGTAAAGTAAAGTACAGTACTCAAGTAAAGTACAGTACAGTACTCAAGTAAAGTAAAGTACAGATACTCAAGTACAGTAAAGTACAGATACTCAAGTAAAGTAAAGTACAGATACTCAAGTAAAGTACAGATACTCAAGTAAAGTAAAGTACAGATACTCAAGTAAAGTACAGTACAGATACTCAAGTAAAGTAAAGTACAGTACAGATACTCAAGTAAAGTACAGATACTCAAGTAAAGTAAAGTACAGATACTCAAGTAAAATACAGTACAGTACTCAAGTAAAGTAAAGTACAGTACAGATACGCAAGTAAAGTACAGTACAGATACTCAAGTAAAGTAAAGTACAGATACTCAAGTAAAGTACAGTACAGTACTCAAGTAAAGTAAAGTACAGTACAGATACTCAAGTAAAGTAAAGTACAGATACTCAAGTAAAGTACAGTACAGTACTCAAGTAAAGTAAAGTACAGATACTCAAGTAAAGTAAAGTACAGATACTCAAGTAAAGTAAAGTACAGATACTCAAGTAAAGTACAGTACAGTACTCAAGTAAAGTAAAGTACAGTACTCAAGTAAAGTACAGTACAGTACTAAAGTAAAGTAAAGTACAGATACTCAAGTAAAGTACAGTACAGTACTCAAGTAAAGTACAGTACAGTACTCAAGTAAAGTACAGTACAGTACTCAAGTAAAGTACAGTACAGTACTCAAGTAAAGTACAGTACAGATACTCAAGTAAAGTACAGTACAGTACTCAAGTAAAGTACAGTACAGATACTCAAGTAAAGTACAGTACAGATACTCAAGTATAGTACAGTACAGTACTCAAGTAAAGTACAGTACAGTACTCAAGTAAAGTAAAGTACAAATACTCAAGTAAAGTAAAGTACAGTACTCAAGTAAAGTACAGTACAGTACTCAAGTAAAGTACAGTACAGTACTCAAGTAAAGTAAAGTACAGTACTCAAGTAAAGTACAGTACAGAAACTCAAGTAAAGTAAAGTACAGTACTCAAGTAAAGTACAGTACAGAAACTCAAGTAAAGTAAAGTACAGTACTCAAGTAAAGTACAGTACAGTACTCAAGTAAAGTACAGTACAGTACTCAAGTAAAGTAAAGTACAAATACTCAAGTAAAGTAAAGTACAGTACTCAAGTAAAGTACAGTACAGTACTCAAGTAAAGTACAGTACAGTACTCAAGTAAAGTAAAGTACAGTACTCAAGTAAAGTACAGTACAGAAACTCAAGTAAAGTAAAGTACAGTACTCAAGTAAAGTACAGTACAGAAACTCAAGTAAAGTAAAGTACAGTACTCAAGTAAAGTACAGTACAGTACTCAAGTAAAGTAAAGTACAGATACTCAAGTACAGTAAAGTACAGATACTCAAGTAAAGTAAAGTACAGATACTCAAGTAAAGTACAGATACTCAAGTAAAGTAAAGTACAGATACTCAAGTAAAGTACAGTACAGATACTCAAGTAAAGTAAAGTACAGTACAGATACTCAAGTAAAGTACAGATACTCAAGTAAAGTAAAGTACAGATACTCAAGTAAAATACAGTACAGTACTCAAGTAAAGTAAAGTACAGTACAGATACGCAAGTAAAGTACAGTACAGATACTCAAGTAAAGTAAAGTACAGATACTCAAGTAAAGTACAGTACAGTACTCAAGTAAAGTAAAGTACAGTACAGATACTCAAGTAAAGTAAAGTACAGATACTCAAGTAAAGTACAGTACAGTACTCAAGTAAAGTAAAGTACAGATACTCAAGTAAAGTAAAGTACAGATACTCAAGTAAAGTAAAGTACAGATACTCAAGTAAAGTACAGTACAGTACTCAAGTAAAGTAAAGTACAGTACTCAAGTAAAGTACAGTACAGTACTAAAGTAAAGTAAAGTACAGATACTCAAGTAAAGTACAGTACAGTACTCAAGTAAAGTACAGTACAGTACTCAAGTAAAGTACAGTACAGTACTCAAGTAAAGTACAGTACAGTACTCAAGTAAAGTACAGTACAGATACTCAAGTAAAGTACAGTACAGTACTCAAGTAAAGTACAGTACAGATACTCAAGTAAAGTACAGTACAGATACTCAAGTATAGTACAGTACAGTACTCAAGTAAAGTACAGTACAGTACTCAAGTAAAGTAAAGTACAAATACTCAAGTAAAGTAAAGTACAGTACTCAAGTAAAGTACAGTACAGTACTCAAGTAAAGTACAGTACAGTACTCAAGTAAAGTAAAGTACAGTACTCAAGTAAAGTACAGTACAGAAACTCAAGTAAAGTAAAGTACAGTACTCAAGTAAAGTACAGTACAGTACTCAAGTAAAGTAAAGTACAGATACTCAAGTACAGTAAAGTACAGATACTCAAGTAAAGTAAAGTACAGATACTCAAGTAAAGTACAGATACTCAAGTAAAGTAAAGTACAGATACTCAAGTAAAGTACAGATACTCAAGTAAAGTAAAGTACAGATACTCAAGTAAAGTACAGTACAGATACTCAAGTAAAGTAAAGTACAGTACAGATACTCAAGTAAAGTACAGATACTCAAGTAAAGTAAAGTACAGATACTCAAGTAAAATACAGTACAGTACTCAAGTAAAGTAAAGTACAGTACAGATACGCAAGTAAAGTACAGTACAGATACTCAAGTAAAGTAAAGTACAGATACTCAAGTAAAGTACAGTACAGTACTCAAGTAAAGTAAAGTACAGTACAGATACTCAAGTAAAGTACAGTACAGATACTTAAGTAAAGTACAGTACAGATACTCAAGTAAAGTAAAGTACAGTACTCAAGTAAAGTACAGTACAGATACTCAAGTAAAGTAAAGTACAGTACTCAAGTAAAGTACATTACAGTACTCAAGTAAAGTAAAGTACAGATACTCAAGTAAAGTAAAGTACAGATACTCAAATAAAGTAAAGTACAGTACTCAAGTAAAGTACAGTACAGATACTCAAGTAAAGTAAAGTACAGATACTCAAGTAAAATAAAGTACAGTACTCAAGTAAAGTACAGTACAGTACTCAAGTAAAGTAAAGTACAGATACTCAAGTAAAGTAAAGTACAGATACTCAAGTAAAGTAAACTACAGATACTTAAGTAAAGTACAGTACAGTACTCAAGCAAAGTACAGTACAGATACTCAAGTAAAGTACAGTACAGTACTCAAGTAAAGTACAGTACAGTACTCAAGTAAATTACAGTACAGTACTCAAGTAAAGTAAAGTACAAATACTCAAGTAAAGTACAGTACAGATACTCAAGTAAAGTAAAGTACAGATACTCAAGTAAAGTAAAGTACAGTACTCAAGTAAAGTACAGTACAGTACTCAAGTAAAGTACAGTACAGTACTCAAGTAAAGTAAAGTACAGTACAGATATCCAAGTAAAGTACAGTACAGATACTCAAGTAAAGTAAAGTACAGATACTCAAGTAAAGTAAAGTACAGATACTCAAGTAAAGTACAGTACAGTACAGTACTCAAGTAAAGTAAAGTAAAGTACAGATACTCAAGTAAAGTACAGTACAGTACTCAAGTAAAGTAAAGTACAAATACTCAAGTAAAGTACAGTA
Organism: Rhinichthys klamathensis goyatoka; assembly: GCF_029890125.1. Classification (NCBI taxonomy): domain Eukaryota; kingdom Metazoa; phylum Chordata; class Actinopteri; order Cypriniformes; family Leuciscidae; genus Rhinichthys; species Rhinichthys klamathensis. The sequence continues at coordinate 181,998 of NW_026606626.1, read as the reverse complement.
CAGATACTCAAGTAAAGTACAGTACAGATACTCAAGTAAAGTACAGTACAGATACTCAAGTAAAGAACAGTACAGTACTCAAGTAAAGTACAGTACAGATACTCAAGTAAAGTACAGTACAGATACTCAAGTAAAGTACAGTACAGTACTCAAGTAAAGTACAGTACAGTACTCAAGTAAAGTAAAGTACAGATACTCAAGTAAAGTACAGTACTCAAGTAAAGTAAAGTACATTACTCAAGTAAAGTACAGTACTCAAGTAAAGTAAAGTACAGTACTCAAGTAAAGTACAGTACAGTACTCAAGTAAAGTACAGTACAGATACTCAAGTAAAGTAAAGTACAGTACTCAAGTATAGTAAAGTACAGTACTCAAGTAAAGTAAAGTACAGATACTCAAGTAAAGTAAAGTACAGTACTCAAGTAAAATACAGTACAGTACTCAAGTAAAGTACAGTACAGATACTCAAGTAAAGTAAAGTACAGTACTCAAGTAAAGTACAGTACAGTACTCAAGTAAAGTAAAGTACAGTACTCAAGTAAAGTACAGTACAGATACTCAAGTAAAGTAAAGTACAGTACTCAAGTAAAGTACAGTACAGTACTCAAGTAAAGTAAAGTACAGTACTCAAGTAAAGTACAGTACAGTACTCAAGTAAAGTACAGTACAGTACTCAAGTAAAGTACAGTACAGTAATCAAGTAAAGTACAGTACAGATACTCAAGTAAAGTAAAGTACAGTACTCAAGTAAAGTAAAGTACAGTACTCAAGTAAAGTAAAGTACAGATACTCAAGTAAAGTACAGTACAGATACTCAAGTAAAGTAAAGTACAGTACTCAAGTAAAGTAAAGTACAGTACTCAAGTAAAGTAAAGTACAGATACTCAAGTAAAGTACAGTACTCAAGTAAAGTACAGTACAGTACTCAAGTAAAGTACAGTACAGATACTCAAGTAAAGTACAGTACAGTACTCAAGTAAAGTACAGTACAGTACTCAAGTAAAGTAAAGTACAGATACTCAAGTAAAGTACAGTACAAATACTCAAGTAAAGTACAGTACAGATACTCAAGTAAAGTAAAGTACAGATACTCAAGTAAAGTACAGTACAGATACTCAAGTAAAGTAAAGTACAGTACTCAAGTAAAGTAAAGTACAGATACTCAAGTAAAGTAAAGTACAGTACTCAAGTAAAGTACAGTACAGTACTCAAGTAAAGTACAGTACAGATACTCAAGTAAAGTACAGTACAGATACTCAAGTAAAGTACAGTACAGATACTCAAGTAAAGTACAGTACAGATGCTCAAGTAAAGTAAAGTACAGTACTCAAGTAAAGTAAAGTACAGTACTCAAGTAAATATTCATGTGCTAGAGAACACTGCGCTTCATACCGTATCCCATGATGCAATGCTCCACTCGATATTTAACATATCCTTCCTGTGTCATTATTTGACTGACAAAAGGAAATACATTTTTACTAGTGCTGGGCAAGTTAACGCGTTATTATCGCGTTGACGCATTTATTAATTAATGCCGACAATTTTTTTATCGCGCGTTAACGCAGTTTTTTTTATTATTATTATTTTGAAAGTCCGTTGCTCACTGGCTCTGAATACACATAGGCCTACAGTCAAACCATGATCACAGGAGGGGTGCAATGTTGGTCAGCCAGCAAATAACCCACCCAAACAAGCAGTGGAGAGGCTTTGGCAGGTTCTCTCAGGTGAACAGAAAGGGAGACAGCGCTCCGCGAGTGAATAACAGGCGCTCTATGGATAGTAACCATGGCAACGGCTTCTGTGCGCTACGCAGCTGTAGTCTTTTTAACTTAAATTAAAATTATACATAACTTTACCTGATAGGCCTGCGTTTAGTTTAGCGGGGATCTCTGCCATGTGAATTCCCTGCTGTTGATGTCCTGATAACTATTTAGATTCTGGAAACTCACAAACAGCGAGCCGAGGATCAGTCTCTCTTCCAATGTTTTGTGCTGCGCGTCGTGTAGAAAAAGTTAGATAATTCCACTTCGGCAACGCGCGGGCGCGTGCGTGAGGCGAGCATGACCGCAGCAGTTTCACAGGAACGCACCCACTTGTCGCTGCACCTGTGCTCGACCACTTCACCTCACTCTAGGCTGATTTATAATTCTGTGTCGGACCTACGTGGAGCCTCGACGCTATAGACTACGCGTTGGTTTTAAATGCACTATGTGTATTTATTGTGTAAAGGGAATACTGCTGGTATAAAAGCACCTTATTTGTTTAAAGTTTTTGCAAACCACATGTTATTGCACTTTTGTAGCAGTACATTTAAATCTAAAGTGCGCAATACAGTACTTTAGAATTCATTATTCAATTTTGCGCGTAACAATGCGATTAATCGCGATAAAAAAATGTAATCGTTGCCCAGCACTAATTTTTACACAAAATTGCATTATAAATGCAACAAGTTTTTTTCTGAGATGTTAGCAGGATGAGGCCCACTGGTGTTATTTTTCATTTTTCTTTTCTTTTTAGTTTTTTTATCAAGTTAAACTATATGAAAATTAAATTAAAAATAACTAAATGATAATTAAAATAACAAATAATTAAAAAAGAAAATATTTTTAAGGATTAATAATAATTCAAATAATAAATAATTACAAACTAAAATAATTTAAGTGTTGTAAATATTTAAGCTAAATGAAAGTAAAATAGTTAAATATAAAAAATAATTAAATAATAATTATAATAAATAATAACTGAAAACCAGAATAATTGTAAGTATTTTATATATTTAAAGTAAATGAAAATAAACTAGTTAAATAAATAAAAATTAGAATAATCAATAATTAAAAACTATAAATATATATAATACTTAAATTTCTTTTAGTTTTAATAAAAATAACAATCCTGCCACTCAGGTCAGTGGATTAAGCTTATAAAGAAATATCTATCATTGTTTACTCTGTAACTGTTTCGTTTTTAATTTGTCCAGAATGAGGAGTATGTCAAATATGCAATAAGAGAATTTCATCCTGAAGTCATGAGAGATGCAGTCAAGTCTGTTTATTTTAATGTACATTGCTTATAGTTGCACATAAATGTTCTTAAGCAAAAATAGATAGTGATTTCTGCTGGATCAGCATGTGTGAACTGAACAGTCATGATTCTCACGGCTGCAGGAGGAGTGTGTGTGTGTGTGTGTGTGTGTGTGTGTGTGTGTGTGTGTGTGTGTGTGTGTGTGTGTGTGTGTGTGTGTGTGTGTGTGTGTGTGTGTGTGTGTGTGTGTGTGGGTGTTGATGATCGGGCTTGTGTCTTCCTGTTGTGGTGAAGATCACACAGGTTTAGTCTTCAGCGGCTCACCGCGACGGGTCATCTTCATCATGTGCTGATATATATGAGATTAAACAGAGCCGAGTGAGACGAGACTGATAGACGAGCGTCTAGACACTCAACAGACGCTTTTTCCGAGCATTGTTTGCTGGCATTTAACAGGACTGAAAACAGGAAACCTGCCACATAACACACACACGCACACACACTCACACATACACTATAGACACACATATAATATATATATAAATATATACTCACATATTTTACACACACACACACACACACACACACACACACACAAACACACACACACTCACACATACACACTCTCTCACACTCACACACTCATACACACACACACACACACACACACACACACACACACACTCACTCACAAACACACACACACACACACTCACACATACACACACTCTCTCTCTCTCTCTCTCTCTCTCTCTCTCTCTCTCTCTCTCACACACACACACACACACACACAAACACACACACTCACACATACACACTCTCACACACAAACAAACACACTCTCTCTCTCTCTCACACACACACACTAACACACACACACTCACAAAAACACACACACTCACACATACACACTCTCACACACATACATGCACACACACTCTCTCTCTCACACACACACACACACACACACACTCTCTCTCTCTCTCTCTCACACACACACATATCTCTCACACACACAGTGTATACAGTCCATACATCTCTCCCACACAGTATACATACACACACACACACACACACATGCACACTCACACATACACACTCACAAACACACACACTCACTCACAAACACTCACTCACAAACACACACACTCACTCACACATACACACTCACACATACACACTCACACTCACACACATACATACACTCTCTCTCTCTCTCTCTCTCTCTCTCTCTCTCTCTCTCTCTCTCTCTCTCTCTCTCTCTCACACACACACACACACACACACACACACACACACACACACACTCAATGAGTTCCCCAAACACATGTGACAAAGACATGTGAAAGTATGATTTTATACATCATACAGAAGTCTAAGGGTTTCACAGACGAGGCTTAAACTAGGCCTGGACTAAAGCGCATGTCTGAGCTGTTTATCTGACAGCAGATCTTAAAATACATCAGTGTGAGTGTTTCGTCTCCAGATGCACATCAGTAATGAACATCAGTAATGCACATCAGTAATGTGTTTTTCTAAGGCACGTTTATAAAAGCAACTGAAATGTCCCAACTGAACTGAGGCCTAACCCTGGCTTAACCTAAGCCTTGTCTGTGAACCCAGGCCTATTTAAGGACATATTTATGTCAGATTTAGCATTAAATCACATGATTTTTCACTATGTTGGGGCAAAACCTAAAATATGTGGATTTTGAAGTAGAAATTGCCAAACCATGAGCATCAAATGAGCCACAGTCACATGATCCTCCACCAATGGGAGTCAGTGCTGTAGAGATGATGGTGCGACTGCACTGATGATCCACCAGGGGGCGTCACACACACACGCTGGGAATATAAATCATCACACTTCCCCAGTGGATTAATCATAGTGCATTTAGACTGAGTCTTATAAAATGTTATGTTTGAATATGCAAATGAGGCATCGTCCAATTATATATTTACTAATTTGCATACATTTCCAGAACAGAGATGTGAACATTGGACAAATTCAGGTTCATAATTCTTGTTTGATTTGTTGACATGTTAGTTAAAGGTTTTCTCTTTTTATCACTCCATAAATCAGAAAATACTGTGAAAAGGTAGGCTTTCAAAATTGACTAGTGCATGCAAAAATTTGAAAAATGTTCTAAGAACGTTTTGCTAATTTTATGTTATGAAAATGTTATTTCTGAGTGTTCTCTGAACGTTCAAAACGTCTAGTTTTTTTGTTTCTCTTGGTAATTTCCCCCCAAAAAAGTAAATTGGTGATATCAAGAATTTATTTCTTGAAAATCCAGTTTCACATTCCAGAATACAATTCTTACTAGTAAAAATAAATTTTAAAAATTAAAAAAATAATTATGAATAATTATGAAATTATGAATTATAAATAAAATAATTGTGTGGTTAATAGTGCAAATGTCTGTTCTTGAAAGTATAGAATATAATAGCATATTTCTAATAGGGGCACATAATATCAGATTTGTCTAATTTTAAATAAACACAAAAAAGTAGAGATGAAAAATTAACTTAAGTAAGAAATGTACTTTTGCTATGGTTAAATAAATGTTCAGTGGTATCTTACCAAAGATTTCTGAATTTTGGCGCAATTTTTTCTCTATATAGTGTTTAAATGGCAACTAGGAAATACACCAAGTTTCGTCATGCAGGCATGTGTGGAAGTATTTAAAACAAGTGTGTTACAACGAGTCCCGCGTTACGTTGTGCCCTGCGCTCCCCTAACCCAACGGTTGGGTTTAAAAAAAAAAAAAAAAACAGTTTTGAAAAATAACCCAACATAGTGGCCCAATATGTGTAACCCAATGGTTGGGTTATAAAAAAAATAACACTAACTTTTTGGAAAATAACCCAACATAGTGTCCCAATATGTGTAACCCAACGGTTGGGTTATAAAAAAATAACACTACGTTTTTGAAAAATAACCCAACATAGTGACCCAATATGTGTAACCCAACGGTTGGGTTATAAAAAAAATAACACTACGTTTTTACTGTGTACTATTACTGATTAATTGTCTTTTAATGGTTATTGTTTGAACATATAAAGCAGACTCAGTCTCATTGTGTCGGACTCAGCTTGATGAGCATGGGCAGAAGAGCATGCTCTTCATCTCTGGTCCTGCTGAACTGCTGGTTTCACCTGATCACTCTGTAATTACAGAGGGGATTTACCGCCCTGCAACGAGGCGATGGACATTCCTGGAGCAGATGAAGCTCTGCTGTGGATCCGGTGTGACCTGAGGCGGATTCCTGATCTGATAGCAGGAGATCGAGCTTCACTGATCCCTCACACATTCTGTTTACAACCGTTTAAACCATCAGTTCCAGCTCTGAGCCACTGGCCAACTGAGAGCTTAACGTCAAGCCTTCCTCCAATACACATCGGAATGTGTGCCTTCAACACATCAGAGAGATGTTGAGATACCGAGAGGACCACTTAACGTTCCTCAAGTGTGAAGTGAAGAACGCGACACTTCAGAACGTCAAACTAATCGAGTCTTCAGACAAACCCGATCATTCCCCCAATCACAGATAAGAATGTTTGGAATGTTCCCATTAACATTATTTCTGAACGTCCCGTTTTAAACCCTTTTTTCTTGGTTATGTTATCATTCTTCACACATTATGGGAACGTTACTTTTGAATGTTCTCTGACTTACATGTAAAAAACATTAGATGAACATCCAACTAAAACTAATTATGTTGATGAAATATTGTTTTGAGAATATTATTAACCTCTTTACTGCCACAATCTTTTTATCACCTTTTTTCATATCACATATTTTACTAATCGACATAAATTAGGTATCATTTTAAAAGCTTACGAACTCAAAACTTATCCTGTGATGGAAAATCAATCCTGTAACCATGGAAACGGTGCTCAAAAATTCTATTAGCAGGCTCCTCCCCTAGTGGGCGGGGTCATGTTTCATATCACAGAATTTATTTTAACTACTTTATTATCGAAACATTTTCAAATCTTGACAAATTGCATAGAAAGGCCCGAGTCTCAAGATTTCATATTTTGTGATAGAAGTTATATTTGGCCAGAAATGTATTAATTTGTTACAAATTCAATAGAATGTGGGTTACACCCGGTGGATATTTTTGGTACAGCGCCTAAACAAAAACTAAACTTCAATTTTTGTGATATCAACTTCAAATTTGGACCACAACTTGGTTATGCATATGACTTTGATTTTATTGTAATTTTATAGCAAAAATGATTTTGTAAAATATGATATAAAATAAAAAATATTTAGTACAGTACCTTTGATTTCCATAACTTTAGTTTTTTGAAGTGCTTTTACTTCAGCAATATAATGTGCTGAATGTCATCTTTAAAATATAGGTCTATATTTAATAGTATTCTTAAATTATAACCATTTAAGTTAAAGTTGCTACTATTAAAGAGAATGAATCTTGAGAACTGTTAGCAGCGACGATGCTCAGTTTGGCTGTACGCAAACGTTTTACTATCCTTACACTCGGTTTAGTAAGTCATTCAAACCCTCTGGAGTTAAAACTCGACTCGTGCAATCAGTAGACCATCATTTTTTCTCATATGAAGAGTGCACACAACACTTTGTTGATGCAAGGCCCCTGAATTTCATTAAAAATGTGTGTGAAGATGCAAAATGGCACGATTCTTCCTTTCTTTCACTGATGAATCATTCACACTAGGACCAGGAACCGTCTTACTGTGAAATGCATGAGAAATGCGGGGGTTTTTTTTGCATGCAATGCAAGTTTATTTGATTCCGTTCATCAATATCATGGGCCAGGCCAGCTGACAGTTTTGTCTGGGCCCGGGACAAGATAATCTTAGATGGGGCCCCCCCACGATTTTTTTTATTTTTATAAAACACCATATACTTTTACCCAAAATGAATAATAAAAACACGTTTAAATGGGTACATTTTCTATAAATGTTTTCATTTTCTTTTCTGACATAGCCTACTGCATTTCTTGTTAAAACACACTAGACATGCATAATCTGTGCATTTTGGGCACTTTTTGTGTGAAATCATATTTATTTTTTGTCCATCAAAAGTGTGCTTTCACTTTTAAGCATGAGCAGCACAGCAAAAATAGACTCGGATCTGACCCATTATCTGTTCCCCGATGATGACAGTGATGCATTTCAGCCGGCTTTTTATTTCTCATCTCCATAAATAGTAGTAAAGCTAATCCAAGGGCTAGAAATCAATGAATTCTTTGCTAATACTTCCTCGTCATCATGGAGAGCGCAGTTCGCACCGCTTTCTCCTTTCCACAAGCGTTTGCTCTCCCGTGGCGTCTGTCGTTGCTATGCAACAATGAACTTAGGCGCGCCTGTAAAAACGAGCGCGCCGCGTCGCTATTATGAGCTAATATCCAAAATATTTCCATATGTGGCTCTTTCTTCCTTTCTTATCAACAAGTGGATTTACAGCCACCACAGCAGCAGCACCGCCGGTCGCCATGTCTCAGCGCTTTTATGAAGAGGACGCAACTGCACGCGCTTTGGGCATGCACGCGCATCCCGGGTTTGAGAAAACCTGGTACCGTGCCGTGACGTTTAAAAAGAAATGTGTACCGACTTGGTACCGAAGTGCCGGGTCTTTGACAACACTCATAAACGTTGGCTGCGCGTCACCACCTTTTTAAAAATATTTGTTTAGGACATCTCGAAGGCCTCTATTTTCTTCTTCTCTTTTCTTTTCTTTTCTTTTCTGAGCACCGGACTTGTGCTGACCGGACATTTTGAGCGTAACGTTAGCCTACTGAACTTCAAATCAAATGACAACATCATATTTCGATCAGTGGCCAAACCAAATGGACCATAATCTTTTACTTCCAATATGCAATGCTAAACGCACAGAACCTGGTGTTTATCTCAGAATGTCATTACGCTTCGAGGTCTAGAACCCAGTGTGACGGTGACCCTGAAGTGTGTGTGTGTGTGTGTGTGTGTATGTGTGTGTGTGGTTTCCCTCTCTCTGAGAAGCGTCACTGCAGAAACAGGAACACGTCGCTGGTTCCCATGAAGACAGAGATTGATGTGATGTTTGCTGTGCGAATGTTTCGAGGTAAGAAATCCCCCGTTTAATGGTGATCAGTATCAGCGTCCCATACAACGGTGAACTCGCTGACCCCTGACCTCTGCGCCGCCACATTCTTCAACCACTGATTTAGTCTGTCGCATAATCTGCCGTCCGCCTTCAACCTGCCAAATGAAGCGTCTCACTGGAGCTATGCAAACAGCGCTCGATAAACAGTGCTAAGAAAGCTTGTTTATGATCTTTGGGTTGGTGAGAAAGCCCGTTTGGATGCATTTGAAGCGTGGCTTTCGGGCGCAGTGGGATTGTTTGTCTTAGTGTGAGAACGGATGATTTTAAACTATTTCTGTGTGAGTTTTTCCTGATTGCACAATCTCCTGGCACACATGCCACTGTACTGGGGGTACAGCCTGAAATATATGGCTGAATGTTTCGAATAAAACTCAGCTCGACAATGAGAAACCACATCACTGCACTGCTTTCATTCAGAGAGCAAATGACAATAATTTACCTGAAGAAATGAGGCAAAATGCAGCTTGCATTGCATTTGGTTATGTTCAGAATACTACCTTATGTCTGCAGTATGTCAGTCTTGTATGTGCATAAAATAACAAGCTAACATCTATATTTGCAATATGCAATAAGCTTTTGTTCCTTGCTTTGGATGCACTGTAAAAAATTGCAACCATATATATATATATTGCAACGATATTTCGGCCACCATGTCGATATATGTTCATTTTTAATGTTATCATTATCGGCCTGGTGAGTAAATTTGGCCGATATATATATATATAAAGCCGATAAATAATGTATTATTTCCTTCAGCTGGGACTCTTCAGATGCGCACTGTTCAACATGATGCTTTTAAATAGCTTGAAATATGATTGAAATCACTTTAAAAAAAGGAAAATACAGTTCAGAACAACATGTGCAGCCCAAGTCTGTTTTTGTAATTAGACTTTTAAAAATTACATAAAAATGTTGATTTAGATTTATCGACCAATCGGCTTTCAAAAGTAAAGAATTATCAGTTATCGGCATCGGCTAAATTATTCATATCGGTGCATCCCTGCTAACATCCAAAATTTAACTGGCTTTATTAAAGTCAAAGATATTTTTTAACCTCACGGAATAAACCTAAATACATCATTTATACCAACAAAACTATTTTTTATGGGTTGTAAATAGCGTTTTAAGATAACAATAGCAGGTTATTACACTTTGCAGTGTGTAAATAAACAAAGCACACTGAATGAAATACTGTATCCCATAGTGCAACGTGCTAGTGTGTGTGTGTGAGTGTGTGTGTGTGTGTGTGTGTGTGTGTGTGTGTGTGTGTGTGTGTGTGTGTGTGTGTGTGTGTGTGTGTGTGTGTGTGTGTGTGTGAATGTGTGAATGTGTCTATTAGTGTGTGTGCGTATGTGTGTGTGTGTGTGTGTGTGTGTGTGTGTGTGTGTGTGTGAATGTGTCTATTAGTGTGTGTGTGTGTGTGTGTGTGTGTGAATGTCTATTAGTGTGTGTGTGTGTGTGAATGTGTCTATTAGTGTGTGTGTGTGTGTGTGTGAATGTGTCTATTAGTGTGTGTGTGTGTGTGTGTGTGTGTGTGTGTGTGTGAATGTGTCTATTAGTGTGTGCGTGTGTGCGTGTGTGTTTGTGTGTGTGTGTGTGTGAATGTGTCTATTAGTGTGTGTGTGTGTGTGTGTGTGTGTGTGTGTGTGTGTGTGTGTGTGTGTGTGTGTGTGTGTGTGTGTGTGAATGTCTCTATTAGTGTGTGCGTGTGTGCGTGTGTGTTTGTGTGTGTGTGTGTGTGTGTGTGAATGTGTCTATTAGTGTGTGTGTGTGTGTGTGTGTGTGTGTGTGTGTGTGTGTGAATGAATGTGTCTATTAGTGTGTGTGTGTGTGTGTGTGTGTGTGTGTGTGTGTGTGTGTGTGTGTGTGTGTGTGTGTGTGTGTGTGTGTGTGTGTGTGTGTGTGTTTGTTTTTGTGATATATGAGGACACAAATGTGTATAATGACATGCATATTACACTGGTATTACAACTTACACGTGATATATGAGGACATTGCATGAGTCCTCATATTTCAAATAGCTTAAAAAACATAAAAAACAATGTTTTTTTTTAAATGTAAAAATGCAGCATGTCTCCTGTGATGGGTAGGTTTAGGGATAGGGGCAGTGTGTGTGTGTGTGTGTGATGGGCAGGTTTAGGGATAGGGGCAGTGTAGGGGGATAGAATATACAGTTTGTCCAGTATAAAAGTCATTACGCCTATGGAATGTCCTCATATATCACAAAAACAAAGCTGTGTGTGTGTGTGTGTGTGTGTTGAATGATCCAGAAAGACAATCTGTGAAAATCGATCTTGATTCGATCAGACTCCGAAATGTTTTCCCACAAAATTGGATTGTAAATGCAAAATGACCAAATCTAGTGGACCAGGTCTTTCTTGAAAATACGTTTTTTCCTGGTTATCTGAACGTTAAAGGAACATTCCATTGTGTCATTACGTTACTTTTGAACGTTCTCGGAAACATTTAAAAACATTAGACGAACTAAAAAGTTTCAGAAAAACTTTCATGAATGACGTAAAGATTTGAGAACATTATTAACGAGCTTTTGAACGAGCGTACTGTGAATGTTACTGGAAGAGCGTTTGTTCATAACTTTGAGAGAACGTACCGAGAACATTCCCTGGGAATCTGAACATTTAAAGTATTCTAAAAGCACAGCTCTGTCGTGTCCATAATCCTGCATCTTGTCCATGACACTCTCTCTAGGTTTAATGTGTGTCGTGATGTGGAGGAAGTGCGGCAGGACCTCAGCTCTTCATGAGATAAGGTGAAGGATTGAGCTATATGAGTGAGAGTTGAGCAGCACTTCACATCGAGCGCAGGACACACACGTCACCGACATGTCAAACCTCTTCTCCTGCGCATGTCCAACCTGCCGTTATCCGGAGCGATAGAGTCATCAGTCACACACAGACCACGACCTCTGACCTCTCCTCTGATGATGCAGGTCAGGTTTCCACCTATGTGTCAAAGGTCACGGGGTCAGACGGCACAGCAGCCTTTTGTGGAGGAATAACTATTATAATTACTATAGTTAAGCTAAAACTGCAGGTTGCTGGAAATAAATGCATTCTACATTTACACATTTTAGTGCTGAAGTCAGCTAGTACTAGTGCTCATCAAACCGCTTGTGTTAAAGGCAACACTTGATCCATTAATACTAACACTTTCTATTCTATTCTATTTATAAAAATAAATAAAAGTACATGTACTGCGTTAGACTAAACTGGGAAGGGTCACAGCACTTGCGTATTGTTGTCCTGTTGTTAGTTTCACTGCTTATTGTTCTCATTTTGGATAAAAGCGTCTGCTAAATGAAAAAATGTAAATGTGAAGTCGAGTGAGAAAGGAATGATTCCTCGAGTCATGTGTCTTTTGTGCTGCTACTTTCCCAGCAAGCAATTTTGCGTTTAAAAGACGTCTAATATCCGTCCAAACACAGCCCAGACGTCTAGGCTAAACCACGGCTGTCAGAGAAAGTTTAATAGACGTCTAAACCAGAGGCCAAGAATACACTAGACATCAATTAGATAACAAAGAAATGAAACCAAACGTCTTGTTTACTTTGCTTACATGATGGAATATCACACATCTCGCAAGATATTTTGGCAAAAACGACATTTAACCAAATTCAAGGTTATTTAGTCCAGAAGTGCTTGCCTTGTGTGTGTGTGTGTGTGTGTGTGTGTGTGTGTGGGTATGTGTTATTTTTTATCTGATGTTGGTTTGATTGTAGGTTTGCTGCGTTTCGATCGTATATTTTAACATAATAGTATTTCTAACTAAATGTATTGTAATTTTTATATTGTTATGCAAATATGTAATTTTACTCTCTTTTAGGGTGACTTTTTACCATCTGTCTATGAAAAATAGCCTTTTGGCTAATTCTGGCATATTTACAGAAATGTTTATTAATATGCACTGTCCCTGTAATAAATAAAAAAAAATTAAAAAATTTAAAGTGTGTTCCTCATAGCCGGACTACATCGGGTCTATAGTTCACCGAGGCGCTGAAATGACGGATATTTTGCTGGGTTTCTGAGTGAACACATGCAGCATTTTCACCTGCTGGGTCATAAAACAGGTGAAAGAATCCGGAGATCACCGAGACGAGAGGGAGCGGCTGGACACGCGTGTCTCGACTTGATCCTGAGGCCGAGAACGACGTCAAAACCACTGTAACCTTTCAGCAGTGTTGGGGAAGTTACTTTTAAAAGTAATGCATTGCAATATTGCGTTACTCCCCAAAAAAACGTAACTAATTGCATTACTTAGTTACTTTTTATGAAAAGTAATGCGTTGTTTTGCGTTTCTTTTTCTCAACAAAGCGGGACTGGCTTGTTTGTTTTTAATAACAACAACAAAAAAATCTATTTTTGGCAAATGTAAAGGTCCTTTCACACCAAAAGTGAAATAAATAATCCTCAGGCTGAAGGAAATGCAGATTTACTAAAGTACAAGAGAATAAGTCCAACACTCTTATTTCTAAATCTAATCTAAAGTCTTTTTTTCCCCCTATTAGTATGGTTGAATTAGATCATTGAAGGTCAGCAGCAAAGACATTGGTTAATAAAGTGAGATTAAATACATATTTGTGTAATTTAGTATAGTTATTGTAAAAATTTTGCGTAAAATTCTGAGATTGTCTGACATATATTTTACTGTTTTTATTCATTTTGAGGAATACTGAATGTTTTCGTGTAAGTGAGACGAGTAAATGCATGCTCACATTTAGTCTAGAACTAAAATAACCATCATGTTTACAGAGCACACACACACACACACACACACACACACTCACAAAACATCTCCTTACTTTTATTCTCTCTTAACATGAGGACAGGAGAGCTGTCAGTCAATAAATGTGAAACAGTAACTAGCGTTACTTATTTGAAAAAGTAACTTAGATATTTTGTTGTAAATTGAGAAAGTAATGTGTTACTTTACTAGTAATCTGATTACGTAACTCAAGTTACTTGTAATGCGTTTCCCCCAACACTGCTTTTGAAGGATATAATTCTGTAGAATGATTTCAGTTTAGTAAATAAACACTCAATTTCTGGCCATAAATCTCAGAAGTAGACTTGTGTCTGAACTCACTATCTTTTCTCCCATATATAGTGATGTACATCTGAGTGTAATGGATTATTGAAAATGAAAAAGTAGGGCGGGGCTTGGTTCTATGCATCAGTTGTTGATTGGATGTTGAGATGTGGGCGTGGCACTCTCGCAGGGGCAGGGCTTATAAACACTTGTCACTTGTGATTGACGTTTCACTGGATTAAACATTACAAACTGAAACGTATGCACGGATGAATTGTTCACGGTAATGTATATTAGCCTATAAATATAACATGAATTTAGAAAATAGGTATGGTGGATGTTCAGTTTAATGCCGAAACTTACTTTTATATTGAGGCTCACTGTTATTTTGGTGAGGTTGCACAGGACTGGATTGTGCTATTTAAGTGAGCATTGACTGAGCAATATCATTTATTTTAAAACAAGAACTTGAAATCTGAAGAGAGCACCAGACCTGATTAACAGTGATTATAATCAACATTAACAAAGAAGAAATGCACGCACAGAGACAGACAGACAGAGGGAGTGAGACGGGAAGGAGGAGTGTGAAGAGATGCATAATGTGTCAGGACCAGACCAAACAGGTCACAGATCAGCAAGAGACATGGATGAATGAATATCCCAGTGTTTGTTCAGACAGATTTCACATGAGAAACGGACCTGGACTTTCTCTCATGGAGGAGAGGAGATGAAACCAGAACTTTGCTTCGAGCCTCATAAATCAGAGGATGTCGATTTCGCATTCATGAAGTTCACATCATCTTCATTCCTCTTTCTGTATCCCATGCATTATGTTCCCTAGATAGGTATAAGAACTGTTGCTTCATTCATTCATCCATCTGTTCCTTTCGCTGCTTGTGATTGGACGAGCTCCACGGCGATCATCAGCAGGGGGCGTGGCTATGATGTCTCTCTCCGTGTAACGCGTGTTTGAGACTCAGTTTGAGTGTTAGTGAGTCAGTGACAAGGACAGACTCATCATCCTCATCATCTCACAGTTACTGTACGAGCTTTACGAACACTTTTCACTTACTGGAAACTTGTATCATTCTCAGCGAGGATCACAACACTGAAAGTTTGTTGAACATTTCTGGATTTATTTTGGAGTTGCGCATCTGGAGGTTCATGTTTGAGACGCTCGAGACTCTGTAAACTTCACCAAAACGCGTCACAATGTGTCAAAAGAATGTGTTGTGCTTTTTGAGTGTGTTTGGGTTCTGCGCTCTGGCGTTCGGGGCTCGTGAATGCGCACCGTGCGCGCTCCGCTCGTGCCCGCCCCTGAGCGCGCTCGGGTGTGGTTCTGGCCGGGTTCTGGCCCGTGACCCGTGCGGGTGCTGTGACCAGTGCTCTCGGCTGGAGCTCGAGCTGTGTGGGGGACCGGACTGGACTCTGGGTTACTGCGGATCTGGACTCACCTGTGCCGCGCGCAACAGAACCGGACCCGCGCTCGTACCTGAGACAGGTGTCTGCAGAGGTCAGTGACGCGCACGAGCTTTACCTTCAACATGACACTCAATGCATGTGTATACAGTATAAAAGACCTCACCTGATGAGGATGATGAAGATGAGGAAGAGTATGATTGTGGATTTAGATGATCAGTGAGAAGTTTTTTATTTTTATATAACACTTTACAATAACATTCAATAGTTAATGTGTTAACTTACATGAACTAACAATGAGCAATACATTTGTTAGAGGATTTAATAATCTTTGTTAATGTTATAAAAATACAACTGTTCATTGTTTGTTCATGTTAGTTCATTAAGTAATGTTAACAAATACAACCTTTGATTTAATGTATTAGTAAATGTTGACATTACTATTAACTAAGATTAATAAATGCTGTAGAATTATAGTTCATTCTTAGTTCATGTTAACTAAGGTAGTTCACTAATGAACCTTATTGTAAAGTGTTACCGTATTTTTCTCTTGTGCATCAGCTCATGATTGATTGATTGATATGGTTATTGATATTGATTTAGATTTTTGAAGGTAGTTCTGTACTGAGATGGCTGCTGTGACAGTGCCATGGTAAAGTGATTTTAATACCATGGTACTTTGATATGGTTCTGATTGATACGTATAACAGCACGATACTCCAAGATAGATACTTTGAAAAACTTTCACTTACTTTGACATTTACCATGCTAAATGTCTAAAAACATGCTATCGCCATAGTACCATGTCCAAGTACTATAGTATTGCCACGGTAAATGTCCAAAATACATGGTGTTGCCATAGTATCATGTTCAAAATACTATAGAATTGCCATGGTAAATGTCAAAAAAACATGGTATTGCTATAGTACCATGTCCAAAAGACTATAGTATTGCCATGGTACATGTCTAAAAACATGGTATTGCCATAGTACCATGTCTAAAATACTATATTGCCATGGCAAATGTTTAAAAACATGGCATTGCCATAGTAACATGTCCAAAATACTATAGTATTGCCATGGCAAATGTCCAGAAACATGGTATTGCCATAGTAACATGTCTAAAAGACTAGTATTGCCATGGTACATGTCTAAAAACATGGTATTGCTATAGTACCATGTCTAAAATACTATAGTATTGCCATGGCAAATGTCCAGAAACATGGTATTGCCATAGTAACATGTCTAAAAGACTAGTATTGCCATGGTACATGTCTAAAAACATGGTATTGCTATAGTACCATGTCTAAAATACTATAGTATTGCCATGGCAAATGTCCAGAAACATGGTATTGCCATAGTAACATGTCCAAATAGTACAGTATAGTATTTCCATGGTACTGTACATGTCCAAAAGACCATTGATAATACTGTACTTTTTAGTACTTTTTACTGAGTGGAGAGAAAGTTACACTTATTTTGATTCCCATTTTACTATGAGGTTTATAATGTCCAAATTGTCTGATAATCAAGAACAAGTTATTCATAAGATTTTCTCAGAATGAAACCAGTCTAAAATGTCATTCAGTTCGTACTGTAATAATGACGCTGATGAAACTGCAGGGGATGATCGACTCCGTGTCCTGGGATTTGATCTATGATGTGATATTAGGCTCTTTTCCAAGAGTTTAGTACGGAAAGGGTCATAATGCCTGACCGGAGCTGGACTTTCTCTGTGTCTAAACACTTGAGTTGCTCCAGACGGCTGAGCGAAAGCAGAAGCGAGTCTGTGGGAAGGTTCTGGAGCTCAATTACCCCTCGTCTTCATCTTCCTCCTGTGGGGTCTGGGATGCATCCCAAGGGATCGTGTCCTTGATTAGGCTTTATTTACCAGTGAGTGTTAAGGGTTAATCCCGACCCGGAGCGCATGAATGAGTCTGGTTCAACAGATGCAGTGATTGAGTTTGTCTCTCAATCCAACAATTAGAGTATAAAGCCTGAAAGTCATTTTACTGCTGATTTTAAGTTCTTCTCCGTGTGTTTAGTGTGGAAGTTTAGGGAGCGCAAACAAAGAAAATATGAGCATGTCAAAAAATTGAGTTTAAATAATGATAGTCGTTTTCCAGCCACTGATTAAGCAGCATCTCTTTATCATAGTAATACATTATTCATGATTGTCATCATTAATTATAATTACCCCCCTCCCCTCCATTAGCAAATAAATTAATGAGGTTATTTATATTCAGACGTGGCTGAAGGCGTATAGAAGATGTGGAAGTGAAAAGAGCTTGTTGAATATTGTATATCTGTCTTTTTTGGGATTCATCGAGTTGCATTGTTCTCCTGCACTCATTATTACTGGCATCTTCAACATCCATAGAACCTTTAAAGGTTATTTAGAAAATGTAAATGTTCTTAACACTAAAAAAAATGGCTATTTTAAGAACTGACCACTGAAAGGTCCCTGACCCAAAAGAAGATTGCTACATTTTACTTAATTTTGAATAGTGTGAGAACATTTGTACTGCATTTATGGAAAATAAAGAGTGCTACATTTCTGCAGGGCTTCGTTTATTTTGCTCTACAAACAAAAACCTGCATAAATGCTAATTAGCCACTTCTACATCATCAGTACAGCATATTTAAAATAGGGATGCACGATATATGGGCCACCATAATATCGGTATCAACGATATATGTTCATTTTTTATGTTATTGGCCCCGATAAGAAAATGGCCGATATATAAAAGCAAAAAATAATGTATTATTTCCTTCAGCTGAGACTCTTTAGATGTGCACTGATCAACATGATGCTTTTAAACAGCTTGAAATATGATTGAAATCACTTCCAAAGGGAAAATACAGTAAAGTGCAACATGTGCAGCAAGTCTGTCATATCGGCTACATGAGAATATTATTGTGTTTTTGGGACGTGGATTTTAAATGGTGAGAATTGTGTTTTTGTAATCAGGCTCTCAAAAATTATATACAATTTGTATTTACATTTATCAGCCAATATATCGGTTATCGGCTTTCAAATATAAAGAATTATCGGTTATCGTATCGGCCAAAATTGTAGGTAACGCTTCCTTTTACAGTCCTGTTACCCATGTACTTACTATGTACTTATTATATTACTGGGTAATAACTAGGTACTAACCCTGAACCTACCCCTTATCTTACCTTATATTAGCCAGTACTTTATAGGTAAATACACTGTAAAAGTACTGTACTGTAAAAGGAAGGTTTCATATTGTTTTTTCTGTAGGACTAGAGTCTCCAAACAGAATAATGCCTGTTATCTAACAGGTTTCCCAAAACACT
The DNA here is from genome assembly GCF_029890125.1 of Rhinichthys klamathensis goyatoka. NCBI lineage: Eukaryota > Metazoa > Chordata > Actinopteri > Cypriniformes > Leuciscidae > Rhinichthys > Rhinichthys klamathensis. The sequence goes on along the minus strand of NW_026606626.1, from coordinate 163,056 downwards.
CAGTCCAGTATGAAGCTTTAACAGCAGTCGATCGCCGCCAGAACACTCGTTTAGTGTCGACTATCAGACGTTTTCCTCGTCAGTGTGTGTCGCTATCAGCCGGAGCTCAGTCCCTGATGCCAACCGTCTCCTCTCTCTTTCCGAACGCCAAGACAAAACGCCTCCATGTCCTTCAGTTTGTGAGATTAAATATCAGCTTCCCTCATTTGACCCGCAACAATTATAAGAGAAACGGCAACACTGAGAAGGACGTAACATGTTTGCAAACTGATTAAACTAGTTATCATGTGGACTTTAGATAGCAGCTCTAGACCAGACTGTTTTTATTACAGACTATAGTCTGTGTGTAACAAGTACGTTTCCCGGGGGGAAAATATTGTAGTTTTGCCATAATGCCATTTCTAGAACTTTTTACACTTACTATGAGGATTATATTGTCCAAGTTGTCAAATAATTATAAATTAGACTTTTGAATTGGAACATTCCCCATGTTTATGGATCCTGCTGGATTTTCTATAGTTGGCTCTGTTTGGAAAACCTGTGCTGATGAACAGAACCGGTGTCCGATCCGCAGACGTGAACAGATGTGCTCTGTGGGCGCACGCTACAAAAAGCAATCGGGGTCGTGTGAAAATATGAAAATATCCTCGCAGGAAGTGTTGATATGGAAAGACGTTGGCGGAGCGGATCATTCCGAGGTGACCGGAAATAATAGGGAAAGTTTTGGCAGGACCATCTGATCCTGGTTTGAAAAGCCTGTTTGTGATGGCGATGTGTGTGTGAGAACAACCGCCACGTGGTTTTCCACAAACGGGACGTTTCTGTGCCAAATGCACCAATATCTGCATGCTTTGCTTTCAGTGCTGTCATGTCTAAGAATGCGGTTACTGTACTAACCAGGACTGGTCGATTTAGGCCTCAAAAAAAAACTTTTGTTTCTCCAGCAATGAGATCAGTGGGAGAGCAAAAACTTCAATGTTTTGTGCTTTTAGGAAGCCTTTCCAGCAGCTCAGAGATCTCAGTGTCCACATATCCTCTCACTCGGTGTCTGTTTTTATATTTCATCTCAGGAATCGTAGTCAAGTCATCCTCATTTATATAGCGCTTTTAACAATGTAGATTGTTTCAAAGCAGCTTTACAGAGATAAACTTAATATAATTTAAGGTAACAGAGATTGGTTTGGTTTTATAGCGGTTCTTGAATAATGTTATTTTCCAGCTAAAGTGAGTTTTGATTGATTCACTTCCGTCGAAATGATCATTTGTTATTAGATTAGGGGCCGCTAAGACGACGCCGTTCTCTCTAAACAAACTTTAAACTGAACCTGTGATAAACGCTGATGGCGTTCGCATGCGCATTAAGAACTGATTCTATAGTTATGTGCGTTTGAATATATGTGCATAATTCCCTACAAACCATGCCTAAACAAACTACTTGTCTTGCCTATACATTTTGATACAGAATTTGATTTTATTTTATCAAAGTAAAATAGATATTTAACTGAATCGTAGAATAGAAGCACATCTCTCCCAGCAAACAGGGAACGTTCTGTCAAAGTTATGAACAAATGTTCTTCCAGTAACATTTATCTGCCATGCACGTACACACTGTAAAGTTTCAGGAGTGACAACCACATTAAATACACTCCCGAAACTGATGATTGACATCGTGTTCCACATGACTCTCACATTCATATGTCCACTTATTATAAGCATTTTTGGGCTTGTTGTTTAAGCTTGGCTCATAAAGCAATCGAGTTTACTATAGTGATGACTCGAGGTATTAAAGTGAGCAGGTGCGGGTCTTATTTTCGAAATAAAGCATTTGGATTTATTTGGGTTTATTGTAGGCTTGTTCTTGGTCGCTGTTTTTATAGCAAGATCTGGCAACACTCGTGTAAACCTCACTCCCCTAATCTCAAAGCATGCTGGCAACTGTTGCTAGAGACTGCAGTTTTAATCATTTTATCCCTTAAAACTCATCTCTGATCACCAAAATGACACATTTAAACGTTTCTTCCTTGAAAAAAGTCTTCATGCCTTTAAATATCTTGAATGTAACTCGACACCCTTCCCTCATTTAGTATGCGTGGTTCTATGAATATGCAAATGAGCCCCGCCTCCACTCACTCACTCAGCTCAGAGATCCACTGGTTGACGATCACACGTTGATCTGATTGGTTACAAGGTCGTTTGTGACGTCAGAAACACCAGCGATTTCAAACCGTGTTTTTGAGACTGTCTTTGGTTCACTGCAGTTTTAAGGAGGAAATACTCAGCAATGCTGTCGACTTATGAACTTACACATGGTGTGTCTTAAAGCGTATTAAAAACACCACATAGACACATAAACTACATTTAAAAGCGTGTTTTTCACCACAGGGGGACTTTAAACGCTGCTACTTTGTTTCAGAATGTACATTCAAATGTAACATTCCCACAGAGTTGAGAGAATGATGAAACGGAATGTTCGCATAACCAAGAAGAAACGCTCTGACCTTTTGAACGTTCCGAGAACATTGAGAAAAAGGGAATGTTAGAACATTGGTGGAACACGTTTTTGTGAGCTGGGCTGTTACGTGTCCTGAGCAGTTTCTTCTGGTTTGTTTGGTGAGTTTGTGAGCCAAGCCCCAGGAGAGCATCACGGGGGACATTAGGAGCCGCCGAAGCCGTTTGTCTTTGTTTATTCACATGTGTCGGGCTGGGGGGTCTTCAGGAGAACCTGATGCGATACTCCAGACTTATTCAACACACATGCGGCTGGAAGAGGAAAACACACAGATGCATGTGAAGGCCAGTGAGACTCAAAAAGACTACGTCTACATTCATCCGGATACATTTGTAAACGGTGTCTTCGTTTAAAAACGCTCTTCCGTCCACACTAGCGTTTCCTGATGTTTCAGTGTGGATGAGAAACTGTTGGAAAACGCCTGAATGAACTGACTGGATAAAATATCTCCTGATGGTCCAGGTCTCACTCACTCACTATTATATGTTTGGTCTAAAACTGCTCTCATGTTTAATCGCAGGACAGCAGATGTGAGTAAATTCTGTGCAGGACTGTGTTATGAAGAGTGTGTGAAGAAACACATTTGAGCAACAGTGTGAAAGTGAACAGCTCATCACAGGCACAACACCGCTATAAACATCAATATCTATTGGTACAATACGCGTCACATGACTAAACTTACATCATCGTTTTTAAATACCTCCGTTTTCACAGTCCACACTACAATGCGAAAGCGGCGTTTTCAAATTTATCCACTTTGGAGAGCGTTTTCAAAAAGATTTGTTTTCATTCATTCTCAGTGTGAACGTAACGCCAAAGCGGAGAGAAAAAGATGCGTTTTCAAACGAAGACGTATTAGTGTGGACGTGGCTTCAAGCTGTTTCTAGTGTACAAATGGGGTAATTCTATTCTCAGAGGTTTCTCTTTTAGAGTGAAGTTCTCATTTCAAGTGTCAGGTTTGTTCTCAGTGAGATTATTTCAGTCTCATTGCTGTCTAGGAGAAGCATTTGAGACATTAAACAGATCTTTCCAGACATGCCACTGTTTAACCCTCTAGTGCTCCTTACGTGTGGGTCAAAAATGACCGAAATTATTTTTTTTATTTCAATTAAATAAATGTACTATATTTTAGTGTGATATTGGATAAATAATATTTTTAGGGGATTTTATGGTATTAAATTATATTTACGCTGTATTTATAATCCATTTATTCACTTTTTGAGCATAGACCTGAAAGTGAAATTTCCCACTTAAACTGTGGTAAATCTTGAGTGCTTTAGAGCGACAGACTGAAGTTTGATCTCTTTTCAAAGACGACACTGGGCAGATTATTGCTGAAAGTGAAAAACATTTTAAAAAGTGAAATTTAGAAAAGTTACAGAATTTTACTGTAATTTTAATTTTATTGTTACGAAAAATGTGCGCACATACTATTTTCAATTTTTATATGAAATATATATTTTCAAAATCATGTTTTACTCTAAAACTGAGAGAAAATCAAAGCATTAAATCTAAACAAGTTGTTAAAAATTTGAGCCTGATATCTCGAAAAATGAGCGTTCAGTGAGAGTGTGTTCGGCTGCAGTACCAAACGCTTCCACTAGAGGAAAATCGTCTCCCATTCATTTCCAATGCACTCATTTTTGACCACGAGGGGCACTATTTAAGTGTCTATTTTTTACAGGACCATTTTGCCTTTTTTTTCGTGTTCACACAGCAAGTGCCAAAACCTTTACCAAGTTTTGTACCATTCCAATGAAGTAAAATATTATTCACAATATAAACATAATTAAAAATAAAAAAAAAGTAAGATTTTTCAGTGTCTCATTTTGGTGCCATTCATTGGAACGTAAGCAAACAAATCTCACGACACACCGAGATGACACTTGTCTTCTTCTCGACAGTGATACCCGATGCGATGGACTCAGACAAGGAGGACGAGCGCTGCCCCCTGGTGGCCGGATGTGATCGCGTCGACGGACGGTGTGTGTGTGAGTCCAAACACTCCTGCATCAGAACCTACAGCTATCCCGACAGAGACGCCTGTGTGCATGCTGGGAAAACAGGTATGGCCCTTGACTAAAGCATATTATAACAAGTGCTGTGAAACGATTAATCGCATCCAAAATAAAAGTGTGTGTTTACATAATATATATGTGTACTGTGTATAGTTATTTTGTATATAAGTACACACATGCATGTATATTCATGCATGTGTGTGTGTTTATATATACAAAATAATTATACACAGTACACATATATATTATGTAAACACACACTTTTATTTTGGATGCGATTAATCGTGATTAATCGTTTCACAGCTCTAAGTGTGCAAAATAAAATAAAAATGCGTTCAAATTGAAACGCGTCCCAAAGTTGCCGCTCACGAAGAAGAACATGCATGACGTTTTCTTTGCGTGTTTTAACAGGTTTGTGCATGATATATCTTTAAATAAACCGTCATGTCACATCGTTTATGTTCAGCATAAAGCTACATTTATTTCAATTTCATTGAACCAAGTTTACATTTCGGGTAAGACGCAATTTCTATGGCACATTAATCATCGGTAGCCTGTGTTTGACCTGAAGCTCTCTGTCTCTCAGGGTCTCGCCGGCACGAACACAGACACAGGTTTGTGGGCCCCGTGAACCCGGAGTGTGTGTTTTCTGGCTGCAATCTGACGGTCGACGGGTGTGTGTGTGCGTCTCAGAGCTGCTACGATCACTTCACGTACGTCAACCGCAGTCAGTGCCAGCGAGCGGCAGGTAACGCAACGTTTCCAGTGCATTAACACTGAACTAAACATTTGAGACGGAACGTGTGTGTGTGTGTGTGTGTGTGTGTGTGTTACAGGAGGTGCAAATCCTAAATTTGTGCATCTATTATGCTATTTTAAACACTCCTAGTTTTGTTTTGGAGTCTCTACAACACGTTCACATGCATCCAAAATCAAAAACACTTATAATATCTATTGCAGCATCAGCTCTTTTCTCTCAGTGTCTGAAACGCTTCCGTCGAGGATTCAGTCTCTCTAAGCCCCGCCTCTCTGAGAGCTGCTCTGCTCTGATTGGTCAGAACGCTCATTATCATATCTGAATCTCAGCTCTTGATCACAGTGATACGAACAGTAACGATGGCGTGGGTTTCACCGTCTCAATCTCATCACAGTGGAGAACAGCGTCTTCTCGACACGAACAACACGAACCAAACTCTTCCAGTCTCAGATACACTAGTGTTTGAGGGCGGGGCCAAGAGACGCTGCTCAGCCAATCAGGACCAGAGGCGGGCATTATGCTAATGAGTTACAAACCTACAGCAGGAAGTGAGACTGAATTACTGACTCTCTTCAGTTCAGAATCACTTCTTTCGTTTAGGAGACAAAAAATCTATTTATCTTTGAAACTTCGCAGAGCTTTTACATTCACAAACAGCTTTAATACACACTACATGTTGTTTAATACACACTACATGTTGTTTAATACACACTACATGTTGTTTAATACACACTACATGTTGTTTAATACACACTACATGTTGTTTAATACACACTACATGTTGTTTAATACACACTACATGTTGTTTAACACACACTACATGTTCACTACATGTTGTTTAATACACACTACATGTTGTTTAATACACACTACATGTTGTTTAATACACACTACATGTTGTTTAATACACACTACATGTTGTGCATTAATGAAGCCAACAGCATAAACTGGTTTGCCTGCTGGAAGATGATTATTACTAGATGGCATCTGCAGACTTTTGATCACATTTACTGTGGGGAAAAACTGGATTAATATGATAAAATATGTTACTTAGACCTGTGTGTACTACACTCTTATCGCATCATCCGTTTACACTGAATATTTTAATAACAAACAAGCAAGTAGAGGCAGAAGATGTGTAAAACTTTGTGAATGATGCATCTTTAAAGTCATCATGAAAGGGAAGTTGTGCTGGTCTTTTCTCCTCTATTGTGTCGTATATCGAGAGAAACGCTTCTGGAACAAGAACACATGTGGGCGGGGCTTGATTGTGTCTGAGGAATTGATTGGATGCTTGTGGTTTGCTATTGGCTGAGCTCATGTGAGTGACAGGTTATAGCCCCGCCCACATCATCAAAGAAGAGATGTTTTAATAATCATATGTCATGTGTGCCAGAGATATGAGACCATTTATATCTTCAGTTCAGTATCATTTAATGCATGTTGAGTTTATTTAATAGCCTCTTGTGTTTAGATAATGAGCTTTACTTGAGTACTGTAGTTTTATTCTCTCAACACCTAATTATTCCTGTGCTTCGAGATATTCTCATGGTTTATTATAATGGTAATCAACGTGAAGCTGTTAACATTAACCTGGAAAGGATTTATAATAGATGTTGAAATGCATCATATGATCCGTTTCTCTGAATGAAGAGAAGATTTAGGGTTGGCTTGTTATTTTCAGTGTTTGTAAAAGGCTAGAAATGTTGTTTACTGGTAGTTTCACACACGGCCTCAGTGGATTAATCTCTTCATACTGTAACTGTCAAACCTTCAGCGAATGTGTCCAGCGTACAGTAAACAAGATTTCTTTGGTTCAGAGACGCCCCTTCCAGCAGCCAAACACTGAGCGCTGTGTGTGTGTGTGTGTGTGTGTGTGTGCGATTTACTCAAGCGCACATCTGTGGATCATTAGCTTGTTTGCAGTGGGATGTGTGTGTCTGTTTGTTATCAACGCTTCAGTGTGTAGCTTATATAACACACTCGTCCCTGAGAACCGGGTTTCTCCACATACGGTGCACATATGATCAGGTCTGTCAGTCGAGAGGCCAATCGCACACACACACACACACACACACACACACACACACCTATTAACCCTTGTGCATCAATTCAAAAAAGTCTCACATAGGTCCATAGTGGACAAAAATGTCCGTCATAAAAATGTGAAGCTTAGGAGCACAGACTTAAGTTTGAGAAAGACCCGTGGCAGATTATTGCTAAAGTAAAAAAAAGTTATATAAATTAAGTTTATGAAAATGAAAATCATGAAATAACAATGGGACAATTTCTGCACCTGCATGTCTACAATGTAATTTGGACATCAGCTGTTTACAGAGATTTACATTGAACATCACTGTTTATGTTTGTGTTTTTTTTGTTTGTTTGTTTGTTTGTTTTTTGTTATAAAATGCAAAAACTCAATAAATATTTGAATGATAAAAAATAAAAATAAAAAAAGTTAATGAAAATGATTTATGAACATTATTTTATATAAACTTTATTTTTTATGAAACATGTTGAACTCTTAAACGGCTAGAAAATCAAAGCCATAAATCTAAACAAGTTGTGTTCCACATTTGAGGTTGATATCTCGAAAAATGAGCGTTCAGTGAGAGTGTGTTTGAGCGCCGGATTCCCCATTAGATGCAGTGAAACGCACACTGAGGTTTGATTTGTTATTTGCAGTTGAGTTTTTCTCTCTCGAATATTACAAACACACACATATTTTTTTTTATTACACACATAAACCACACTATGACATCCATACCAACCAACAAACACACACACACACACACACAATTATTGCTGCATAATTTATCCAGTTGGCTCTATAATATGCCGAAGCAGAAAACAGGAATAAAGCGAGTATTTTCTTTATAGGCCAAACATGAGAAAGCGGCTCCATCTGGTAAAAAATAGTAAAAAATTTAATTTTGAAGCCTTGCCAACAGAATGAAAGCCTCTTAACTAAGATTGCATCATTTTATAGTTAAATGGCCCTGGGAATAAAAAGTGCAGTTTTAATGGGTTTCAATGCAGACATTTTTGTCCAGAAGGCGCTGAGAGGGAGTATTTTGTGTTTCTAGTGCAAAAAAACATTTTTTTTAAAAATGGGGGTGAAATAGTAAAATTCCAATAAAAATACACACCTGTGCCAAATTTTATGCAGTTAGCATAAACGCAGGCAAAGTTATCAACAAATTACTGGATCTGTACATGCAGGTGTCAAGAGTTTTTTGGTAACGCTTTATAACATTAATTAGTTAACATCAACTAAGAATGAACAATACTTCTACAGCATTTATTAATCTTAGTTAATATTAATTTCAACATTTACTAATATGTTATTAAAATCAAAGGTTGTATTTGTTAAAGCTGCAGTCCGTAACTTTTTTGGGTTAAAAATTATCCAAAATACATTTTTGACCAAATACATAACCGGCCAGTGTTCAACACTCTCTGCTTGCCGTAGCTCGACTCACAGCGGTGAGCTTGTAATAATGTTTATAATTCCAGTGGGACTGGTGGATTTCCACGGGAGATTCGAGCATGTCTTTACGTCATTACGACACATCTGCACACACACATCTGCACACACACATCTGCACACACACATCTGCACACACACATCTGCACACACACATCTGCACACACACATCTGCACACACACATCTTTACACACACACATCTGTACACACACACATCTGTACACACACATCGGTACAAACACATCTGCTCACACACACCTGTACACACACAGAAGAGTCTCGGCTAGTCGGCTGTGAGTGTGAGGATGCTGGAGGTGGAGATTTATAGCCTTTTCTCGCAGCACTGGATATAATTACACTTATTAATGTGATGGCGGATCCAGAAAGGTTGAAACGACGATCACCAGCGACGACTAGAGACTCACCCGCTGTAACATGCAGAAGACTTCGTTCGGACTTCGGAGCGGCGACAGAAGAAGAGAGTCTGCAAACGGCCCATGCGGAGGCACGGGTAATATCGGGAGGACATTATATGTCGTCACGCAATGCTGACGTTGAACATTAACACTTTGAGAACAAAGTATAATTTGCTCGGTTTGACGTGATATGATAAGCGATCGTTAGATTTAATCAGCGCGATTTACTGCAATGTCAGAACCAGAACAAAAGTGGATGTTTCTCACTTGTTCAGACATTTTCCGGTGTAAATTCTTATGTTGGTCATACTTCCAAGTATAATCTGTGATTGCGAACGCCAGTACACACACCGGCGGCGACTGACACACACACTCTCCTCAAACACTGTGTTCATCCGCGCTGTGCGGCGCCGAGGCACGACTCACTCCGCCAATGACTGCAATTGCAGATTTCGAACAGAGACGGCGACAGAGGAAAAACTACGGACTGCAGCTTTAACATTAGTTAATGCACTGTGAACTAACATGAACACACAATGAACAGCTGGATTTCTCTTTACAAAGATGAATAAATACTGTAACTAATGTATTGCTCATTGTTAGTTCATGTTAGTATAAAGCAATAAACCCGTGATTTACAGTGAGTGTAGAGCAGCTGAGCGTTGTGATGTGAACACTAATGTGATGCGCTCACAGGTGTGTGTGTGTGTGTGTGTGTGTGTGTGTGTGTGTGTGTGTGAGTGTGTGTGTGTGTGTGTGTGTGTAACACTAATGTGATGCGCTCACAGGTGTGTGTGTGTGTGTGTGTGTGTGTGTGTGTGTGTGTGTGTGTGTGTGTGTGTGTGTGTGTGTGTGTGTAACACTAATGTGATGCGCTCACAGGTGTGTGTGTGTGTGTGTGTGTGTGTGTGTGTGTGTGTGTGTGTAACACTAATGTGATGCGCTCACAGGTGTGTGTGTGTGTGTGTGTGTGTGTGTGTGTGTAACACTAATGTGATGCGCTCACAGGTGTGTGTGTGTGTCTGTCTGTGTGTAACACTAATGTGATGCGCTCACAGGTGTGATCATAGACAGAGAGTGTGTGTGGTGTATCGGGGATCATAGACAGAGAGTGTGTGTGGCGTATCGGGGATCATAGACAGAGAGTGTGTGTGGTGTATCGGGGATCATAGACAGAGAGTGTGTGTGGTGTATCGGGGATCATAGACAGAGAGTGTGTGTGGTGTATCGGGGATCATAGACAGAGAGTGTGTGTGGTGTATCGGGGATCATAGACAGAGAGTGTGTGTGGTGTATCGGGGATCAGAGACAGAGAGTGTGTGTGGCGTATCGGGGATCAGAGACAGAGAGTGTGTGTGGCGTATCGGGGATCATAGACAGAGAGTGTGTGTGGTGTATCGGGGATCATAGACAGAGAGTGTGTGTGGCGTATCGGGGATCATAGACAGAGAGTGTGTGTGGTGTATCGGGGATCAGAGACAGAGAGTGTGTGTGGTGTATCGGGGATCATAGACAGAGAGTGTGTGTGGTGTATCGGGGATCAGAGACAGAGAGTGTGTGTGGTGTATCGGGGATCATAGACAGAGAGTGTGTGTGGCGTATCGGGGATCAGAGACAGAGAGTGTGTGTGGTGTGTCGGGGATCAGAGACAGAGAGTGTGTGTGGTGTATCGGGGATCATAGACAGAGAGTGTGTGTGGTGTATCGGGGATCATAGACAGAGAGTGTGTGTGGTGTATCGGGGATCATAGACAGAGAGTGTGTGTGGTGTATCGGGGATCATAGACAGAGAGTGTGTGTGGCGTATCGGGGATCATAGACAGAGAGTGTGTGTGGTGTATCGGGGATCATAGACAGAGAGTGTGTGTGGTGTATCGGGGATCAGAGACAGAGAGTGTGTGTGGTGTATCGGGGATCATAGACAGAGAGTGTGTGTGGTGTATCGGGGATCATAGACAGAGAGTGTGTGTGGTGTATCGGGGATCAGAGACAGAGAGTGTGTGTGGTGTATCGGGGATCATAGACAGAGAGTGTGTGTGGTGTATCGGGGATCAGAGACAGAGAGTGTGTGTGGTGTATCGGGGATCAGAGACAGAGAGTGTGTGTGGCGTATCGGGGATCATAGACAGAGAGTGTGTGTGGTGTATCGGGGATCATAGACAGAGAGTGTGTGTGGCGTATCGGGGATCATAGACAGAGAGTGTGTGTGGTGTATCGGGGATCATAGACAGAGAGTGTGTGTGGTGTGTCGGGGATCAGAGACAGAGAGTGTGTGTGGCGTATCGGGGATCAGAGACAGAGAGTGTGTGTGGTGTATCGGGGATCATAGACAGAGAGTGTGTGTGGTGTATCGGGGATCAGAGACAGAGAGTGTGTGTGGCGTATCGGGGATCATAGACAGAGAGTGTGTGTGGTGTATCGGGGATCATAGACAGAGAGTGTGTGTGGTGTATCGGGGATCATAGACAGAGAGTGTGTGTGGTGTATCGGGGATCATAGACAGAGAGTGTGTGTGGTGTATCGGGGATCATAGACAGAGAGTGTGTGTGGTGTATCGGGGATCATAGACAGAGAGTGTGTGTGGCGTATCGGGGATCAGAGACAGAGAGTGTGTGTGGTGTATCGGGGATCATAGACAGAGAGTGTGTGTGGCGTATCGGGGATCATAGACAGAGAGTGTGTGTGGCGTATCGGGGATCATAGACAGAGAGTGTGTGTGGTGTATCGGGATCATAGACAGAGAGTGTGTGTGGTGTATCGGGGATCATAGACAGAGAGTGTGTGTGGTGTATCGGGGATCAGAGACAGAGAGTGTGTGTGGTGTATCGGGGATCATAGACAGAGAGTGTGTGTGGTGTATCGGGGATCATAGACAGAGAGTGTGTGTGGTGTATCGGGGATCATAGACAGAGAGTGTGTGTGGTGTATCGGGGATCATAGACAGAGAGTGTGTGTGGTGTATCGGGGATCATAGACAGAGAGTGTGTGTGGTGTATCGGGGATCATAGACAGAGAGTGTGTGTGGTGTATCGGGGATCATAGACAGAGAGTGTGTGTGGTGTATCGGGGATCAGAGACAGAGAGTGTGTGTGGTGTATCGGGGATCATAGACAGAGAGTGTGTGTGGTGTATCGGGGATCATAGACAGAGAGTGTGTGTGGTGTATCGGGGATCAGAGACAGAGAGTGTGTGTGGTGTATCGGGGATCATAGACAGAGAGTGTGTGTGGTGTATCGGGGATCAGAGACAGAGAGTGTGTGTGGTGTATCGGGGATCAGAGACAGAGAGTGTGTGTGGTGTATCGGGGATCATAGACAGAGAGTGTGTGTGGTGTATCGGGGATCAGAGACAGAGAGTGTGTGTGGTGTATCGGGGATCATAGACAGAGAGTGTGTGTGGTGTATCGGGGATCAGAGACAGAGAGTGTGTGTGATGTATCGGGGATCAGAGACAGAGAGTGTGTGTGGCGTATCGGGGATCATAGACAGAGAGTGTGTGTGGTGTATCGGGGATCAGAGACAGAGAGTGTGTGTGGTGTATCGGGGATCATAGACAGAGAGTGTGTGTGGTGTATCGGGGATCATAGACAGAGAGTGTGTGTGGTGTATCGGGGATCATAGACAGAGAGTGTGTGTGGTGTATCGGGGATCATAGACAGAGAGTGTGTGTGGTGTATCGGGGATCAGAGACAGAGAGTGTGTGTGGTGTATCGGGGATCAGAGACAGAGAGTGTGTGTGGTGTATCGGGGATCAGAGACAGAGAGTGTGTGTGGTGTATCGGGGATCATAGACAGAGAGTGTGTGTGGTGTATCGGGGATCATAGACAGAGAGTGTGTGTGGTGTATCGGGGATCATAGACAGAGAGTGTGTGTGGCGTATCGGGGATCAGAGACAGAGAGTGTGTGTGGTGTATCGGGGATCAGAGACAGAGAGTGTGTGTGGTGTATCGGGGATCATAGACAGAGAGTGTGTGTGGCGTATCGGGGATCAGAGACAGAGAGTGTGTGTGGTGTATCGGGGATCATAGACAGAGAGTGTGTGTGGCGTATCGGGGATCATAGACAGAGAGTGTGTGTGGTGTATCGGGGATCATAGACAGAGAGTGTGTGTGGCGTATCGGGGATCATAGACAGAGAGTGTGTGTGGCGTATCGGGGATCATAGACAGAGAGTGTGTGTGGTGTATCGGGGATCATAGACAGAGAGTGTGTGTGGTGTATCGGGGATCATAGACAGAGAGTGTGTGTGGTGTATCGGGGATCATAGACAGAGAGTGTGTGTGGCGTATCGGGGATCAGAGACAGAGAGTGTGTGTGGCGTATCGGGGATCATAGACAGAGAGTGTGTGTGGTGTATCGGGGATCATAGACAGAGAGTGTGTGTGGCGTATCGGGGATCATAGACAGAGAGTGTGTGTGGTGTATCGGGGATCATAGACAGAGAGTGTGTGTGGTGTATCGGGGATCATAGACAGAGAGTGTGTGTGGTGTATCGGGGATCATAGACAGAGAGTGTGTGTGATGTATCGGGGATCATAGACAGAGAGTGTGTGTGGTGTATCGGGGATCATAGACAGAGAGTGTGTGTGGTGTATCGGGGATCAGAGACAGAGAGTGTGTGTGGTGTATCGGGGATCAGAGACAGAGAGTGTGTGTGGTGTATCGGGGATCATAGACAGAGAGTGTGTGTGGTGTATCGGGGATCATAGACAGAGAGTGTGTGTGGTGTATCGGGGATCATAGACAGAGAGTGTGTGTGGTGTATCAGGGATCATAGACAGAGAGTGTGTGTGGTGTATCGGGGATCAGAGACAGAGAGTGTGTGTGGTGTATCGGGGATCATAGACAGAGAGTGTGTGTGGTGTATCGGGGATCATAGACAGAGAGTGTGTGTGGTGTATCGGGGATCATAGACAGAGAGTGTGTGTGGTGTATCGGGGATCAGAGACAGAGAGTGTGTGTGGTGTATCGGGGATCATAGACAGAGAGTGTGTGTGGTGTATCGGGGATCATAGACAGAGAGTGTGTGTGGTGTATCGGGGATCATAGACAGAGAGTGTGTGTGGTGTATCGGGGATCATAGACAGAGAGTGTGTGTGGCGTATCGGGGATCATAGACAGAGAGTGTGTGTGGTGTATCGGGGATCATAGACAGAGAGTGTGTGTGGCGTATCGGGGATCAGAGACAGAGAGTGTGTGTGATGTATCGGGGATCATAGACAGAGAGTGTGTGTGGTGTATCGGGGATCATAGACAGAGAGTGTGTGTGGCGTATCGGGGATCAGAGACAGAGAGTGTGTGTGGTGTATCGGGGATCAGAGACAGAGAGTGTGTGTGGTGTATCGGGGATCATAGACAGAGAGTGTGTGTGGTGTATCGGGGATCATAGACAGAGAGTGTGTGTGGTGTATCGGGGATCATAGACAGAGAGTGTGTGTGGCGTATCGGGGATCATAGACAGAGAGTGTGTGTGGCGTATCGGGGATCATAGACAGAGAGTGTGTGTGGTGTATCGGGGATCATAGACAGAGAGTGTGTGTGGTGTATCGGGGATCATAGACAGAGAGTGTGTGTGGCGTATCGGGGATCATAGACAGAGAGTGTGTGTGGCGTATCGGGGATCAGAGACAGAGAGTGTGTGTGGTGTATCGGGGATCAGAGACAGAGAGTGTGTGTGATGTATCGGGGATCATAGACAGAGAGTGTGTGTGGCGTATCGGGGATCATAGACAGAGAGTGTGTGTGGTGTATCGGGGATCATAGACAGAGAGTGTGTGTGGTGTATCGGGGATCATAGACAGAGAGTGTGTGTGGTGTATCGGGGATCAGAGACAGAGAGTGTGTGTGGTGTATCGGGGATCATAGACAGAGAGTGTGTGTGGCGTATCGGGGATCATAGACAGAGAGTGTGTGTGGTGTATCGGGGATCAGAGACAGAGAGTGTGTGTGGTGTATCGGGGATCAGAGACAGAGAGTGTGTGTGATGTATCGGGGATCATAGACAGAGAGTGTGTGTGGCGTATCGGGGATCATAGACAGAGAGTGTGTGTGGTGTATCGGGGATCATAGACAGAGAGTGTGTGTGGTGTATCGGGGATCATAGACAGAGAGTGTGTGTGGCGTATCGGGGATCATAGACAGAGAGTGTGTGTGGCGTATCGGGGATCATAGACAGAGAGTGTGTGTGGTGTATCGGGGATCATAGACAGAGAGTGTGTGTGGTGTATCGGGGATCATAGACAGAGAGTGTGTGTGATGTATCGGGGATCATAGACAGAGAGTGTGTGTGGTGTATCGGGGATCATAGACAGAGAGTGTGTGTGGTGTATCGGGGATCATAGACAGAGAGTGTGTGTGATGTATCGGGGATCATAGACAGAGAGTGTGTGTGGTGTATCGGGGATCATAGACAGAGAGTGTGTGTGATGTATCGGGGATCATAGACAGAGAGTGTGTGTGGTGTATCGGGGATCATAGACAGAGAGTGTGTGTGGTGTATCGGGGATCAGAGACAGAGAGTGTGTGTGGCGTATCGGGGATCAGAGACAGAGAGTGTGTGTGGTGTATCGGGGATCACAGACAGAGAGTGTGTGTGGTGTATCGGGGATCAGAGACAGAGAGTGTGTGTGGTGTATCGGGGATCATAGACAGAGAGTGTGTGTGGTGTATCGGGGATCATAGACAGAGAGTGTGTGTGGCGTATCGGGGATCATAGACAGAGAGTGTGTGTGGTGTATCGGGGATCAGAGACAGAGAGTGTGTGTGGTGTATCGAGGATCATAGACAGAGAGTGTGTGTGGTGTATCGGGGATCATAGACAGAGAGTGTGTGTGGTGTATCGGGGATCATAGACAGAGAGTGTGTGTGGTGTATCGGGGATCATAGACAGAGAGTGTGTGTGGCGTATCGGGGATCATAGACAGAGAGTGTGTGTGGTGTATCGGGGATCATAGACAGAGAGTGTGTGTGGTGTATCGGGGATCAGAGACAGAGAGTGTGTGTGGTGTATCGGGGATCATAGACAGAGAGTGTGTGTGGTGTATCGGGGATCATAGACAGAGAGTGTGTGTGGTGTATCGGGGATCATAGACAGAGAGTGTGTGTGGTGTATCGGGGATCATAGACAGAGAGTGTGTGTGGTGTATCGGGGATCATAGACAGAGAGTGTGTGTGGTGTATCGGGGATCATAGACAGAGAGTGTGTGTGGCGTATCGGGGATCAGAGACAGAGAGTGTGTGTGGTGTATCGGGGATCAGAGACAGAGAGTGTGTGTGGTGTATCGGGGATCATAGACAGAGAGTGTGTGTGGTGTATCGGGGATCATAGACAGAGAGTGTGTGTGGTGTATCGGGGATCATAGACAGAGAGTGTGTGTGGCGTATCGGGGATCATAGACAGAGAGTGTGTGTGGCGTATCGGGGATCATAGACAGAGAGTGTGTGTGGTGTATCGGGGATCATAGACAGAGAGTGTGTGTGGTGTATCGGGGATCATAGACAGAGAGTGTGTGTGGCGTATCGGGGATCATAGACAGAGAGTGTGTGTGGCGTATCGGGGATCAGAGACAGAGAGTGTGTGTGGTGTATCGGGGATCAGAGACAGAGAGTGTGTGTGATGTATCGGGGATCATAGACAGAGAGTGTGTGTGGCGTATCGGGGATCATAGACAGAGAGTGTGTGTGGTGTATCGGGGATCATAGACAGAGAGTGTGTGTGGTGTATCGGGGATCATAGACAGAGAGTGTGTGTGGTGTATCGGGGATCAGAGACAGAGAGTGTGTGTGGTGTATCGGGGATCATAGACAGAGAGTGTGTGTGGCGTATCGGGGATCATAGACAGAGAGTGTGTGTGGTGTATCGGGGATCAGAGACAGAGAGTGTGTGTGGTGTATCGGGGATCAGAGACAGAGAGTGTGTGTGATGTATCGGGGATCATAGACAGAGAGTGTGTGTGGCGTATCGGGGATCATAGACAGAGAGTGTGTGTGGTGTATCGGGGATCATAGACAGAGAGTGTGTGTGGTGTATCGGGGATCATAGACAGAGAGTGTGTGTGGCGTATCGGGGATCATAGACAGAGAGTGTGTGTGGCGTATCGGGGATCATAGACAGAGAGTGTGTGTGGTGTATCGGGGATCATAGACAGAGAGTGTGTGTGGTGTATCGGGGATCATAGACAGAGAGTGTGTGTGATGTATCGGGGATCATAGACAGAGAGTGTGTGTGGTGTATCGGGGATCATAGACAGAGAGTGTGTGTGGTGTATCGGGGATCATAGACAGAGAGTGTGTGTGATGTATCGGGGATCATAGACAGAGAGTGTGTGTGGTGTATCGGGGATCATAGACAGAGAGTGTGTGTGATGTATCGGGGATCATAGACAGAGAGTGTGTGTGGTGTATCGGGGATCATAGACAGAGAGTGTGTGTGGTGTATCGGGGATCAGAGACAGAGAGTGTGTGTGGCGTATCGGGGATCAGAGACAGAGAGTGTGTGTGGTGTATCGGGGATCACAGACAGAGAGTGTGTGTGGTGTATCGGGGATCAGAGACAGAGAGTGTGTGTGGTGTATCGGGGATCATAGACAGAGAGTGTGTGTGGTGTATCGGGGATCATAGACAGAGAGTGTGTGTGGCGTATCGGGGATCATAGACAGAGAGTGTGTGTGGTGTATCGGGGATCAGAGACAGAGAGTGTGTGTGGTGTATCGAGGATCATAGACAGAGAGTGTGTGTGGTGTATCGGGGATCATAGACAGAGAGTGTGTGTGGTGTATCGGGGATCATAGACAGAGAGTGTGTGTGGTGTATCGGGGATCATAGACAGAGAGTGTGTGTGGCGTATCGGGGATCATAGACAGAGAGTG
>NW_026606626.1:100000-137500 GCF_029890125.1 Rhinichthys klamathensis goyatoka | reverse complement strand
TGAAACTGGCAACTTTCTATTTTTATATCACTATTGTAATATATTTCTTGTTTTGTTTAATATTTTTATTTAATAATAATCAAATAAAATAATTAATTTTAAATAATAGATATTTTTTATTACTAATAAAAAATTATGAATATTATTTTATACATTAAAATCACCCCACTACGTCTATTATGATTCATTCTTTCCAAATAAAGCGATTTTAAGTCATCTGGTGAAAATGCCTGTATTTATTCAGATATATTCACAATATATAGCCGAAAATCTAATTATTGCAATGCCAGTTTTTTAGCTTGTGCATCTTACTGCAGAGCTCGCGGTTTACAACAATTAAAAAGTTCTATCGCATTTGTATTGCTCGAACATGAGAGCATGGTGCTTGCAACGCCATGGTCGCGGGTTTGATTCCCGAGGATGCATGAACAGAAAACATGTCTTCCTTAAATGCAATATGAGTCGCTTTGGATAAAAGCATCTGCCAAATGCATGAAAGTACATTTAAAAAGTTAAGACAATAATTAAAATATAACTTTATTTTATATAGTGCCTTCTCAAGGCGCTTACACAGAGAAACAACTGACATTTAAAAGAAAAATATGCATGCATAATAAGAGAAAAAATCCTGCAGATATATGTATTAAACTGTGCTTCTTTAATATTAGTATGCATAAGTGCAGAGATGAGACGTTCTGATTGCTTATTAATATGGACTGTTAAATAAAGTATGATGATACAGCATTATTTTCCTCATAAGTGTGAGATTTGTGCATCTGTCAGATAAGTGTGTGTGTTCTGCTCTCTAATGCCACTCGAGTGTGTTTCATTTCCACTTGAGCCTGAAGTAAGCAGTGTGTAAACGGTGTGTAAAGCCTGTAACAGCAGCTCTGCTATAGCGGCACGGCACAGAAACCAAATCTCCCACTTTACTTTTCCTGAATCCCGTCCAAAATACACCCTGGAGAATCCCAGCGTCTCCATATCAGGGCATCTTATTCCCAACCGCACGGACTGAGGGAATCAAAACACACAATGCACTCAATGAGGAGTGTGTTCATGAACGCCGACCAGAGACTCTGCTGAGGAATGAATGAATTGTGTGGATTTGAGATTGAATGAATGTAATGCTTCAGTGTTTCTCTCAGGAGTTTGTGAGACTGAGGTGGTTGGACCAATCCAGAGTAGTTCTGGATGAATATTTTGTGCATTTTTAAAGTTAAATGTATCAATCTAGTGCACTTCGAGAGCTAAATTAAGAGCGCAAACCCCTTTTCAGTGAGCAAATTGTACAGAGTAACAATTGAGCTGTGCATTGACTTTAAAGTGAATTCAAAGACAGTGATTTGTTCCTTAAAGAGACATAGTGATGGGGGAAAGTGCAAAAGTTTTATTTGAGAAAACAGGAGCATTGAAATATAATAAATATGGTGGCAGGAAAAAATATATTTCAATTCACTCGTGTGTCAAAACCCAAGAAACTTGGTAAAAAAAGTAAATTGCTCCCAAAAATCTTGTTTCCTCAAGGGTCATTGCATTCGCTCGCAAAGCTTTGCTTGCAAAACTTTTGAATTTCCTCAAGAAATTTTGAAGTAGTTGACCCAAGAATGTTTTTAGGAAGTTTGCAAAACTCTTGTGTTCGCTATAAATTTGTTCGCTTGCAAAACTTTTCCATTCGCTCACAAAACTTTTGCGTTTCCCAGAGAAACTTTTTGTTCCTTCAACAAAACTTCTGCGTTCCCTCAAGAAACTTTGTGTTCACTCACAAAATGTTGTTATTCTCAAAACGTTGTTTTTATATAAAAAAAACTTTCGCCCTCTCACGAAACTTTTACGTTTCCCAGAGAAATTTTGTTAATTCGCAAAACTTTAAGTTAGCTTGCAAATCTTTTGCATTCTCTCCGAAAACTTTTGTGTTCCCCTGAGAATTTTTGCGCTCATTTGCGAAACTTTTGCATTTCCCAGAGAAACTTTACGTTTACTTTCAAAACTTTTACATTTCCCAGAGAAACTTTACGTTTACTTTCAAAACTTTTACATTTCCCAGAGAAACTTTTCGTTCCTTCACAAAACTTCTGCGTTCCCTCAAGAAACTTTGTGTTCAGTCGCAAAACTTTTGCATTTTCTCCCCAAACATTTGCGTTTCCCCTGCAAAACTTTTGCATTTCCTGGAGAAATTTAGCGTTTGCTCGCAAAACTTTACATTTGTTTGCAAAACTTTTGCACTTCCTCAAGAATCTGGATGTTTTCTCGTAACTTTGTTTCCTTGCAAAACTTTTGCATTTCCCAATAGAAACTTTATGATGGAAGTAATATGAGGTTGGAGGAAAAACTATATATTAATGTGTTTGCACGTGAATGCAAAGTTTCTCGCAAGAAAGAGCACAAACGTTTCACCGTCAGACAGGACAGATCGGGAGAACGTGCAGGACGTGGTGCTAGTTCTGCATTCACATTTCCTCACAAACTTTGCATTTGCTCACAAAACTTTTTGTGTTTCCCGGAGAAACTTTGTGTTCACTTGCAAAACGTTAACGTTAGCTTGCAAAACTGTTGCACTCACTTTCAAAACTTTTACATTTCCCAGAGAAACTTTACGTTTACTTTCAAAACTGTTGCACTCACTTTCAAAACTTTTACATTTCCCAGAGAAACTTTACGTTTACTTTCAAAACTTTTACATTTCCCAGAGAAACTTTACGTTTACTTTCAAAACTTTTACATTTCCCAGAGAAACTTCACGTTTACTTTCAAAACTTTAACATTTCCCAGAGAAACTTTACGTTTACTTTCAAAACTTTAACATTTACCAGAGAAATTTTACGTTTACTTTCCAAACTTTAACATTTCCCAGAGAAACTTTGTTTACTTTCCAAACTTTAACATTTCCCAGAGAAACTTTTTTTACTTTCCAAACTTTAACATTTCCCAGAGAAACTTTGTTTACTTTCAAAACTTTAACATTTCCCAGAGAAACTTTACGGTTACTTTCAAAACTTTTACATTTCCCAGAGAAACTTTACGTTTACTTTCCAAACTTTTACATTTCCCAGATAAATTTTACGTTTACTTTCCCAGACAAACTTTACGTTTACTTTCAAAACTTTAACATTTCCCAGAGAAACTTTACGTTTACTTTCAAAACTTTTACATTTCCCAGAGAAACTTTATGTTTACTTTCAAAACTTTTACATTTCCCAGAGAAACTTTACGTTTACTTTCAAAACTTTTACATTTCCCAGAGAAATTTTACGTTTACTTTCCAAACTTTAACATTTCCCAGAGAAACTTTACGTTTACTTTCAAAACTTTTACATTTCCTTGAGAAACTTTACGTTTACTTTCAAAACTTTTACATTTCCCAGAGAAATTTTACGCTTGCTTGCAAAACTTTTGCTCTCGCTTTCAAAACTTTAACATTTCCCAGAGAAACTTTACTTTTACTTTCAAAACTTTTGCATTTTCTCTCAGAACATTTGCGTTCCCCCACAAAATTTTGCATTCATTCGCAAAACTTTGTTATCTTGCAAAACCTTTGAATTTCCCTATAGACACTTTATGATGGAAGTAATATGAGGTTGGAGGAAAAACTATATATCAATGCTTTTGCATGCAAAGTTTCTCAGGGGAACGCAAGAGAGAACACGAATCTTTCACATGTTTCACAACGTGATTGTTGTGCATCATGATGTCACTGTCAGACAGGACAGATGTGCTATCGGGAAAACACTGGAAACGGCTGCATCACGGCGGGTCGGGACTCGGGACGTGCTCAGGGAATCAGAATCTTTATTTGTCATTATACAATAGAGTACAACGCAATCATATGCAATCCTGCTAGTGACACGAAACACAGAGTTCCTGTTGTGAGAGCTGGACAGACAGGAAGTGATGAGGTGTGAAAAAGGGGCGGAGTCAGTGAGACAGGGCCTCAGTGTTTGCTCTGGTTTAGCGTCAAATATTCTGTTTTACCAACAATCCAAATTCCGGCGTTGGCCTCTTGGCCCGGCGCTAAATGTGCTCTGCGTCCTGGAACTAATGGACTTAAGGAGAAGCGCAGCGGTGGAGGAAAAACTGCTTATGCTTCAGGCAGAAGAACACAAGGAGAGGCTGATGGGAAGGTTCAATAGGTCACTGATGGGAATGTGTGTGTGTCTTGAGTCAGTGTGTGAGAATAAGAGAGATCGTGTTACAAAGAAAGAGTCGTGTGTACAAATTGGTAACAAAAATATCTCATTTGTTAATGTTTTTTTCTGATACTTTTGCACCTGAAAAAATATATTTCCTTAAATCACTTAATTTCATAGATTGGTACCTGACATACAACTGAAAATCCTCCAATTTGTAAATAACTGAATTGCTTTAAACAGGGTTTGTACAAGGTGTTTAAAGTGCTTGAAGAACTTGAATTTGACTTTCTGAAATTTAAGTCTTGGAAAACCCTTGAAACCCATATTTATGAAAAGATGCTTGAATTATTGGAAGACAATAGGCTATATTAGAATATATATAGAGCCATAGAGCTTATATATATATATATATAGATGATTGATAGATGGATGGATGGTGGATGGTGGATGGATGGATGGATGGATGGATGGATGGATGGATGGATGGATAGATAGATAGATAGATAGATAGATAGATAGATAGATAGATAGATAGATAGATAGATAGATAGATAGATAGATAGATAGATAGATAGATAGATAGATAGATAGATAATATATACATTATCTATAATATATCTATAATATATAGAGCTTTCATTCTTTAGGTCAATATATAGTATATATACACTACCGTTCAAAAGTTTGGGGTCGGTACGATTTTAAATACTTTTAAAAGAATTCTCTTCTGCTAACCATGGCTGCGCTTATTTGATTAAAAAATACAACAAAAATCAGTTATAGTATTAAATATTATTCCAGTGTAAATCAGCTGTTTTCTGTGTGAATATATAGTAAAGTGTAATTTATTCCTGTGATCAAAGCTGAATTTTCAGCATCACCAGTGTCAGTGTCTTCAGTGTCAAATGATCCTTCACAAATCAGTATAATATGAGGATTTGATGCTCAAGAAACATTTATTATTATTATCAATGTTGAAACAGTTGTTGGTCTGTCAGTTGTACAGTTTTTTTTTTTTTTTTTTTTTAGGATTCTTTGATGAATAGGAAGTTCAAAAGACTTTTGTAACATTATAAATGTCTTTACTGTCACTTTCAATCAAATTAATTATTCCTTGATAAATAAAAGTATTGATTTCTTTCCTCCAAAAAATAAAAATAAAATTCTCACTGACCCCAAACTTTTGAACGGTAGTGTATATAGTTTGAATAAGGAAAGCGATATCTTTGTCATAGTATTTCCAATGGTTAAAGTTTCCAGTCATTGGATGTGCTGCACTTTATTTGTACAATTTTGTTGTATTATCATTTTTTAATTATCTATTTGCCTTTTTTATAGTTTGAAAGATAATAAAGACATTGTTTGATAAGTGCGATCTCTGATTGTTGTCCTTGAAAACCAAAACAAGTAGTGCTTGAAATGTCCTTGAAAGTCCTGGAATTTCATTTGACAGTTTCTGTACGAACCCTGTTTAAATGACTGGAAAATAACAAAGCAATACACAGTAATACACAGTAATACCATGGTGAATGTCCAAAAACCCTTATAATACCATGATCCCATGTCCAAAAACCCCAGTCATATCATGTTGGGATGTAGTGTGTATGTCTTTGTGTCTGCGTTCCTGAGCGCAGGGTTTATGTGTGTCTAATGATCTGTACAGCAGTTATTGTGGAGTTATTGTGGAGTTATTGTGGAGTTATTGTGGAGTTATTGTGGAGTTATTGTGGAGTTATTGTGGAGTTATTGTGGAGTTATTGTGGAGTTATTGTGGAGTTATTGTGGAGTTATTGTGGAGTTATTGTGGAGCTCTGGAGACCGGAGGGTTTCCGGCTCTTCCCGGCGCTCGTACAGGAGCTCTCTTGACCTCGGCTGCTGTGTTTCTTTGACCTCACATGTGTAAGTGTGTGTGTGTGTGTGTGTGTGTGTGTGTGTGTGTGTGCGTGAGTGAGCAGCGATCACACGGCTTCACATGCCCCGTCTGAGAATGCCGGGATCACTGGGAACACTGGGATCCTGCGCCCGAGGCTTCGCAGAAGTGCTGAGCTCACTGGGATCCTGCGTATACAGTTGGAGGGGAATGCGTGTGTTTCTTGGCTTTATGTAGATTTAGTTTAATGAACGGTTAAACACACCTCACCTTTATAAAGCAGCCATTCATTGTTCAAACTCATGTCTATGTGTCTGTCCATCTGTCTGTCTGTCTGTCTGTCTATCCATCTGTCTGTCTGTCTGTCTGTCTGTCTATCCATCTATCCGTCTATCTGTCTATCTGTCTGTCTGTCTGTCTGTCTGTCTGTCTATCCATCTATCCGTCTGTCTGTCTGTCTATCCATCTATCCGTCTGTCTGTCTATCTGTTTGTCTGTCTGTCTATCTGTCTGTCTGTCTGTCTATCTGTCTGTCTGTCTGTCTGTCTGTCTGTCTGTCTATCCATCTATCTATCTGTCTGTCTCTGTCTATCTGTTTATCTATCAGTCTGTGTGTCTGTAAATGCTACATATATCGTAACAGAAGAGTTGTTGTGTGTGTGCAGTTCCCCCGCGGTGTGTTCGTGACGGGCAGGAGTTTGCGGAGGGCGAGGTGTATCGCATGGACTCGTGCTGGAGGTGTCAGTGTCGAGGAGGAGTGTCCTTCTGTTCCCGGGCCGAGTGTGCCGAGCCGGACTGCCAGAACTTCTACGTTCCCGACGGAGAGTGTTGTCCCGTCTGTATAGGTATGAACATCATCGGCTGAGAGTATGTGCCTCTTCACAACTGAACACCAACATGGAGGAAGTTCAGCTCTTCTTTTGTACTGATAAACCTGGATGATTTTCACAACTAATCAGTTCAGATTCTGATTCAGACCATAAACCATTTTTTTGTGTGAATTTTGAGTGTAAAATGCATTTTATTTTCATTTACATTGATGCATTTGGCAGATGCTTTCATCCAAAGCAACCTAAATTTTATAAAAGGCATGCTTTTAAAAAAAAAAAAAAAAATTTACCAGTTCAAGCTTTTCTTGGGAATCGAACCCATGACCTCGGGATTGAGCTGTGTTCTACTGTTGAGCTGCAAGACATTCATCAGCCACCCAGTTTTAATTTGGCTTTGATTTTATCATTTGCACTGGTTTTATTACATTTCCAGAAGCTCAAATAGTAAAGCATGGCGGTAGCAACACCAAGGTCATGGGTTCGACTCCCAGGGAAACCAAGAACTGATGGAAGGTAAATGTGTAGCGGCGTGAATGCAATGCAAGTCGCGCTGGGAATAAAAGTGTCTGCCTAAAAGTTGTAAGCTGATGGTTTCATCTTAAACCAGTCTCTTAGAAGTTGATTCCAATTAAAGATATGATGAGGAAAAAAATTAGAATTTTTGATGACAGGTCACAGACCAGTGAAAACACAAATTCAACAGCGACACCCTGAAGATCAACACACACACGGTTACTGACGGTTTACTCTCCACACGTCTCAGATTTCAGTCACAGTCGCAGATCTCTGCATTACAGCTGTGACCTTGTGCTCCTAAAGGTTAAAGGTCAAACTCGTATAGTTTCTGTGAGACCAACTGTAGTCAACAGATCAAATTTGTGCTCTTGCTCTAAAAGTTTCAATGATACTAACTAAACTGATTCTTAGTTAACATTTTGCCATTCGAATGAATTTGTTTTGCATGCAGAATTCTGAGGAAAAAAGTCAGAATTTTGTGTTGTTGTTTTTTTAATTCGCAATTATCTTTTTATATTTTTAATCCGTGGCGGAAATTATTTTTCATACCTTTGAACCAGAAATAGATTATTTTCTGAATTCATACCCACTTTCCATTTATTCTTGTAATGCACAGTGTTATTTTAGCATTATTTCGAGAGCTCGAAGGCCAGCTGTTGGGTCAGTCACACACTGCGAGCGCATGAGTAACAGTAGTGTGTGTGTGTGTGTGTGTGTGTGTGTGTGTGTGTGTGTGTGTGTGTGTGTGTGTGTGTGTAGATGTGGAGCTGCTGTCGGTGGAGAGCTCGAAGGCCAGCTGTTGGGTCAGTCACACACTGCGAGCGCACGAGTAACAGCAGTGTGTGTGTGTGTGTGTGTGTGTGTGTGTGTGTGTGTGTGTAGATGTAGATGTGGAGCTGCTGTCGGTGGAGAGCTCGAAGGCCAGCTGTTGGGTCAGTCACACACTGCGAGCGCATGAGTAACAGCAGTGTGTGTGTGTGTGTGTGTGTGTGTGTAGATGTGGAGCTGCTGTCGGTGGAGAGCTCGAAGGCCAGCTGTTGGGTCAGTCACACACTGCGAGCGCATGAGTAACAGCAGTGTGTGTGTGTGTGTGTGTGTGTGTGTGTGTGTGTGTGTGTGTGTGTAGATGTAGATGTGGAGCTGCTGTCGGTGGAGAGCTCGAAGGCCAGCTGTTGGGTCAGTCACACACTGCGAGCGCATGAGTAACAGCAGTGTGTGTGTGTGTGTGTGTGTGTGTGTAGATGTGGAGCTGCTGTCGGTGGAGAGCTCGAAGGCCAGCTGTTGGGTCAGTCACACACTGCGAGCGCATGAGTAACAGCAGTGTGTGTGTGTGTGTGTGTGTGTGTAGATGTGGAGCTGCTGTCGGTGGAGAGCTCGAAGGCCAGCTGTTGGGTCAGTCACACACTGCGAGCGCATGAGTAACAGCAGTGTGTGTGTGTGTGTGTGTGTGTGTGTGTGTGTGTGTGTGTGTGTGTGTAGATGTGGAGCTGCTGTCGGTGGAGAGCTCGAAGGCCAGCTGTTGGGTCAGTCACACACTGCGAGCGCATGAGTAACACCAGTGTGTGTGTGTGTGTGTGTGTGTGTAGATGTGGAGCTGCTGTCGGTGGAGAGCTCGAAGGCCAGCTGTTGGGTCAGTCACACACTGCGAGCGCATGAGTAACACCAGTGTGTGTGTGTGTGTGTGTGTGTGTAGATGTGGAGCTGCTGTCGGTGGAGAGCTCGAAGGCCAGCTGTTGGGTCAGTCACACACTGCGAGCGCATGAGTAACAGTAGTGTGTGTGTGTGTGTGTGTGTGTGTGTGTGTGTGTGTGTGTGTGTGTGTGTGTGTGTGTAGATGTGGAGCTGCTGTCGGTGGAGAGCTCGAAGGCCAGCTGTTGGGTCAGTCACACACTGCGAGCGCACGAGTAACAGCAGTGTGTGTGTGTGTGTGTGTGTGTGTGTGTGTGTAGATGTGGAGCTGCTGTCGGTGGAGAGCTCGAAGGCCAGCTGTTGGGTCAGTCACACACTGCGAGCGCATGAGTAACAGCAGTGTGTGTGTGTGTGTGTGTGTGTGTGTAGATGTGGAGCTGCTGTCGGTGGAGAGCTCGAAGGCCAGCTGTTGGGTCAGTCACACACTGCGAGCGCATGAGTAACAGCAGTGTGTGTGTGTGTGTGTGTGTGTGTGTGTGTGTGTAGATGTGGAGCTGCTGTCGGTGGAGAGCTCGAAGGCCAGCTGTTGGGTCAGTCACACACTGCGAGCGCATGAGTAACACCAGTGTGTGTGTGTGTGTGTGTGTGTGTAGATGTGGAGCTGCTGTCGGTGGAGAGCTCGAAGGCCAGCTGTTGGGTCAGTCACACACTGCGAGCGCATGAGTAACACCAGTGTGTGTGTGTGTGTGTGTGTGTGTAGATGTGGAGCTGCTGTCGGTGGAGAGCTCGAAGGCCAGCTGTTGGGTCAGTCACACACTGCGAGCGCATGAGTAACAGTAGTGTGTGTGTGTGTGTGTGTGTGTGTGTGTGTGTGTGTGTGTGTGTGTGTGTGTGTGTGTGTGTGTGGATGTGGAGCTGCTGTCGGTGGAGAGCTCGAAGGCCAGCTGTTGGGTCAGTCACACACTGCGAGCGCACGAGTAACAGCAGTGTGTGTGTGTGTGTGTATGTGTGTGTGTGTGTGTGTGTGTGTGTGTGTGTGTGTGTGTGTGTGTGTGTGTAGATGTGGAGCTGCTGTCGGTGGAGAGCTCGAAGGCCAGCTGTTGGGTCAGTCACACACTGCGAGCGCATGAGTAACACCAGTGTGTGTGTGTGTGTGTGTGTGTGTAGATGTGGAGCTGCTGTCGGTGGAGAGCTCGAAGGCCAGCTGTTGGGTCAGTCACACACTGCGAGCGCATGAGTAACAGTAGTGTGTGTGTGTGTGTGTGTGTGTGTGTGTGTGTGTGTGTGTGTGTGTGTGTAGATGTGGAGCTGCTGTCGGTGGAGAGCTCGAAGGCCAGCTGTTGGGTCAGTCACACACTGCGAGCGCACGAGTAACAGCAGTGTGTGTGTGTGTGTGTGTGTGTGTGTGTGTGTGTGTGTGTGTGTAGATGTGGAGCTGCTGTCGGTGGAGAGCTCGAAGGCCAGCTGTTGGGTCAGTCACACACTGCGAGCGCATGAGTAACAGCAGTGTGTGTGTGTGTGTGTGTGTGTGTGTGTAGATGTGGAGCTGCTGTCGGTGGAGAGCTCGAAGGCCAGCTGTTGGGTCAGTCACACACTGCGAGCGCACGAGGAACAGTGGAAGGAGGACGACTGCACGTTCTGCCAGTGTGTGGATGGAGAACCGCACTGCACCGCGATGGCCTGCAAACAGAGCTGCCAGAACCCGGTGAAGATCCCTGGAGAGTGCTGTCCGTTCTGTGAGGGTACGATACCTATATCTATATCTATATTACTGCTAATAATTATATCATGATCAGCTGCCAGAACCCGGTCAAAATCCTCTTTATATAAAATCCAATTAAATACTCTGTTCCGCCTGTTTTGTTATATACATGCCTAAAAAAGTGCCTAATAATATTTCTATACTGAAATAATATCGGCATTATAATTATTATGACTATGATGATTTATTTTTCATTAGGCTATTTTTGGTGCCCTACGCACAGCGCGTGGTGGGAGCGGCGGCGCTGTATATATATATATATATATATATATATATATATATATATATATATATATATATATATATCAAATCATAATATGGTTACCCAGCAAGCAATATCCGTCATTTCAGCGTCTCGGTGAACTATAGACCCGATGTAGTCCGGCTATGAGGAACACACTTCTAGACTAAATAACCTTAAATTTGTTTTTTTGGTTTGCCAAAATAGCTTGTGAGTTGTATGATATTCCATCATGTAAGCAAAGTCAACAGTGATTACAAGGTGTTTGGTTTCATTTCTTCACTCATTTCATTTCTTTGTAATCTAATTGATGGCTAGTCTATTCTTGGCCTCTGGTGAATCATTTAAATCATTAAATCATTTAATGCACAGCTATCCGTGGATTATTGCGGTTATACCATGGTCATCCAGCATTGCTGTTGATGTTTGCATGATGGTTATTTTCATCAGTGACGCTCGTTCAGATCAAGCGTTCTGCTCACGTTAAATCAGTTAAATAATTAGTATTTATTTGAATTAATTATTGAGAGAGAGAGAGAATGGTGATTAAACTGATTGTCAATGTCAATTTGATTTCTATAGCACTACTAAACACAACACCAGTTGACCAGTGTGCTTTACATCAATACAAGAGGCAGTAAAAACATAAAAACAAAACACAATGAATATATTTCATCCTTAACTCTATGCTGATTAAAAAAAAAAGTTTTTAGCCTAGATTTAAAGCAAATCTAATACTAAAAGAAACTACCAGTGCACACCTTCCAGCCAATCAGAGTCGAGTATTCAGACAGACCCTGGTATATGTGTGTATATATATACACTCACCTAAAGGATTATTAGGAACACCTGTTCAATTTCTCATTAATGCAATTATCTAATCAACCAATCACATGTCAGTTGCTTCAATGCATTTAGGGGTGGGGTCCTGGTCAAGACAATCTCCTGAACTCCAAACTGAATGTCAGAATGGGAAAGAAAGGTGATTTAAGCAATTTTGAGCGTGGCATGGTTGTTGGTGCCAGACGGGCCGGTCTGAGTATTTCACAATCTGCTCAGTTACTGGGATTTTCACGCACAACCATTTCTAGGGTTTACAAAGAATGGTGTGAAAAGGGAAAAACATCCAGTATGCGGCAGTCCTGTGGGCGAAAATGCCTTGTTGATGCTAGAGGTCAGAGGAGAATGGGCCGACTGATTCAAGCTGATAGAAGAGCAACTTTGACTGAAATAACCACTCGTTACAACCGAGGTATGCAGCAAAGCATTTGTGAAGCCACAACACACACAACCTTGAGGCGGATGGGCTACAACAGCAGAAGACTCCACCGGGTACCACGCATCTCCACTACAAATAGGAAAAAGAGGCGACAATTTGCAAGAGCTCACCAAAATTGGACAGTTGAAGACTGGAGAAATGTTGCCTGGTCTGATGAGTCTCGATTTCTGTTGAGACATTCAGATGGTAGAGTCAGAATTTGGCGTAAACAGAATGAGAACATGGATCCATCATGCCTTGTTACCACTGTGCAGGCTGGTGGTGGTGGTGTAATGGTGTGGGGGATGTTTTCCTGGCACACTTTAGGCCCCTTAGTGCCAATTGGGCATCGTTTAAATGCCACGGCCTACCTGAGCATTGTTTCTGACCATGTCCATCCCTTTATGGCCACCATGTACCCGTCCTCTGATGACTACTTCCAGCAGGATAATGCACCATGTCACAAAGCTCGAATCATTTCAAATTGGTTTCTTGAACATGACAATGAGTTCACTGTACTAAAATGGCCCCCACAGTCACCAGATCTCAACCCAATAGAGCATCTTTGGGATGTGGTGGAACGGGAGCTTCGTGCCCTGGATGTGCATCCCACAAATCTCCATCAACTGCAAGATGCTATCCTATCAATATGGGCCAACATTTCTAAAGAATGCTTTCAGCACCTTGTTGAATCAATGCGACGTAGAATTAAGGCAGTTCTGAAGGCGAAAGGGGGTCAAACACAGAATTAGTATGGTGTTCCTAATAATCCTTTAGGTGAGTGTATATATACACTCACCGGCCACTTTATTAGGTACACCTGTCCAACTGCTCGTTAACACTTAATTTCTAAGCAGCCAATCACACGGCGGCAACTCAGTGCATTTAGGCATGTAGACATGGTCAAGACAATCTCCTGCAGTTCAAACCGAGCATCAGTATGGGGAAGAAAGGTGATTTGAGTGACTTTGAACGTGGCATGATTGTTGGTGCCAGAAGGGCTGGTCTGAGTATTTCAGAAACTGCTAATCTACTGGGATTTTCACGCACAACCATCTCTAGGGTTTACAGAGAATGGTCCGAAAAAGAAAAAACATCCAGTGAGCGGCAGTTCTGTGGGCGGAAATGCCTTGTTGATGCCAGAGGTCAGAGGAGAATGGCCAGACTGGTTCGAGCTGATAGAAGGGCAACAGTGACTGAAATAACCACTCGTTACAACCGAGGTATGCAGCAAAGCATTTGTGAAGCCACAACACGCACAACCTTGAGGCGGATGGGCTACAACAGCAGAAGACTCCACCGGGTACCACTCATCTCCACTACAAATAGGAAAAAGAGGCTACAATTTGCAAGAGCTCACCAAAATTGAACAGTTGAAGACTGGAAAAATGTTGCCTGGTCTGATGAGTCTCGATTTCTGTTGAGACATTCAGATGTTAGAGTCAGAATTTGGCGTAAACAGAATGAGAACATGGAACCATCATGCCTTGTTACCACTGTGCAGGCTGGTGGTGGTGGTGTAATGGTGTGGGGGATGTTTTCCTGGCACACTTTAGGCCCCTTGGTGCCAATTGGGCATCGTTTAAATGCCACGGCCTACCTGAGCATTGTTTCTGACCATGTCCATCCCTTTATGGCCACCATGTACCCATCCTCTGATGGCTACTTCCACCATGTCACAAAGCTCTAATCATTTCAAATTGGTTTCTTGAACATGACAATGAGTTCACTGTACTAAAATGGCCTCCACAGTCACCAGATCTCAACCCAATAGAGCATCTTTGGGATGTGGTGGAACGGGAGATTCGCATCATGGATGTGCAGCCGACAAATCTGCGGCAACTGTGTGATGCCATCATGTCAATATGGACCAAACTCCCTGAGGAATGCTTCCAGCACCTTGTTGAATCTATGCCACGAAGAATTGAGGCAGTTCTGAAGGCAAAAGGGGGTCCAACCCGTTACTAGCATGGGGTACCTAATAAAGTGGCCGGTGAGTGTATACAGTAGTCAACATTTGAAGTGGAACAAAAAAGTTCATCAAAGTTGTCATAAGACATGAACGGGTAATGTTCAAAATTCATGTATAACTTTGATGAAAGATTTTGATCCACTTTAAATGTTGACTACTGTATGTATGTATGTATGTATGTATGTATGTATGTATGTACACACACACACATACACACACACACACACACACACACACACACACACACACACACACACACACCATGATCTGTCTGAATACTCGATTCTGATTGGCTGGAAGGTGTGCACTGGTAGTTCCTTTTAGTTACACATGAATTTTGAACATTACCCGTTCATGTCTTATGCCAACTTTGATGAACTTTTTTGATCCACTTTAAATGTTGACTACTGTATAATATACACACACATATACAGTATGTTAGTTGAGCCGCAACTATATAAATATATACACACATACACCATGGTCTGTCTGAATACTCGATGAACTTTTTTGATCCACTTTAAATGTTGACTACTGTATAATTATACACACACACACACACACACACACACACACACACACACACACACAGTAAGTTAGTTGAGCCGCTGTAATGGAAGCACAGGTTCAGTTCTTGCTTCAGGCTGAAATCTGTCTCTGTTTAGCGGTAGCTCCAGATATTGCCAAAGGTTTAATGTATCTGGAGCTCTTGAAACACACACACACACACACACACGCACAGCCCATTAAAGCTGAAGCTGACGTGTGTGTGCTCACTAGCGTCTGTGGACTACAGAAGCTTCGGCTTTTACTGCTCCGACCTGCCAAATGGAAGCCACCTGTGTCCTTAATTACACACAAGGATTTCTGGAGGAATAATTAGTCACACGTCTTTACCTGCGTATGTGCCAACATGTCTGCAATTGATGGTTTTGCACATGTGATCTCAGCGTGTTCCTCTAAAACAAAAGCATCTTGTTGAGGTTTGACGGCCGTGTTCGATTAAGAGACAATCAAAAGAGAAGCGCAGTTTCCCCGACACTCGTTCATCACGGCTGTCAGAGAGGAGAATCACTGCATGTAATTGCACTGTGTTTACGTGTGAGCGATGCAAACCGGACGCTTCTGTTCGCAGTTAAACTGTAAACCTGTAAGGATGCGTTTGTAGCGAGCGACCCCCGGATCGGATCACATGATCTGTGCCAAACAACAGATGCATCCACAGTTTCACACGCAGTTCTTGCAACATGCACCAGTGTTTACCAGACACATCTGAGCGTTTGCATCACCGCTATAAATCTTAGATTCTCTGGAAAGTAGAAAACAGTCAATGTGAAATCAAATCTTATGTTATTCTAAAGAAAAAAATGTCTTTATAAGCAAAGTATGGGTGGTATTGGGTCATTTAGCACTGGGTGGTGTGACCAAAATCCCATTTCCCAGAATGAGTTGTTTACATGTTTACTTGTTAAGACAAAAATTCATCTAAAAAATTATTAATTATATATTACATACACTATATATTACCTATATTTTAGTGCTGGGCAATGATTAATCGCGCCCGAAATAAAAGCTTGTGTTTACATAATATGTGTGTGTGTGTACTGTGTATAATTATTTTGTATAAATACACACTTATGTATGTATATGTTGAAGATTTTTTTTTATTTATATATCAAATATTTATATATAATATAAATTATGTATAAATATATGTATATACATGCAAATATTTCTTAAATATATACATGCATATGTGTGTATTTAGATATATATTATACATAGTACACACACACACACACATATTATGAAAACAAACTTTTATTTTGGATGCGATTAATCATTGCCCAGCAGTAAAAAAATATTTTTTACAATTCTATTAATCAAAGAATCCACAAAAATATGAAGTAGCACGGCTGTTTTCAACATTGATAATAATCATAAATGTTTCTTGAGCATCAGATCATCATATTAGAGTGATTTCTGAAGGATCATGTGACACTGAAGACTGGAGTAATGATGCTGAAAATACAGCTTTGATCACAGGAAAAAATTACACTTTACTGTATATTCACGTAGAAAACAGCGATTTTTAATTGTAATAATATTTTTTACTGTATTTTTGAACAAATAAACGCAGCCTTGGTGAGCAGAAGAGGATATAAAACACTTGTGCCAGCTGGATTCTGCTGCTTTACTGATGTTACCTGTCTTTCGTCTCTCTGAAAGCTTCATTAATTGGTGAAAAGAAACCGTAACTATCTAAGTTTCTCTCTTCCAGAGCCGTCATACGAGACGGTGAGTCCGTTGCTCTGCCCACCGCTGGAAAACTGCTCTCTCTCCGGGAACGAGTGTCCGTTCGGCTTCCAGCAAGATCCCAGCGGGTGTTTGCTGTGCCAGTGTGTCAGCAGTGAGTGCACACACACACACACACACACACACACACAAACCCATGAGAACTGTGTTGCGTGCAAACCGTTCCAGCATACTCCCAAGTCTGTGTTTGAGAAAGTGCCAACGGCCCGCAACACAAGCAAACACTGACTCGAGCAATAATGATCTCAGACACGAATCCACCTCACAAATATGAACAATAATCCCCACGACAGAAATTATTCTGAAGCTTTTTACTCATGTGAATTTAAGTCAGCATCAGGGGTCAGTCGGGCGTTTGGGCATCATGGTGCTCATGGGATTGGAAACTGCTCCGAAGAATTATGTGTAGTTCTTAAAAAATGTGCAACATACACTATAACATAATTTTAAAAATGAAGTTTGGGATTTCTGCACCACTAGCAGCATCAAAATAATAAAAAATAATTAGATTTGACTTTCAACCAATTTTACTTGATGACTTTCTGTAAAGCGTGTATTGACTTCACTGATCATCTTTTGTACAGTCACACCAAAAATTATTCAGACACCAGATATAAGTTTTTATATTGTTTCACTAGTGTGTGCAGGACACTATAGTTAATTTCTGTAAGTGAGGAGAGCAAAATAAAGTAAACTGTGACCCAAATATTCTTCATACAGTGACTACCAGTGAAACATTTGGGAGCAAAACTGATTCCTCCACTTTGAGCTGATGATGTTTTGCTGAAGTGTGTTTTCTGTAATTGCTAATGCTCTTTTTACACACACACTGAACAACATGAAGCATTGCTTGGTCACTGGTTGAGCTAAACTGGTATTATCTAATTGTGTAGTTAAATTTAACAGCTGACAGATATTCAACATAATTCATGTGTGAGAGTCTAACAGAAGGACGGACAAAACCAGTCAAATATCCACTGAGTTCTGCTCATATTTATCACCATTTTCTAAACTATAGTGAATAAACTGATAATGTGAGAAATGTTGAAGCTGTCTGAATACATTTTGGTTTGACTGTATGTAAATAATTGTTTTTTCAGATGAAACCTGTCCGGATGTGTCATTGTACTGCTCTCTGGACTGTCCCCTGGGTTATGATAAAGACGTCTACGGTTGTGAAGTGTGTGAATGTAGCGTGTCTGCACCAAAGTGCCGGCCCATGAGCTGCAGCAAGACCTGCCCTTATGGATACGTGTAAGTGGATATCTCTGCACCCCGCAGAAAGCATCTTGTTGTCTTGTTCATTACCAGTATCTTCATCTCTGACCCAAATAGAAGTATAATTTAAGCATAAATTCATGCACTCATCACATGGATTTTTAATTAAGTTAGTTAGCATTGCGCAAGGTTATGCTAAATTGTCTTTTGCTAACTGAATCGCCTTAACACTGCATCATTTTACACTATATATTTTTGGTACTGGTTACATGGCTAGAACTTTTAAATGCTGAGGTAAGGCACCATTAACCTCTTTCAAAGTGTGAAACCCAGGGTTAAAAATGATTTCAGGGTTAAAATAATCTTAACCCAGGGTTAAAAGTGACCTCATCACTGGGTTAAAATAGTGTTAAATCAGGTTTAAACCTAGTACTAACCTCTGTCTAAATACAAATGTAATATATTGTTTAACCCAGGGTTAAAGGTAATGACAGGACAGGGTTAAAATAGTGTAATACCAGGGTTAAAAATGACCCCCTCGTGTGGTTAAAATAATGTTATGCCAGGTTTAAACACATAGCTAACCTGTCTTAAAGGTTTTCAGGATTTCAGGGTTAAAATAATCTTAACCCAGGGTTAAAAGTGACCTCATCACTGGGTTAAAATAGTGTTAAATAAGGTTTAAACCTAGTACTAACCTCTGTCTAAATATAAATGTAATATATTGTTTAACCCAGGGTTAAAGGTAATGACAGGACAGGGTTAAAATAGTCTTATACCAGGGTTAAAAATGACCTCCTCATGTGGTTAAAATAATGTTATGCCAGGTTTAAACACATAGCTAATCTTTTTTCAGGATTTCAGGGTTAAAATAATCTTAACCCAGGGTTAAAAGTGACCTCATCACTGGGTTAAAATAGTGTTAAATCAGGTTTAAACCTAGTACTAACCTCTGTCTAAATACAAATGTAATATATTGTTTAACCCAGGGTTAAAGGTAATGACAGGACAGGGTTAAAATAGTGTTATACCAGGGTTAAAAATGACCTCGTCATGTGGTTAAAATAATTTTATGCCAGGTTTAAACACATAGTTTACCTGTCTTAAAATCTGCATGAAACGTTGTTAATCCAAGGGTTAAAAGGACCTCATCATGGGCTAAAATAATGTTAACCCAGGGTTAAAATCTGTGCTAACCTTTGTCTGAATATCTGTGTGAAACATTGTTAACCTGAGGTTAAAAGTGACCGCATCACATGGTTAAAATCATATTAACCCAGGGTTAAACTCAGGGTTAAATGCAGTGCTATCCTCTGTCTAAATGTTTTGAACCAGGGTTAAAAGTGATCCAAATAATAATAACCCAGGGTTAATTTTAACCCACCGTTAAAATAGATTAAAATAATGTTAACCCTTAAATGCAGTGCTCTTCTCTGTCTAAATACAAGTGTGAAACATTGTATAACCCAGGGTTAAAAGGTATTTAAACAAATTTGATCCAGTGTTAAAAACGACCTCATCACAGGGTTAAAACAATGTTTCCTCAGGGTTGAATTCAGGGTTAAATGCTGTGCTATCCTCTGTCTAAATACAAGTGTGAAATGTTTTGAACCAGGGTTAAAAGTGATTCAAATAATAATAACCCAGGGTTAATTTTAACCCAGCGTTAAAATAGATTAAAATAATGTTAACCCTTAAATGCAGTGCTCTTCTCTGTATAAATACAAGTGTGAAACATTGTTTAACCCAGGGTTAAAAGGTATTTAAACAAATTTGATCCAGTGTTGAAAACGACTTCATCACAGGGTTAAAACAATGTTTTCTCAGGGTTAAATGCTGTGCTATCCTCTGTCTAAATACAAGTGTGAAATGTTTTGAACCCCTTTTGAACCAAATGTTTTAAAAGTGATCCAAATAATTTTAACCCAGCATTAAAATAGATTAAAATAATGTTAACCCTTAAATGCAGTGCTCTTCTCTGTCTAAATACAAGTGTGAAACATTGTTTAACCCAGGGTTAAAAGGTATTTAAACAAATTTGATCCAGTGTTAAAAACGACCTCATCACGTTTTTATCTGTGCTATCCACTGTGCTATCCTCTGTCTAAATACAAGTGTGAAATGTTTTGAAACCCTTTTGAACCAAATGTTTTAAAAGTGATCCAAATAATTTTAACCCAGCATTAAAATAGATTAAAATAATGTTAACCCTTAAATGCAGTGCTCTTCTCTGTCTAAATACAAGTGTGAAACATTGTTTAACCCAGGGTTAAAAGGTATTTAAACAAATTTGATCCAGTGTTAAAAACGACCTCATCACAGGGTTAAAACAAATGTTTCCTCAGGGTTAAACAGCCTGACCCCCCCCCCCCAACACCGTGAACCCGGTCAAACATCTGCCCGCTTTGCTCTCCTCACACTCTGCTTTCATTTTAAAACCGTCCCTCCGTTCCAACACACCGATCAAACACAGCCCAACACAAAAGCGTCAGTATGTGAGCGTGAGGTGTGATTTCACTGGTATCTGAACCACGAGCCCCCAGTGGAGGATGGAGAGGATAGATTTTCACTGGTTTGAGCTCCCTCGGGGGGGCGGAGGGTTTCCGGGATCATTTCAGAAGAACCTTTTATAAGTTCGAGCCCCGTCTTTCGTCTCGCTCCAGAGGAAATCCCTGTTTATAGTGGCTCATGTCGAGATCGTCTTCTGCTTTGAGCGTTTGTTGCTGGCGGTTATTGCCAGTAAGATAAACAGATGCAACAAAGATCTGGAAACAGACCCAAAGATCATGACCGTTTGAGGAAAATATTCTAAAATATCTTTAGCCGGTTCCAACAAACCCCTTAAGTTCAGAAAACCCTTTTCGATAATGTGTTTAGTTATAATTTTATAAGGTTTTCTTAGCTTAAGGGGTTTGTTGGAACCAGTGGCTCTTGTGCACTGGATTTTGTCCAAATTAGGCCTGATGTGATTATAATAGTGATGAACATTGTGAGCATTATGCACTATAAATCCAATCACGTATTATTATCGAAATAAGGGAAATTAAATTCATATATAAAAGCTATGAATGGTCATTTTTGAATGGTGCAGAAGTCCATTATATGAGCGCTCCATATTAACTAGACCATCGGAGTTTGTGGTATGATTTGCAAAAGCGCTTTGGAA
The DNA here is from genome assembly GCF_029890125.1 of Rhinichthys klamathensis goyatoka. Lineage (NCBI taxonomy): Eukaryota > Metazoa > Chordata > Actinopteri > Cypriniformes > Leuciscidae > Rhinichthys > Rhinichthys klamathensis. The sequence continues at coordinate 116,592 of NW_026606626.1, read as the reverse complement.
CGTTTTCACTTTATTTTTGTAAACTTAAAAAAAAAAAAAAATTAATCTTAATATTATGCAACGGCACTGAGGAGATCAGATTTACATCATCTAATCAGATTAATCAGCCCACCTTAAAAAATGCTGCCTTAAAAGTGAAAAATGTATGACAGAAATATGCTTTTTAAATAATTTGATCAGTATTATTTGCTGTAACGTAACATTCAGTTGTTAATCATAATTTCTGTATGACAATGAATTGCCAGCCATATTTTCATCATGGTGATAGCATTTGTCTCAGTGATTCTGGAATATGTAAACCGTGTCTCTGAATCTCTGAATTATGGTCCAGATGAATGATTGAGTCCTGTGTGTCACAGAGAACGAGTGACTGTTTACACAGACATTTTACACAGTCGAACGAGTCGGACTCCGCACAAAAGGGGTCTTAAATCGTTTCCCCTATTCAATGGGGCTAAAATGTCATTGGATTTGACAGGACGTAAAGGGCCGCTGGAATATGTGTCGAGTCAGCAGTGAAAACGTTAAAGCTTGACTGTGTTTGTGTACTGTACACCTCGACTGTCCAGCGAGGGGACGTGTTTGATTCCAGTTAAAGGAGTAGTTCTCTTTAAAATTAAAATTAGCCCATGATTTACTCACCCTCAAGCGATGATAAAAATAGATTTCATAGATATAAGATATTAGATGCATTTATCATGGATAGATGCACTTTTATGATGGATAGATGCACTTTTATGATGGACAGATGCACTTTTATGATGGATAGATGCACTTTTATGATGGATAGATGGAATTTTATGATGGACAGATGCACTTTTATGATGGACAGATGCACTTTTATGATGGATAGATGCACTTTTATGATGGATAGATGCACTTTTATGATGGATAGATGCACTTTTATGATGGACAGATGCACTTTTATGATGGATAGATGCACTTTTATGATGGATAGATGCACTTTTATGATGGACAGATGCACTTTTATCATGGATAGATGCACTTTTATGATGGACAGATGCACTTTTATGATGGATAGATGCACTTTTATGATGGACAGAAGTACTTTTATGATGGATAGATGCACTTTTATGATGGATAGATGCACTTTTATGATGGATAGATGCACTTTTATGATGGACAGATGTACTTTTATGATGGATAGATGCACTTTTATGATGGATAGATGCACTTTTATGATGGACAGATGCACTTTTATGATGGACAGATGTACTTTTATGATGGACAGATGCACTTTTATGATGGATAGATGCACTTTTATGATGGATAGATGCACTTTTATGATGGACAGATGTACTTTTATGATGGATAGATGCACTTTTATGATGGATAGATGCACTTTTATGATGGACAGATGCACTTTTATGATGGATAGATGCACTTTTATGATGGAAAGATGCACTTTTATGATGGATAGATGCACAGATGCACTTTTATGATGGATAGATGCACTTTTATGATGGAAAGATGCACTTTTATGATGGATAGATGCACTTTTATGATGGATAGATGCACTTTTATGATGGACAGATGCACTTTTATGATGGACAGATGCACTTTTATGATGGACAGATGCACTTTTATGATGGATAGATGCACTTTTATGATGGATAGATGCACTTTTATGATGGATAGATGCACTTTTATGATGGACAGATGTACTTTTATGATGGATAGATGCACTTTTATGATGGATAGATGCACTTTTATGATGGATAGATGCACTTTTATGATGGACAGATGCACTTTTATAGATGCACTTTTATGATGGATAGATGCACTTTTATGATGGACAGATGCACTTTTATAGATGCACTTTTATGATGGATAGATGCACTTTTATGATGGATAGATGCACTTTTATCATGGATAGATGCACTTTTATGATGGATAGATGCACTTTTATGATGGATAGATGCACTTTTATGATGGATAGATGCACTTTTATGATGGATAGATGCACTTTTATGATGGACAGATGCACTTTTATGATGGATAGATGCACTTTTATGATGGACAGATGCACTTTTATGATGGACAGATGCACTTTTATCATGGACAGATGCACTTTTATGATGGACAGATGCACTTTTATGATGGACAGATGCACTTTTATGATGGATAGATGCACTTTTATGATGGATAGATGCACTTTTATGATGGACAGATGCACTTTTATGATGGACAGATGCACTTTTATGATGGACAGATGCACTTTTATGATGGACAGATGCACTTTTATGATGGACAGATGCACTTTTATGATGGACAGATGCACTTTTATGATGGACAGATGCACTTTTATGATGGAAAGATTAGGGCTGGGCGATATGGCTGAAAACTGTATCACGATATCAGTGTTTCATATCGGTCGATATCGATAATTATTGATTTTTTTATGACCCATTTAAAATAAGGACCAGGAGAAAAAATATATTACATTTAAACATTTTTATTTTAAACTTAACCTTCCTCTGATTACAATCCCATGACAGAAATATCAACACAACCATGGAAAACTCAAATAATTAAAATGTAAACATAAGTCTAAATAAGTCTAAATTCACAATCAGACCTGCAAACTCCTCAGAGTAAAAAAGGTGACAGTGGCGCGGCGGGACGTGGGTGGTGGGGGTTTGTGATCGTACGTGCCCCCTGCTTGATTTTATTTTAGACATCATGGTTCGGTACGATTTCGGTACAATGGAGTGAAAAGCAAAACAGAAATATAGAAGGCATTTTTATAAATTTCTTAAGCCTTGTATTTTTTAAATAAGTTTTATTAATAAAGGCATAGGCTAGAACCAGTTTATTTATACTAGTGCACTGATAATAGTTTTATATAATTGATTTATTAATTAAACTAATAAAAAGATAGATATGAGATATGTTTGGTAATTGTTCCTGAATGAATTTGAAATTAATTTGCTATATTTCAGATCAATATAATTGTTTTCCTTAATTTTAATTAACCCTAACTTTATTCTCATCAGAATTATAAATAATTGATTTCCGTATAAAATAATACTACCAACACATTTCATTTTCTTTTTTAATCAATGTGTAACTTAAAAATAAACAGATTAGTGCTCTGTTTTGAGGACAAGAAATGAAAACCAATGCGATATGATGAATGTCCAAAAGATGGAATACACAGACTGTTTTACAAAGGGGTTGGATAAATATGTTTTGCTTTTAAAACGGTGTGTACAGTTGTAGGCTACAGTTTGACAAGAAATACAGTGTGACAAAAGCACAATGTTGTGTTTTATTGCGAGTATAGGCCTACACAAATATAAGTAAACACTTTGCAGACTGACTGATGTCCTGTATTAACAAAATGACGGAGTATGTTTTTATGTCTCCACTGTTCGATCGCGCCCGCGTGTCTCTCTCTCTCGTGTCTCTCTCTCTCTCTCTCTCTCTCTCTCTCTCGCGCGCGAGCACACACACACACACACACACACACACACACACACACACACACACACACACACACACACACACACACACACACACACACACACACACACACACACACACACACTCCAGCATTGCAATCTTGACATCGCAGCCTGTTCATTATGCTGTGTTCACATCAAACGCGAATAGAGCGAATTATCCAATAATGTTTCGCAATTCTAGCCTGCATGGCATGCAGATGAAGGCCACTCATTTTCTGCTTATCAATCGCCGGTTACTGAAGAGGAACCCAGCAGCACGAGACAACGATATGGCGCAACCAAACTGACACGTTACATGATTGCCTGAGCTTGTCACTCCCTTCGTTGCTAGGTTACCAGAGAGCGAGTGCCTTTGTTAATGCAACCAAACTTGCTTCGCAACCTGTGGTTTCTTCCGACGAAGAAAAAAAATATCGAACGTTTTATCGAACACATTTTTTATTGATATCGATCACGTGTCTATCGCGATACATATCGTTGCCGTTTTATCGCCCAGCCCTAGGAAAGATGCACTTTTATGATGGAAAGATGCACTTTTATGATGGACAGATGCACTTTTATGATGGATAGATGCACTTTTATGATGGACAGATGCACTTTTATGATGGATAGATGCACTTTTATGATGGATAGATGCACTTTTATGATGGATAGATGCACTTTTATGATGGATAGATGCACTTTTATGATGGATAGATGCACTTTTATGATGGATAGATGCACTTTTATGATGGATAGATGCACTTTTATGATGGACAGATGCACTTTTATGATGGACAGATGCACTTTTATGATGGATAGATGCACTTTTATGATGGATAGATGCACTTTTATGATGGATAGATGCACTTTTATGATGGATAGATGCACTTTTATGATGGACAGATGTACTTTTATGATGGATAGATGCACTTATATGATGGATAGATGCACTTTTATGATGGACAGATGCACTTTTATAGATGCACTTTTATGATGGATAGATGCACTTTTATGATGGATAGATGCACTTTTATCATGGATAGATGCACTTTTATGATGGATAGATGCACTTTTATGATGGATAGATGCACTTTTATCATGGATAGATGCACTTTTATGATGGACAGATGCACTTTTATGATGGACAGATGCACTTTTATGATGGACAGATGCACTTTTATGATGGATAGATGCACTTTTATGATGGACAGATGCACTTTTATGATGGATAGATGCACTTTTATGATGGATAGATGCACTTTTATGATGGATAGATGCACTTTCATGATGGATAGATGCACTTTTATCATGGATAGATGCACTTTTATGATGGACAGATGCACTTTTATGATGGACAGATGCACTTTTATGATGGATAGATGCACTTTTATGATGGACAGATGCACTTTTATGATGGACAGATGCACTTTTATGATGGATAGATGCACTTTTATGATGGACAGATGCACTTTTATGATGGATAGATGCACTTTTATGATGGATAGATGGACTTTTATGATGGATAGATGCACTTTTATGATGGACAGATGCACTTTTATGATGGATAGATGCACTTTTATGATGGACAGAATCAGATGCACTTTTATGATGGATAGATGCACTTTTATGATGGATAGATGCACTTTTATGATGGACAGATGCACTTTTATGATGGATAGATGCACTTTTATGATGGACAGATGCACTTTTATGATGGAAAGATGCACTTTTATGATGGATAGATGCACTTTTATGATGGACAGAATCAGATGCACTTTTATGATGGATAGATGCACTTTTATGATGGACAGATGCACTTTTATGATGGACAAATGCACTTTTATGATGGACAGATGCACTTTTATGATGGAAAGATGCACTTTTATGATGGATAGATGCACTTTTATGATGGATAGATGCACTTTTATGATGGATAGATGCACTTTTATGATGGATAGATGCACTTTTATGATGGACAGATGCACTTTTATCATGGATAGATGCACTTTTATGATGGAAAGATGCACTTTTATGATGGATAGATGCACTTTTATGATGGATAGATGCACTTTTATGATGGACAGATGCACTTTTATGATGGATAGATGCACTTTTATGATAGATAGATGCACTTTTATCATGGATAGATGCACTTTTATGATGGAAGATGCACTTTTATGATGGATAGATGCACTTTTATCATGGATAGATGCACTTTTATGATGGATAGATGCACTTTTATGATGGATAGATGCACTTTTATGATGGATAGATGCACTTTTAAGTTGGATAGATGCACTTTTATGATGGATAGATGCACTTTTTTGAGCTTCAAACTGTTGGTGGTAATCCACTGCCATTATAAAGCTTGGAAGCGTCAGGGTGTTTATTAATATAACTCTGATTGTATTCGTCTGAAAGAAGAAAGTCATATACACCTAGGATGGCTTGAGCAGGGTGAATAAATAATGGGCTAATTTTAATTTTTAAGTGAACTACTCCTTTAATGAGCTTTCATCTGTGATCTATGACGAGGTCACTATCATTACTCAGTCATTAATGTTTCATCCGCTGCCCTGATCAAAAGTGATTCAGAGTTCATGAATCAGCTCATGTGGTGTTCGAACCTTCAACCTTTCAGTAATCAGCTCAGACATGAAGACATTTAACTTCCACATACAGTGGGGAATCATGTGGGCGGGTCTTGGTTTGTTTATTGTGATTTGATTGACTAGTGCATGCGGGTGACACATGTTAGGCTGGTATTTTTTTGTTTAAAGGGATAGTTCATCCAAAAAATGAAAATTAGCCCATGATTTACTCACCCTGAAGCCATCCTAGGTGTACATGACTTTCTTCTTTCAGACGAATACAATCTGAGTTATATTAAAAAATGTCCTGGCTCTTCCAAGCTTTATAATGGCAGTGAATTGCCGTTTGTCTTTTGAAGTCCATCAAAGCGCATCTATTCATGATTAAAGTCTTCAACACTTCTCCGGGCGTTAATAAAGGCCTTCTGAAGTGATGCAAGTCGACTTACGCCAAAAGAGTAACACTTGAACTTGACACACAACGTAATGACGAACGCGGTTGCCCAGCCCTGTGTGTTTGAACCGTGAGAGGCGTCAATAGCCGTCATTACGTTGTGCGTCAGCGTAAGTCGACTTGCGTACGGCTGTCTGCTGGAAGAGAGTTATTTTAGTCGATAAAGTTTTATATATGAATATTTTTCTTACACGAACGCATGGCTTCACTTCAGAAGACCTTTATTAACCCCCCGGTGACATGTGGAGCACTTTAATCATGAATAGATGCACTTTTATGGACTTCCAAAGACAGGCACCAATTCACTGCCATTATAAAGCTTGGAAAGTCATTTTTCAATATAACTCAGATTGTATTCGTCTGAAAGAAGAAAGTCATATACACCTAGCATGACTTCAGCGTGCGTAAATCATGGGCTAATTTTCATTTTTGGGTGAACTATCCCTTTAAGTCAAGCAACTCTATTACTGTTATTCCTTCTGATTCAGTGATTTGAACAAGTTTAATAAATATTTAATGTCCCAAAATACTTTTTTTGAGATGTGAACAGTCTGTGAACCGATAATAGACAATACGTCATTCGTTATCATCAACAAAAACAATTATTGTTCCCTCCTGGCAAACAGAAAAGTAGTTTCCTCTTGTTCCAGCATTGTGAATGATACATTCGCATTTAAAATACTTGTGTTTAATAATAAATAAAAAATTGCTTCTGTAGAGCTGCTGAACATTTTACATATATATATATATATATATATATTTATATACTCATACGCGCACACACACACACAAACACACATACTGTATATATATATATATATTTATATACTCATACGCGCACACACACACACAAACACACATACTGTATATATATATATATATATATATATATATATATAATTTTCAGCTGTGCAGCAACTCTACAGAAGCAATATTGATTATTCAGCTCAATTCAGTTCAATGTCGATTCAGTTCAATAAGTTTCGATGTTGCAAAGTTAATTCATTTTGAAGCAAACTCAATTCAACTGTAAAGCAGGTCTACAGAATATAAAAATATAAAGTATTTAATTCTCTGCTGCTTTTTGACATGCAAGCTTAGTAGTAATTTTTCACCCTCATTAGGTTGTATTAAATATAGTGGGCATGATATTGTCCACTAGCACTAGCGAGGGCCCTAGAGGTGTGTGTGTTCGAGCGATCTGACCTGTTTCTGCTGCTGCTTTTATCTGGACTCGTGAAGCTCATATACAGCAGAATAAAGCAGAACCAGATGCCCGTTAGACCCGCATCAGCATCTGGATCCGGTGTATCGCGCCCAAACTTTAATGAATCACGACGCTATACGCATAAAAGTGTCCTGCGTTATTATGAGGTATCGTAAGACATGCTTTCATCCGTCCTTAGAAGTTAAAGTGGGTCTGAACTGGAAACAGGAGTCGAGCTGCGCTTCTGTCGGCTGGTTAGTGCTGGGTGAACTGGTGACCTTGGGGAGCATTACAGAAAGATCCTAACTTTAGAGTCCTGATCTGGTTTAGTAAGATCCTCCTAACTTTAGAGTCCTGTCTGATCTGGTTTAGTAAGATCCTCCTAACTTTAAAGTTAGGAGGATCTTACTAAACCAGATCAGACTCTAAAGTTCGGATCTTACTAAAACAGATCAGACAGGACTCTAAAGTTCAGATCTTACTAAACCAGATCAGACAGGACTCTAGAGTCCTGTCTGATCTGTTTTAGTAAGATCCGAACTTTAGAGTCTGATCTGGTTTAGTAAGATCCGAACTTTAGAGTCTGATCTGGTTTAGTAAGATCTGAACTTTAGAGTCTGATCTGGTTTAGTAAGATCCTCCTAACTTTAGAGTCCTGTCTGATCTGGTTTAGTAAGATCCTCCTAACCTTAGAGTCCTGTCTGATCTGGTTTAGTAAGATCCTCCTAACCTTAGAGTCCTGTCTGATCTGGTTTAGTAAGATCCAAACTTTAGAGTCCTGTCTGATCTGGTTTAGTAAGATCCTCCTAACCTTAGAGTCCTGTCTGATCTGGTTTAGTAAGATCCTCCTAACCTTAGAGTCCTGTCTGATCTGGTTTAGTAAGATCCTCCTAACCTTAGAGTCCTGTCTGATCTGGTTTAGTAAGATCCTCCTAACCTTAGAGTCCTGTCTGATCTGGTTTAGTAAGATCCTCCTAACCTTAGAGTCCTGTCTGATCTGGTTTAGCAACCATGGCAATTTCATTTAGGACCTCATTTAGGACAAAAGCTATAGACCTTATGTGCCAGAGACACAAGCGCGCAGCCATCTTACAAACAGGGTTCCCACGGGTCCTTGAAGTTTGTGAATCTGAAAAAAACAAACAAATGAAGGCCCTGGAAAGTTTTTGAAAATAAACACACAGGTCCTTGAGAGTGCTTGACTTTATTTTGTGCTCTAAGTTTTCTGGAAAAAAAATCCATATTATTCGCTTTGCTCCGCTAATGTGTTATTCCGCCAACACTTGTGGCCTATGCGCACTAGCTTGCTTGATTTACATCAGTTTCGCGCATTTACGCGTTACGTTGAGTGTTTCCCGTACTTTGTGTTGTACGTTGGGTGACATTCACGCGCGCACCAAACTACTACGATGGAACCTCAACATTTGTTGTTCGACACAATAAGTGTGTTCCCACATTAAGTCCTTAAATTTGAGGGTATTGGACCTGGAAAGTCTTTGAAAGGTCCTTGAATTTGAAGTTAACCGAGGTGTGGGAACCCTGGATGGAACCCGAACGTTTCAGAGACACACCGTGAAACATTGCAAAAATAGTCTGGTTACATGAGCCGAAATGCTTTCCAATAACATCCATGCAAAAGTTAATATCAGATCATTCTAGAATACAGTATAGGATGTACCGAATATTCTTCAGTTTTATGCAAAACAGAAATACGACAAATAGAATATCAGATCTCGGTCATATGGCCAAAAATAAATGCAAAAAAGCTTTTCTAACCTAATAAAAACGTAAGTCAAGTCATCCTCATTTATATAGCGCTTTTAACAATGTAGATTGTTTCAAAGCAGCTTTACAGAGATAAACTTAATATAATTAAAGGTAACAGAGATTGGTTTGGTTTTATAGCGGTTCTTGAATAATGTTATTTTCCAGCTAAAGTTGGTTTTGATTGATTCACTTCCGTCGAAATGATCATTTGTTATTAGATTAGGGGCCGCTAAGACGACGCCGTTCTCTCTAAACAGACTTTAAACTGAACCTGTGATAAACGCTGATGGCGTTCGCATGCGCATTAAGAACTGATTCTATAGTTATGTGCGTTTGAATATATGTGCATAATTCCCTACAAACCATGCCTAAACAAACTACTTGTCTTGCCTATACATTTTGATACAGAATTTTTTTTTTTTTTTTTTCACTTCGGGTTGGTACGTGAACCCTAATTTAAATATTACACACTGTACCTTTAAGAGGATGTTTCTGTATGCGTATTGAGCTGATGGCGTGTGTTGTGTGTCTCCCCACAGGAGGAATAAACACGGGTGTGAGATGTGCCGGTGCGTCAGGTGTCCTCCGTTCACCTGCGATAAACACTGTGTCGACGGATACAAGAAGAGCAGAAAGGGCTGCAGCGTCTGTGTGTGCAAAGGTGAGCTTGAGGATCAGGACTGCAGGGGTCAGAGGTCACGAGGCCGCGTTTATCAAGAGATGTTCCAGCAAACCATTCATAAAACCTCCACTCATCATCCAGAGCATAATTATAAACTCATCATTGGCAAAATATCAGCCGTTTAGAGGATGTTGTTTCAGGTGGAGAGCGGGATTAAAATAGGATATTATATTCATGTTACTCTATGATAATATCATTCTAATATGGTGACAGTACTAATGACATTTAAATGGTCAAGTATTAATACATTGAGTTTAAGTTGTACTAGCATTAATTTATGTTTTAAAACTAAATCCATTAAAAAATATATTATTTGAAATAAAATAAAATATAAAAAATAAACTTTCAGCTCGTTAAATCATTTACTTGTTGAAAAATAACAAAGTACAACTGTAATAAAAAAGAATAAAAACTATACAGACATTTTTTAAAAAAACAAGTAAAAATGACACAAAAAAAGACTAAAATGAAAATGGGAAATAAAAAAATAATTCTATATAGTAGTATATCAATGTCTAGAGGCCTCGTTTATCAAGAGATGTTCCAGCAAACCATTCATAAGACCTCCAAATGCAAGGTAACGTATACGCACCTTAGGTTTGTAACTCATTAGCATAATGCCCGCCTCTGGTCCTGATTGGCTGAGCAGCGTCTCTTGGCCCCGCCCTCAAACACTAGTGTATCTGAGACTGGAAGAGTTTGGTTCGTGTTGTTCGTGTCGAGAAGACGCTGTTCTCCACTGTGATGAGATTGAGACGTGAAACCCACGCCATAGTTACTGTTCGTATCACTGTGATCAAGAGCTGAGATTCAGATATGATAATGAGCGTTCTGACCAATCAGAGCAGAGCAGCTCTCAGAGAGGCGGGGCTTAGAGAGACTGAATCCCTGATTAAAGCGTTTCAGACACTGAGAGAAAAGAGCTGATGCTGCAGTGGAGATTATGAGAAAAATAATGTGATTTCTAGTCATTTTCACCTGATGACACACTTCTTATTTGCGAGTTTAAAGGAGTTGCTCGAGTGGTTTGTGGGCAGGTTATTTTAACTGTGTCAACTCAGTTTCATGCCCTCATTGTGTTTCTCTGTGTAAATATAGTGTGTTTGCGGAGTATATTTTAGTCGTCGGCGCTTGTGATTGGTCACACGCACGTCGTAAACTCTATTTTCAAACATCTGGATCAGTTTTTACTGTTTAAATATTTAGAGAGATGAAACTCCACCATCACCAAAACTGCTTAAAGGAAGCAAACACACACTTTCATTCAGTTCTGTTGATCCAGAGCATAATTATAAACTCATCATTGGCAAAATATCAGCCGTTTAGAGGATGTTGTTTCAGGTGGAGACCCGGGATTAAAATAGGATATTATATTCATATTACTCAATGATAATATCATTCTAATATGGTGACAGTACTAATGACATTTAAATGGTCAAGTATTAATACATTGAGTTTAAGTTGTACTAGCTTTAATTTATGCTGAGATTACATTTTTTAAACTGTTTTAAAACTAAATCCATAAAAAACATTTTTATTATTTGAAATAAAATAAACTTTCAGCTCGTTGCAACATTTAGTTGTAGTAAAATAGTTCAACTGAAATAAAAATGAATAATATATAAAAATGACATATTTTGAAAAAACAAGTAAAAATGACAAAAACTAAAATGAAAATAGTATATCAATGATAGTAAAATAACACTGATTACAGTATTTTGTCATTTTTACCATGTTTACTGTAATTTATTTTTAATGGTCTGCTTTTAAAGATGTAAGATATATAGATGGAATTATAGAAATTATTTTAAAAATTTAAGTACAATGTAAAAACTATATACAGTAGTCAACATTTGAAGTGTATCAAAAAAAGTTCATCAAAGTTGTCCTAAGACAAGAACGGGTCAAATTAATGTATAACTTTGATGAAAGGTTTTGATCCACTTCAAATGTTGACTTCTGTACATAGTTTTTACATTGTACTTAAATTTTGAAAATAATTAAAACCTGGTAATATACAGTGTGAGCTTATGTTGAATGTTGTTGTTTGGTCTCAGACACACACAGGAGTGTTCCCAGCACCGTCTCGCCCGTCACGATCTCCTCCAGCTTCTGTGTGGCGGCCGGTGGCCGGCGCGTCGAGGAGGGAGACGTGTGGCACGACGGGTGCCGGGACTGTTTCTGCCACGCCGGCCGAGAGATGTGTGTGTTGATCTCCTGCCCGGTGCCCTCCTGTGCCCATCCGGTGCTCCGACCCGAGCAGTGCTGCCCCGGCTGTGAGGGTACGTCACACACGCTCACACACACATCTGTCATGAGGAGAGTCCCGGTACACTACTGTACAGGGTTTGAAATGAACTTTTTCACTCACCGGCCAATTTGGCTACTACGTTTTTAAGTTACCGGCCATTCAGAAATTCTGCTAGCCAGAAAAGAAAAGAAAAAGAAAGGAGCCAGATTAACTATGTCACATCTTATATATATATATATATATATATATATATATATATTAGTGCTGTCAAACGATTAAAAATATTTAATCGAGATTAATCGCATTAATGTCATAGTTAACTCGCGATTAATCGCACATTTTTATCTTTTATAAATGTCTCTTGATTTCTTTTTGTCCGATTATTTTTTCTCATTTTAATGCTCTTATCAACATGGAAAAGTGGATCGGCTTGCTTTGTGCAAATGTTTTTTTATTGAAAACAACATTGGCATATACAGTGTTCAATTTCACACTAACATTTTGGAGCAAATAATCTCTCAATGTAACACTGTCCATCAATAAAAGGGTGAGAGAAATACTGACGAGGTCCTGATATTGACGAGGGGGCGGAGAATTCGCATCAGCTGTGTGTGTGTGTGTGTGTGTGTGTGTGTGTGTGTGTGTGTGTGTGTGTGTGTGTGCTTGGCCATCATCAAGTGGTGTTTCAGACTGGACGTGCTGCGATGATGATAGCTCAGTTCACAACGACAAAACACACAGATCACTTTGGTCTCGTCAATGGAACCATTTGGCAACTTTTTAAAAGTAAACTTTCCATTCAGAATCTTATTGGCATCCATTTCGGCGTCTCGCGCTCGTCATCCACTCAAAACGTAACGTTAACCTACTATTTGTCCGGCTCGCAAGCCCAAACGAGTGTGTGCGTCGTGCCTGTTGTTTTGTTTCCGGTCTAGCTAGATCCGCTTGCGCTTTGGTGGACGAAGCAACAAAACGTCCTCGCGCGGCGCAAGCCACTGAAATTAATGGGTTTCATCATAGCGCAGCGCCGCGCGGCCGCGTCCTGTTGCAAAAGCATGTGAAAAAAAACTACAAAGTTTGCTAGGCCAAAAAGATCGTTAATCGCGTGGTAAAAAAATTAACGCCGTTAAAATGGGTTTGCGTTAACGCCGTTAATAACGCGTTTAACTGACAGCCCTACTATATATATATATATATATATATACACACTGAACAAAATTATAAAAGCAACGCTTTTGTTTTTGCCCCCGTTTTTCATGAGCTGAACTCTAAGATCTAAGACTTTTTCTATGTACACAAAAGGCCTATTTCTCTCAAATATTGTTCACAAATCTGTCTAAATCAGTGTTAGTGAGCACTTCTCCTTGTGTGGCGAATCAAGATTTAGACAGCATGATTATTGCACAGGTGTGCCTTAGGCTGGCCACAATAAAAGGCCATTTTACTTTATAGGGGGTGTCGGGGGGAACATTTCTGAGTTATGATCAGTGTTGAAAAGTGTGTGTGTGTGTGTGTGTGTGTGTGTGTGTGTGTGTGTGTGTGTGTGTGTGTGTGTGTGTGTGTGTGTGTGTGTTGTGAAGCAGACGAGTCGGGCAGCGGGCAGCCGGAGGGAATGGATATGGTGGTGTGTCGCGCTCCGGGAGGAGAGCTGTACGTGGAAGGAGAGACGTGGAGTCTGGATGAATGTACGCGCTGCACATGCCGACAGGGACGAGTGCTGTGCGACGCTGAAGTGTGTCCTCCGCTTCTCTGTCACGCTGCCGTCAAGAGCAAAGACACCTGCTGCTCCGTCTGCCCAGGTACGAGATCACACATCACACACACACTAACACAACGATCTCGCCGGGTGGAGCTGGGGAGGCGGAGCGGTTCAGAGTACATCAGGATCAGCTTACAGAGATCAATGAGACACTAGGGCTGTCACTTTACGTTCTTCTTTTTATTTATTACAGGGACAGTGCATATTAATAAACATTTCTGTAAATATGCCAGAATTAACCAAAAGGCTATTTTTCATAGACAGATGGTAAAAAGTCACTCTAAAAGAGAGTAAAATTACATATTTGCATAACAATATAAAAATTACAATACATTTAGTAAGAAATACTATTATGTTAAAATATACAATCGAAACACAGCAAACCTACAATCAAACCAACATCAGACAAAAAAATAACACACACACACCCACACACACACACACACACACACACACATCTGACCCTTGTGCATCCTTATAGACATTTTTGTCCTTTTCAGTTTTGTGTTTTTGATCACTTAGCCTGTGTTAATGCTAACTGCATAAAATTTGGCACAGGTGTGTATTTTTATTGGAATTTTACTATTTCACCGGCATTTTCTTAAAAAAATCTTTTTTGCTCTAGAAACGCAAAATACTCCCTCTCAGCGCCTTCTGGACAAAAATGTCTGCATTGAAACCCATTAAAACTGCATTTTTTAATCCCAGGTTCATTTAACTATAAAATGATGCAATCTTTTTTAAGAGGCTTTCATTCTGTTGGCAAGGCTTAAATTTTTTAAATTTTTACCATTTTTTATCAGATGGTGCCATTTTTCCAGGTTTGGCTTATAAAGAAAATACTCGCTTTATTCCTGTTTTCTGCTTCGGCATATTATAGAGCCAATTGGATAAATTATGCAACGATAATTGTGTGGGTGTGTTGGTATGGATGTCTGAGTGTGGTTAGTATGTGTGTTATAAAAAAAATGTGTGTGTTTGTAATATTGAAAGAGAAAAACTCAACTGCAAATAACAAATCCAATCACTGTGTGACCAGTGGAGTTTAGCTGGCACCCAATGGGGGAAATCTGTTACTGCGCCCAAACAAACTCTTACTGAAAGCTCATTTTTTGAAATATCAACCTCAAATTTGGAACACAACTTATTTAGATTTATGGCTTTGATTTTCTTGCTGTTTTAGAGTTCAACTTGTTTTATAAAATATATATTTTATATAAAGTAATTTTCATAAACTTATACCTATATAACTTTTTTTTCCGATTTACTTATTCATTTTTTACTTCAGCAATAATCTGCCAAGGGTCTTCTTTAAAATGATACCAAACTTAAGTCTATGCTCCCAAGCTTCACATTTTTATGACAGTTTTTCGACACATTTTGTCCTCAATGTACCTATGTGTAACTTTTTTTAATTGATGCACAAGGATTAACATTAAGCACAGATGGACGCAGGTTTATTAGGCTACTGTCTCTTTAAGAGCCGCACGGATACAATATACTGATACACACAGTATAGGACTGTCACTTTATGTTCGAAAATGGATTGCACAATCGATCGGACCAACCAACAAAGGTTTCAAAAACGAAAATAGGGAATCGAATTTAACGGCCTTTTTTTAACCATAAATGTGTTTTAGGTGGACAGATCAGTACAGCACACAGAACATGTGGGATGTTGGAAAATAACAATGTCTTTTCTCTTAACCAAATGCTTTTTAATATTCGCTATTACTTCAATGCAAGTGAACAAGCGCGCCGTTATCTGTTGCGTAGTGACGTGTGTGTTCAAGTAAGCCAGAAATGCGCAGATTCTGCGATACGCTGTATTTAATATATCATGAGGATCACGAGTTGCGTATTTGCGCTAAATCCGCGCAGATTTGGCTTACACGAACTTCCCCAGCAAAGTGAGTAAACACAGAAACGCCAGATCGGCTTGTGATTCGACAGCGTTTCCCGCCAAAGTTCATTTGCACCCGCATTTGGCGAGTCGAGGGTGTTAATCTCCATCCCTGAATGTTGCGCTCCTGTTTGTCATTGTGCTGAAACTTCACGCCAGTAAATCATCAGGAATATTGCTGACTTGTGCGTCTCAAGCGCCTCTTTACGCTCGTCCTAACGCCTGTTAGGTGTCCATGGATTTGCCTGTATTTCGTGTTGAAAATGGATTGAATACAATCGATTCAATGAACACTAATGTCTCAAAAATCGAACAGGATTTTTTCATAAAAGTGACAGCCCTATGAGCCAGTCTATTTAAATGTTGAGCGAGCAATCTCATTGGCTGCAGGATCAGCATTGGCCGATCATCAATAACGCGATTGCTTGCGGATTGTATGTAAAGCCGCGATCAACCTGCGCTCTAGAGTTTCATAACTAGATATTTATATAATCTATCGAGAAATAGA